>NW_006159824.1:1610258-1617217 GCF_000334495.1 Tupaia belangeri chinensis | reverse complement strand
TTACCAACTCTTAGATGGAAATGTAAGACCTGACCTCACATTAAATGTAACACCTAACCCCATGCCCAGGACAATTGTCTTTCTCTGGCAGCTGCCCACCTGCTGCCTTCAGGTATGGAGGTGTACTTCTTTCCTATTAAAAATCCTTACTTTCCTGGGGACCAGCAGATGGCATAATGATTATGTTGCTGAACTGTCATATAGTCAACCGTGGTTTGAGTCCCAGACCTGGCGCCTTTGAAACTCACGCCAGGTGTGTGTGCATGCATGCGCTCGATCCTGAGAGCAGAATGGAGGAGAAGGGATCGTGGCATGCAATCCCCATCTAGGCGATGGGTTTCTTGCCTTCTGTCTCTCTGTCTCTCTCTCTATGTCTTTCCAGTGAGCTCACATGTCCTATAGCAAAAATCTCTCTTTAAAAAAAAAAAGTCCTCACTTCCCTATTAAAACTTCTCTTTTCCTACCTTACAAATGTTTGTAGTTTTTCTTTTTTTGCATCTCAAGACAGGCTCTAATCTTAGAGTTCTGGACCTAAAGAACCAAGGATTTTATACCATGCAGTTCGACACTCTCTCTCCCAGCCTACGACAGGTTCAAATTAGTTCAAGCAAACGAGCATCACCCCATCCCTTCCAGTCTTATGCTTTCTTTTATTTATTTATTTATTTACAGTTAATCACATGTCTTTATAGTGTACATTTCTTTTTTCAGCACAAATACCATGCATATCAGTCAAGACAAAGATATTACTATATACGGCAGCAGCAGCAAATAGTTTCTCATTTTTTGTCAATTAAGCATACTCTTAGTTGTTTTTTTCCTTCCCCTGTCCCTTCCCTCCCTTCCATACTAAGCTTTTTTTTTTTTTTTCACCTTTTATTAATTCACAAAAGATCTTAAACTAATCATATGGACAAAGCTAGACTCTAGTGACAAGTACACTGTAAATTTCTTCTGAAACATTTTTTTTCTCTCTCCATTCCCCCTTTTACTAAAGAAAGGTATAAACTAACTTATTTGAAAAAAGAATAGGTTAATCTCAATTTGGTCTGTTATTTGCACAAAGCCCCATAAGAATTCAATTTCTGATGCAAGGCAACATATTCTATTGTATTATTGAACTCATGCAAATAACCATTCTGCCACAAAATAAGAATGCTCACGAATATTTTCCAATTGCAAAGGGGTCAGGAAGGGACAAAAGGTTTTCAATTAAAAAAAATTTTTTTTAACAAATTGCTGAACCTATCAACAACTCAAAAGGAAACCAAAATCCTTAAATCTGGAAGACAAATCATAGAAGAAAATCAGTAATGTTTTAGAAAAAAGTCATAGAATTCTATTTCACCAGTTCAGTCTTATGTAACCTTTTGTTTGTTGAATTTGCAGTGTTACTGTGGTCTGACCTTTCTGTTTAAATCCTGGAAGTTAACATTCAACATTATTATTGATATTTCCGAACTTGTTCCTACCATTAAGTTGGCCTTTTTCTGGGTCATTTTTTCCTCTTATTTTTGTCTGTCTTTAGTTTTCCTGGTATAGCACTCCCTTCAGAGTTTCTCAAAGAGCGAGTCTGGTGTTGGTAAATTCTTTCAGGTTTTGTTTATCTGAGAATGTTTCGGGTTTTTCTTCTCATATGAAGGATAATCCTGCCGGATACAGTATTCTTGGTTGAAATTGATTTCCACTTAACATTTTGAGTATATTCTCCCATTCTTTCCTTGCTTGCATTGTTTCTGATGAAAGATCTGCTGTTAGCCCGATGTGATATTCTTTGAAAGTAACTTGACGTTTCTCTCTTGCCAATTTTAGTATCTTGTCTCTGTGACTTTGGCCAGTCTGGGTATGATGTGCCTTGGAGATCTTCTTGGGTTGATTCTATGTGGGGTCCTTTGTATTCTTGGGTCTGGATATTAGAGTACCTCTCTAGGTTTGGAAAGTTTTCTTCCCAGATTTCACAAAATAGATTATCAATGCCCTTATTAGTTTCTTCGCCTTCTGGAATACTGATTATCCAGATGTCTGGGCATCTAATAGCATCTAGTATTACTTGTATATTATTCTCATTTGGGGGGGATTATTTTCTCAGTCTTTTTAGTGAATTTTTCTAGGTCAGAGGTTCTATCTTCTACATCTGATATTCGATCTTCTATATTATCTAATCTGCTTTTAATATTTTCAGAGGGGTATTGATTTCCTGTATTACAGCCTTCATCTCTGACAGATCCATTTGATTCTTTTTTATGATGTGTATTTCTTCTTTCAGATCATGGAAGGACTTCCACACCTCCTGGAACTCTCTTTTCTCCTGCATCTTCTGGAGTTCATTGTCTCTCTTCTCTTGCATCTCTGTTAGCTTTATCACTATGAATATTCTAAATTCTTCATCTGACATTTCCACAAGTTCCATTGTATTGTCTGTGGATGATGAAGGACTGTTCTTTCCCCTTGAGGAGAGATATTTTCTTGGTTTCCCATATTTCTTGTGCCTCTGCGGTGGCTTCTGATCACCTGTGGATTATACGTTTCTTCCTACTTTCTTGGAGTTAATTCTGAGTGTTACCGGTGTGCAGGAGTTGATGACCTGCAATATTTCTGCAGTTCTGTTTCCCCGATGCTCACCAAACAACTTGCACTTTTGTCACTGGAACTGGATATTACAAAGGCCTCCCAGTTTCTAAAGAACGGGTGCACCTGGGCTGAGCTGTGGTGGTTCAACTGAGAATTCACAGGTGTGTGGGAGGAGATGAGCTGTGCTCACTACAGCTCCATATTTATCCCTGCTGCTCACTTTGCAGTCTCTCTTCTCTGAGTTTAAGTCCTCTGGTGGTATATTCATGTTTGGCTAATTTGTCGGCGGTTTCTACAACTGTAAACTTATATGCTTCACTTTACTCTGAGGTACTTCTATGCCAATTTCTCTCCTCTACTGTGTTTTCAACGTGGTATCTACAGAAAGAGATATGAGTCTAGATTTAGGAAGAAGAGTTTCTGCATTTCTTTTCTTTCTTTCTTTTTTTTTTTTTTTTTGGAGAGTTTTTTTGCTCTAGGGCGTATGCGCTCACCAAAAAGACAGAGACAGAGACAGAGAGACAGAAAGCGAGAAATCACCCCCCCCCAGGGGGGATGGCCACACTGCAATCCCTTCTCCTCCATTCTCCTCTTGGGATCTTGGGCACGCATGCACACGTACCTGGTGTGAGTTTAAGCCACTGGGTCCGGGACTCGAATCGCGGTCGACTACATGGGAGTCCAGCAATGTAGTCATTATGCCATTTGCTCGTCCCAAGTTTCTGCCTTTCTGTAGCAGGTTCAGTGGGGGTTGAGGATTTTTATAACTCTAGAAGTATTCAGATGTTTCACTACTCTGCACCCAGACCTATCTAGACACTCAATGTGTAGAAGCTGAGAATCAAGGCGAGAAAGTCAGGCAAAAGAAAAGGAAAAAAAAGGGGGGTGGGGGAAGACCAAGGGGAAAAAAATGAATAAATTAAAAAAAAAATGAAAAGTGAAAAAACAATTTTTTTTTAAATGCAAAAGCAAATAAAAGGGTCAGGGCCGAGCCCACCCCAGATGCACATGGATTTTTCACTTCCCTAGGTGTTAGGCCAGAAGGAGAGGTTTGGGGCAGAGGCTTTCCAGTTAAAGGGGCAGGACTGGGCCCACCTCAGATGCACATGGATTTTCGCTTCTCTAGGTGTTGGGCCAGAAGGCCAGTCTCATGCTTTCTGAACCAAAAACTCTGTGTCTCCAAAAGCAACTTAGAAAAGCTCACGTGGGAACCAGCAGTTAGCATAATGGCTATGTTGCTGGACTCCCACGTAGTCGACCATGGTTCGCATCCTGGACCCGGTAGCTTAAAACTCACGCCGGGTGCGTGTGCGTGTGTGCCCAAGATCCCGGGAGGAGAATGGAGGAGAAGGGATTGCAGCGTGACCATCCCCCCTGGGGGGTGATTTCTCGCTTTCTGTCTCTATGTCTCTTTCTGTCTGTCTGGAGAGCACACGCACCCTATAGTGAAACTCTCTTCAAAAAAAAAAAAAGAAAGAAAAGCTTACGTGATTACCAAAGAGCAGTTTTATATCCTTCTAACCAAAGCCCTTATTTAGAAGAGGGTCTTGTACAACTTGGAGTAACAGAGGGCTCATTTGCATAATTAAAGAACCGGCATGAGAAGTTTTCTAAAATTAAACAACAGTCTTCTATTAAAATATATTCTTGCCAGACAGAGGAAAATTTAGGGTTGGGTTGTTGTCTTAATGTCTGGGAATGTAGCTTCTAAATAATACTCGTATGTCCAATCTGTGAGCCTCCTGATGCATGAGCCCTGCCAGATTAGTCAATCCTTCCAGCCTGTACCCCACTTTCTGGGTATGGATATCCTTAATATTTGGAACCTGTCACCAGCCGCACACCCTCATCTAATCCCAACCACACCTCAAGCATCCTAGCTCTTCAGAGCTGGAATAACCTCCCCTTTCTAGCAAAAAAATCTCTCCTCTCCCCCCCAAAATACACTGGTCACATGTGTATTCATGCCCAAAATCCTGAAAGGAGAAATGGAGGAGAAAGGATCGTGGCATGACCATCTCCCATCAGTGGGTGCTTTCTCACTTTCCCGCTCTCTGTGTCTCTCTCTAGCGAGTACACATGCCCTCTAGCAAATTAAACAGAGAGAGAGAGACAGAAACAGAGAGAGAGAGAGAGATCTGATTGACCCCGAAAGCCCAAGAAGGACAGAAAATCTAGTAGTGACTGATAGTTCAGAATTAGCAAAATGGTTTTCTGCCTTCGCGACAACGTGTGCTCCAGAGCCGGGACTGGTTTGAGGGAACAAGGATGTCCCGTTTAGTTATGTGAGCCCTATGGCTCGAAGGTGGAGTTGGCGCTGGGATGTGGTGATCTGGGCTGTCCAATCCAACCTGGAGATAGGGACAGAGTCTCAAACCCCTCCATTGAGCAATTCAACCTGTGAGCTATACTCCCCATTATTCCCACTAAAACACAGTCACCCTCCCCTCACTTTCCCTTATATCCTCCCTGCTTCCTGAGTCCTGTTACCTGCAAAAGCTGGAGAATGAGACTGCTGGTTTTCTTAGGCAGCCCAACTACTAGAGTCAGGAAACTGTGAAGCGAGGGTAGTAAGAGGGAGAGGTTTCCACACCAATAACCGAATCCTTCCTGTCTGCCTGTGTGAGGACCCAGAATTCTGGAACCTGAGATCTCCCAGCTCCCAACTGTGGGCAGTAGGTATAAAGAGGACCAGGACACAGACAGAGGGTATTCGTGGGTGGCAGTAGGGGAGCCCCACTGGCTCTCCTCCTCCAGCAAGCATATATTCTCATTCCTCTTTCCAGCTCCCTTGACTTCCTCATTTTTACAATGTGGACAAGAAGCTGGGTCAGATGAGGCCAAGGGTATAGTCCCTTCCTTCTCCTCTGCCCCACACCCTTGTTCACTTCTGAAATCTCCAGAATTGTTGATGTCCATAGGTATTTTTAATTTGCCAGAGGGTGTGTATATACTCATCAGAGAGAGACAGAGAGAGAGAGAGAGAGAGGGAAGAAAACAGTCCCCAATAGGATGTGGTCATGCCACAATCTTTATTTTTCCATCCTGTTGGGATTTTGGAGCACATACATGCCTGGTATATTTTTCAAACCACTGGAGTTGGGTCTTTCGCCACATGGTTGGCCAAGGGATCCAGCTCCCTTAACCACAAAGCCATGGGGTTGGCTCTTCTCTAGATGATTCTGACCTGGGTTAACCAGAACCATTTCCTTTCTCTTACCCAGTGCAGATCTGGGTGACTAAAATCTAAATCCAGGTTCTAGCTTCATCAGTGGCTCAACCATCAGCCTGGCCCAGTTCAGGCCTTCCCTCCACTCAGAAGTGAAAATCAATGATTCAAGACAAGGAGGAAAGGAGGAGAGACAGTGATGGGAAATTGGATTCCTTGGCCAGAATGGGAGGAAGGGAGCTAGGGAAAGGAATAAATTTTGAGCCAGCATCAAATCTGTAATGGGGTTCATGCCAGACACTACCCTACATTAACCATTCTGCTCCCACAAGCACCTTGGAAGGCATTTTGGATGGTGGACTAAGGTGGACTAAGGCTCAGAGCCCAAGATCACATGGCTCATAAGGGAGAGAGCCAGAAGGCAAACCCAATGGTGCACAACACCCTGGCCTGGCTCTCTGCCTAGGCATTGTCTTCACAAACAGGATTCTATTTCATCCTGAGCCTTGAGTCCATGCACATCTCCCTTACATAGGAAGGAACCTGAGTGTTTTAGAAGATAGAGGAAGGGCCAGCGGGTGTCATGGTGGTTAAGGCACTGGATTCCCACATGGCAACTGCAGTTTGAATCCTAGATCTTGCAGCTTGAAAATCATGCCTGAGAAGAGCACAGAGGAGAAGGAATTGAAGGTATAGCCCTTCCCCTCTGTGGAGTGGTTTCTTGCTTTCCCTCTCTGTTTCTCTCTCCAGTGAGTGATGGGGCCATGCAGACAACACAAGCTGGTAAGGAGGCTGCCTCCCATTCTAAGGCAAGGCCTGGACTGGGAAGAAACTGAGGCAGGGCCCAGTTTACGAGCCCTTCCTTGTGTCGTTTACTGGCCTGTAGTTAATTTCTCTGCTGTGAGTTTTACTGTTATTACTGTACCCTGCAAGAGTAAGATATCACTCCCAACTATTACAATAAAGCCAATTAGTGATCTTTTAGGAATGTGGTTCCCTAAGACAAGGGCCAGGAAGTATAAGTCTCTCCCACCTGTCTATTTTAAGCCAAAATTAACATTTGTTAGGTCAAATTAGTATAAACCAAATTAGCATTAGAAGCATATGTAGACTAAGTTAGTTTAAGGCTAGTTTTATGTAAATACTCCTTGTTAAAGCTACAGGCCAAAGTTAGCTCCTGCAAGGCAAAGTCAGCACATTCACCCAGAGATAAAACAAA
>NW_006159824.1:1558628-1609673 GCF_000334495.1 Tupaia belangeri chinensis | reverse complement strand
CTGAGAACATGCTAAGGAGCAATGAGGTCTCAGTCTAATTTTTTTGTTCCTGATCACCCGTGTCGCCTTCCTGTGTATGAGCCAGCCACCACTGCCAAGGCCGGACCCCGGCAAGTGAGCACGTGTGCCCTATGGCAAAAACAAACAAAAAAAAATGGAGAAAGAAAGAAAATGTATCATAGCTTATGTATTACATATAAATGCGATTAAGTTCTGGACCTTGCCCTTTGTGGGGAGGATTTTGCTATGGGGCATGTGCACTCTCCAGAAAGACAGAGACAGAAAGTTAGGATTCATCCCCCAGGGAGATGTCCACACCTCAATCCTTTCCCCTCCATTTTCCCCTTGGGATTTTGGGCACACATGTACACACACACCTGCTATGACTTTCAAGCCACTGGTCTAGAACACAAACCATGGTCAACCATGGGGAGTCCAGTACCTTAACCACTATGCCATCTGCTGGCCTGCCTTTTGTAAAAAATATTTATTCTTTTTATATTTGTTTATTTTCAAAACTTGCTACAGGATGCATGCACTCACCAGAGAAAGAGAGAGAAAAGGGACTAGACTCGTGCAGTCTGTGATGTGGGATCTAGCTGCCTTGACTGCCACGCCACCAGGCTGGCCTGCTCCTTCCAATAAGAAGGACCTAAAAGGAGGTCATCTGGCAAGGGAGTCAGCACATGCAGTCCCCAGTGACCAGCTTCCAGAGCACACGCAGTGCAGAAAAGGGTGGAAAATGTTTCTGGTCGGAGAGTCAAAGAATAATCAACATACTCCTCTGGTTTCACCAGGTAACATTTTTTTTTCTTTAAGAGATTTTTTTCTATAGGGCACATGCATTCACCACAGACAGAAAGTGAAAAATCACTCCCCACAGGAACCTGCCTCTCCATTCTCCTCCTGGGATCCTGGGCACACATGCACACACACCCAGCATGAGTTTCAAGCCACTGGGTCCGGGACTCAAACCGCGGTCAACTACATGGGGGACCAGCAATGCAACCATTATGCCACCTGCCAGTCCTGTAACATTCATTCTTTTCTTTTTTGGGAGAGTTGTTTTTTGTTGTTGTTGTTTTGTTTTGTTTTGTTTTTAGCTACAGGGCGCGTGTGCTCGCCAGAAAGACAGAGAGAGACAGAGAGACAGAAAGCAAGAAATCACCCCCCATGGGGGATGGCCACCCCGCAATCCCTTCTCTTCCATTCTCCTCTCGGGATCTTGGGCACGCACACACACGTGCCTGGCGTGAGTTTAAGCCACCAGGTCTGGGACCCGAACCGCGGTCGACTACATGGGAGTCCAGCGACATAGCCATTATGCTAACTGCTGGTCCCTCATTCTTGTCCTTTTTAAAAAATTCTTTATTCATGGGAACCAGCAGTTGGCATAATGGCTATGTCACTGGACTCCCATGTAGTTGACCACAGTTCGCGTCCCGGACCCGGTGGCTTAAAACTCACACCGGGCGTGTGTGCGTGTGTGCCCAAGATTCCGAGAGGAGAATGGAGGAGAAGGGATTGTGGCGTGACCATCCCCTCTGGGGGGTGATTTCTCGCTTTCTGTCTCTATGTCTCTGTCTGTATGGTGAGCGCACACGCCCTATAGCGAAAAAAACTCTGCAAAAAAAAATTCTTTATTCATGTTAGATCCTATCCATGTGCATGAGAAGGAGGGAGGAGCACCCCATCAGATCCTCAGCACTGATGCTCATGCCCTGCGTTTCAGGCTGACTGGCCAGTGTTTCATACCACACTCACAATGTGGGATTCAGCTTCTCCTAGCACATGGATGAAGGCACTAAGGTTCCCAGCTACGGAGGGCGAACACAACCAGCTTCTGGATCATCAAACCGTGGTGAGTATTCAGTCATACTTTCATCTGGACATGTAACATTAGCCATGCAAATACGTCTCATCTTAGCAGGGAGAAGAGGAAATTAACAAACATGAAATATGAAGAGTCTTCCAAAAGTTTATAGAGGGGCCAGCAGGTGACATAGTGATTAAGGCACTGGAATCCGTCATGGTCGACCATAGTTCAAGTCCCAGACCTGGTGGCCTGCTTTCTCACCTTCTCTCTCTTTGGTGAACGCATGTGCCTATGAAAAATGTAATAATAATAAAAATAAATAAAATTTTCAAAAACGTTCATGGAAATGTGAATTTTAAACAATGGATGGATTTCAAGATTTGTTTGTCCCAAAATAAACTTATACATAACTTTCATCTTACCACAAATTTTTTAAATTCCCTATACAGCTCTGCTGTCTCTTTCACTAGCTGCTCAGAAGGCATTAAATGATATCCAGAGCTTCTGTCTTCCTTCTCCTTTTCCACGATCTATTTATCTGCCAGAACCTCGTTTATTAGGGTTGCTTTCTACATGGTGGGTGGCCCAAACATTTGTTCTCACACAGGGCAGCCTTTGTAGCTCCTGTCAAGCTTAGGTTGCTACCATTTGCCACCAACTGTTATCACAGAAGCACGAAAACGACTCTAGTTAACTCTCCTAGGACTCTCTGAGTCCTCCTGTCCTCACAGTCCTCTCTGGTCACGGATCAGTCTCCTCAACCAGAATAAGAGCCTTCTTCTCTGCCTGTTGGTTCAGTGACATACAGAGCCCCAAAGGATCAAGAGTTATTCTTAGTTGTGACTATAATAAAAAAATAAAATGACTGTTTTTCTTACAGGAGCAGTCTCCCTGGGCACTAAGATCCCCAATCCCAGTGATCCCAAGTGCGTGAGACAGAAAGCAGAAAATTTCCTGAATGGAGAATTAGGTACCAGTGAAAACCATACTTTGGTTTCTCATACTTGTACATGTCTCTGTGAAGGATATGATACCATACATTATATTATATAAGGTATATACTATAAAACAGCATCCGACCTCATAGGGATTGTCTCCTGACTGGTATTGTAACTGAACCTTTTTTAATATTTTTGCCAAAGGGTAGGGTACATGCACTCCTCAAAGAGACAGAGAGAAAGGGAAAGTGAGAAATCACCTCCTGGGAGGATGGCCATGCTGCAATCTCTTCTCCTCCACTCTCCTTCTGGGATTTTTGGCATACACGCACATGTGCCTGGTGTGATTTGCAAGTCACCAATTCTGGGACTTGAACTTCAGTCACCTGTGTGGGAGTCCAGCACCTTAACCACTATGTCACCTACTGGCCCTAACCATAAGTGAAACTTAAAAAAAAAAAAACTGGGGACCAGCAGTTGGCGTAATAACTATGTCATGGGACTCCCATGTAGTCAACCATGGTTCGAGTCCCGGACCCGGGGGCTTAAACTCACGCTGGGTGTGTGTGCGTGCATGCCTAAAATCTTGAGAGGAGAATGGAGGAGAAGGGATTGCAGCATAGCTATCCCCCCTGGGGAGGGGTGATTTCTCACTTTTTGTCTCTCTGTCTCTCTCTGTCTTTCTGGTAAGCATACATGCCCTATAGCAAAAACCTCTCCCAAAAAAAAAATTTTTTTTTTAAGGTTTCTGTCATAGGAAGCATGTACTCTCCAGAGAAAGACAGTAAGAAAGAGAGAACTCACTCTCCCCCGCCCGAGAAAATGGTCATGCTGCAATCCCTTCTCCTCCGTTCTCCTCCTGAGGTTTGAGCATGCACACACATAAGCCTGGTGTGATTTTCAAGCTGCCAGGTCCAAGATGCTAACTGTGGTTCGCCACATGGGAGTCCAGCACCCTAACCACTACGCTACCTGCTGGCCCAATCATAACTGGACCTTTAAAAGGCTTTAGTACTACTCAGTCAGGCCCTCTGCGTCTGAGCTCTAGACCACACGGTAATGCTGTAGGCATCCGCCTACTGCTACACTCCCTTCCCTGGGAATGAGTTCCGTAGCGGGAGGTGATGGTGCGTTGGATGTCATAGTACATGCATGTTTATGAATGGAGAAGCTAGCAGAAGCGTCGTGAGGAAAGAAATCATACCCATATTTGAAGTATTAATCTGTACTTACTCCTCGGAGGAAGTATGGCTCTCTGTAATCACTACTGTAATGCAAGTAGCTAGTTCCCCCTAAGTAATGATGCCATATCAGGGCTCAGTATTGGCCTTTGCTTTGGCTAGTTGACCACTCTGCAGTGAAAGTAGCCACGTTGACCTTGGGGGAAAACATCTGTATTACGATCTAATACGGAGCCTCTATCTCTGCTGCCATAGAGACTTTCTACGTGGCCAGTTGAATAAGCACCACGGCGGCTGGGTAAAGTTGACTGGCATTCAAAACACAGGTCATCTGGTCTACCTGATTACTGAGAAGCTCCTCCTTGTGACTGTCTTATGCGGGGATTTATATAGGGTGCAACGTCATCTGCGCCCGTTCACAGTGGCTCAGGCACTTATCTTTCTCCCAAGACAACTTGTCAACCATTTTGCAATCTCGTTCTTCCCAAGGCACTGAACAGCCATTGAACCTTAGTAAACTACTGATTTACAAATAGGTACATATCCATATTTCTTTAAATTTTATTATTATTATTTTTAAAATTCACTATAGGGCATGTGTGCTTACCAGAGAGTGATGAGAGAGAGAGAGAGAAAAAGTGAGAAATTTGCAAGCTGCCAGGTCCAGGGCTCGAACTGTGGTTGGCCATGTGGGAGACCAGTGCCCCAACCACTGTGCCACCTGCTGGCCCTGTCATACTCATATTTCAAGACATATCTCCTAGGAACCAGCAGTTAGCGTAATGGCTATATCACTGGACTCCCACGTAGTCGACTGCAGTTCACGTCCCAGACCCAGTGGCTTAAAACTCACGCCAGGCGTGTGTGCATGCATGCCCAAGATCCCGAGAGGAGAATGGAGGAGAAGGGATTGCGGTGTGACCATCCCCCCTGGGGGGTGATTTCTCACTTTCTGTCTCTATGTCTCTCTCTGTCTGTCTGGCAAGCGCACGCGCCCTATAGTAAAAACCTCTCAAAAAAAAAAAAAAAACATATCTCCTTTCATCCAAAATGGACAAATATACTCCCGAAAGATCTGCCTTTCAGGGGACTCCCCTTCCTTTCAGCGCATGCCCTAAGTAAGGCTCTCCTGCAACAGCCCCTCATTTGTGCAGAGTTGCCAGCACCGCCCAAAGACCATCTTCAAATCAGGACTATGGCTTATCCTCTTCTGTAAACTGATTATATGGAACTCCCCATGAGGTCCTGGATATGAACTGATGAAAAAGATCAACACATTGGAACAGTTACCATAAAAATTTGAACCACCTGGGCCAGCAGATGGCATGGTAGTTAAGGCACTAGACTCCCACACGGCTGACCCCAGTTCAAGTCCTGAACCTGGCAGCTTGAAAATCATGCTGGGCACACGCACGTGTGTGCCCCAAATCCCAAGAGGAGAATGGAGAACAAGGGATGTGGCATGACCAAGTCCTCTGGCGGGGGGGTAGGGGGTGGGGGGCGTGTTATTTCTCACTTTCCCTGTCTCTGTCTCTCGCTGGTAAGCACACAAGTCCTATAGCAACACTCCCCCCCCAAAAAAAAATGAAATATACACCCATCAATGCAGTAGTGCCGTCTGGACTCATCTCTGTGTGTAAAACATTTCCCTTTCACAATTAATTACAATCCACATCCAGCTGTTTGATTTTGATAATTAGTTAAAATCTAAATCCTGGTGGGCATTCTGGATTGCCCAGTCTTGCGGTTAGACAATGAACCTCCACCAAGCCCTAGGAACAAGCCTAGAAGCTGATTTTGTTTGTTTCATGAGTGACAGACAGAGAGAGGAGAGAGACGAGCCCCCTCTACGGGGTCTCATACCCGATTCCCTTCCCCTCCCTCCCACATTCCCAGACAGTCAGGGTCACATGTGGAACCAAACCCCACCTCCCATGCGGCCTCTGGCATCTCAGACACTGTGCGACCCCCACACCACCGTGGTCAGCAGCTGATTTTTGAGTGGAGAACAGCTGTCAACAGACGAGGGCACAGCTTAATTCTAAAATTCTAGGGGTTTGTACTGTAAAACCCCTACTTGGAGTTTTCAGAGGCTCATTGTCCCCACTTGCCATAAACACTTCCAATATCACTGGGTCTCCTAAGTTATAAGGCCTAAATAGGAAAAACAAAACAAAACAAACAATAATGATACATTTAAAAAATTAAGAATTTTACTCTGCAGTCTGGATCTGGCGCTGAGCGTTTTTTACCCGAGGCCCCTTGTCAAACTGGTGGCCTATGGTTACTCAGTGAATGTCTTGGAGCAATAAACCTAGACGTACTATCCATTTAGAATCCAGAGGCATTATAAATACATACAACATTAACTCATACAAAATTCAAAGACATTTAAAACACTTTGCTTTTTCCCTCCTGGTGAGCAGTGCAAGGTGTGGCAACTTGACTGTTTTTTCTTTTCTTTTTATTGCCAAAGATTGTACGTACTTGCCAGAGAAAGAGAAAGTTCCCTCCAATAGGGTGTGGTCACACCACAATCCTTTTTCCTCCATTCCATCAGAATGCACACACACAGGCGCAGTGTGGTTTTCTGTCTTTCTTTCTTTCTTTTTTTTAGAGAGAGATATTTGCTAAGACATGTGCACTCACAGGAACAAAAGAGACAAAGAGACAGAAAGCAAGACATCACCCCCCCTCCCCAGGGGGATGATCACACTGCAATCTCTTTTCCTCCATTCTCTTCTTTGGGATTTTGGTCATGCACGCACATGTGCCTGGCTTGAGTTTGAAGCTTTCGTGTCTGGGACTTGAACCACGGTCAGCTATGTGGGAGTCCGGTAACATAACCATTAGGCCATCTGCTGGTCCCTTGGCCCCAGTGTGTTTTACAAGCCACCAGGGCCAGGACCTAAACTGTAGTTGGCCATGTGGAACCCTGCTCTCTTTGCACAGGGCTTAACTGCAACACCACGGGACTGGCCCTAGTCTGCATTTTAAAGGATTTCCTGACATGCCCAAGACCATTAGAGTATTTTTAAGGTTTATCTCCTCTCCTCTAGCATATTACAAAGATAATGAGGGTGGTTGCAACATTCTCACTGGTCACACTATATGATGTAATTAATATATCTTACTAGAAATCTTGGCCTTAGCGCCATTTTCTCGGACGCTTCTGCGCCACGAGAGCCAGGTGGAGGACAAAGTGATTGCGCAGGCTGAAGCATAAAAGAGGAAAGATGAGGCAGAGGTCCCAGGAAACAGCTTGTGCAACTGTGGAGGCCACAGCAGCAGAAACCGAATGTCAGAGGCTCGGGGCGCAGGTACAAGTTGAACTGCGAGATACTGTCCATTCTGTCTCTGGATCTAGAACTTCCACGGCCTGTGGATTGCCAAGACCTTTGAGAGACCACATTGCTCCTACCAAAACAGCCCCTGTGGTTCTTTTCCCTGGGACTAGTGCTGTTACTTGTGGCCGAGTGTAATACATGTACAATAAATCATCTCTTCTGTCATAGCTGAAGAATCAGGAAAAAAAATATATGTTTTCTGGGGCTGGTGGGTGGCATGTTGGTTAAGGGCACTGGACTCCCACATGGCCAACTGTAGTTGGAGTCCTGGACCTGGCAGCTTGCTTTCCTCACTTGCCTTCGCTGTCTCTCGCTCTGTCCCTCTCTGGTCAAATTAAAAGAAGTAAATAAATAAATAAATAAAGTTCAATAAAAAAGTCTTAAAAAAATACATCGTCTACATTATTTTGTGCAACATCAAGGTGATGAAAGTCCCAGGTGCCTTCTAGACAATATCGTGACAGAGAACAATAGAGTGGGCTTAGAGATGAACGTGCCATAAATTATGGGTAAAATAGTGAAGGTGTTATTACTGTCCTTGCTACAGAAAGCAAATTGCTTCTGATTATCTTTGATGTTTTTCTTCCTTTTTTTGGCACTGTAGGATGAGTGTACTTGCTAGAGACAGAGAGGAAGTGAAAAAGCACCACCCACCCCCACCCTCACCCCCACCCCCAAAGAGCTGGTCCATCCACAATCCCTCCTCCTCCATTTCTTCTTGGGATTTTGGGCACACACAGATATGCACCCAGTGTGTTTTCAAGCCACTAAGTCTGGGGTTCAAACTGTGCAGCCAGCCATGTGGGATGCAGTCTCCTTCACCACCATACCACTGGCTGGCCCCTGATCACCTCTGTAGATAGAAATTTAAAACAAAACACTTGTTGATAGTTGCACGTGAGGTGCAGTAGATGTGTTGAATGGCTTCAGTAAAGATAATGCATCTTGAGCCTTATTTACAAATGTGTCACGACTTAGCTATGTTACAATACTCATAATTATTGTCTAAGACCGTCAGATTTTTGCAGTGGCCTAACAGGCAACGTAACTGGTGATGTGGCCGAAACCATCACGCCTCTCTTTTTATGAGTATTTTACTCTTTCGAATTCCCCTAGGGCTGTGGTTTTGCTTTGGTTTAATAGCTTGGTATTTCTAATGACTCCCACTTGGGCTTTCCTCCCACAGCATGAAGCAGCCATTGCTGTCACTCCAGCTGCCCCACTGGCTGTGGTATCACATGGAGCAAATTTACGAGCCCTTGGGTACACGATGTGTAACCGCGAGAAATACAATGACAACTTTTCATTCTCTTTTCCTCTTTTTTTTTTTCTTTTTCTTTAAGCTGTAAGTTGAAACATTCTCAGATGTTTGGGGAGAAACATCCTCTTCAAGTGGATCCTTGTGCTTGCTGTCTGGGGAGGCGGTCCTGAGCAGGCAAATCATACGGCATAGACGCACATGTCATAGACGGGCTTCCCCCTCTCCCCCCCGCACCCTTGCCTCTTGGATTGTTGAGCTACTTTCCCCTTACTCTGCGGCACTTGTATAGTTAAGTTGGTTTTACTTGAATGATTCATGTTTAGAGGGAAAAATGAAAAACACTCTAAAATCTGTTTCAACTCCTTCTGAAAAAAAAAAAAAAAAAGGGACCAGCAGTTAGTGTAATGGCTATGTCGCTGGACTCCCATGTAGTCGACCGTGGTTTGAGTCCCAGACCCAGTGGCTTAAACTCATGCCGGGCGCGTGTACGTGCGTGCCCAAGATCCTGAGAGGAGAATGGAGGAGAAGGGATCGCGGTGTGGCCAACCCCCTGGGGCGTGATTTCTCACTTTCTGTCTCTCTGTCTCTCTCTGTCTTTCTGGCAAGCGCACGTGCCCTATAGCAAAAACCTCTTCAAAAAAATAATAATAAAATAAAATAATAAATGAAGTGGCAGACGTAAAAAAAGAAAAAAGAAATACAATGATGACTTCCAATTTTGTCTAAGGGCAACTTAAACTTCCCATCCTCTATTTTAATATAATCCAAAGAGATCCGGATTTCTCGGCCAGCCCACAAACACCACACTGATCCAATAGATCGATAAAACATCAATGTAGTGGAAAGGCCCAGCAGAAGTCACTGTCACATGAAAATGGAATCAAGCCTAACTAGGTCCAGCCCAAAACAACAGTGAGCTACTGAGGAAGGAGCCATGCCCCAGTGTCAACTCCCACGTTTGAACCAGTGTCTCTTCCTGGTTTGCCATTAAAGGAAGAGAAAATAAGCCCAAGCCTTGTCTACGGATGGATTACCATGGTACAGGTTAAAAACAAACAGTGGCTCTCTTATAGTCACACCGAGCGGTAGTTCTTTTTTTTATAGGGCGCATGCGCTCGCCAGACAGACAGAGAGAGACAGCGAGACAGAAAGCAAGAAATCAGCCCCCAGGGGGATGGCCACGCCGCAATCCCTTCTCCTCCGTTCTTCTCCTCTCAGGATCTTGGGCATGCACGCACACGCACCCGGCATAAGTTTAAGTCACCGGGTCTGGGACTCGAACTGTGGCCGACTACATGGGAGTCCAGAGACATAGCCATCACGCTAACTGCTGGTCCCATTGAGCGGTGGTTCTGTGAGGCGGTAGAAAGGGGACATCTCCCCAATGGACAGAGCTGTCAGCAGTGCAACTGGTTATTCGCTTTGTGTGTAAGGAGGAGTGGCCTGAGGTGAGGCTACAAAGAGATCCTTGGGCAGCAGCCAATGACCTGGCTATGTGGTTGGAGCTCTGGATGGAAAGGATTTGAAGATTAGAGACAAGGAGGTCTGAGACAGAGGCATGTGGGTGAACATATTTCAGGGAACAGCAAGTGCCAGCTCTCGCTGTGCCCTGACGGCAATCGGGACAGCTAGGCTAGAGGCGAGGAGCTCGATGGTTCAGGCTACAAAGGACATGCAGGTGCCATGGGCTCAGGCCAGGATTGAGCAAGAGCAGAGAGTGGGCTCCTCCAGGCCGGGGGTGCAAAATGGAGACATCGTCAATTCTGGGAAATTGGAGAGCAGCAAAGGGGTGTGGGACAGAGGGGAAAGAACAGACTGCACCCCTGACCCTCCTGTGCCAGCTCTCCATCCTCATTTCCTCCACGGTGAAAACGAGGAAGTCAGAAGAACTCCAAAAAAAAGAGAGAACGGAAGTAGACACATTCCGGGGGAGGAGAGCAAAGCTAGCCTCATGCCCGACTCCTCCACACTCCATCTCTGCCTCTGATCCGAACTCGACACATTCTCATTATCTCTCACTGTTCCACATTGAGGAAATGAGATAGCCCAGACTATAGGCTGCATCTCAGACAAGAGCAGCAGGACTCCGGCCACATGCGTGACCCCTCCTTTGGTCATAACCACACCCAATTCTCCAGAATTTACTTCTAAACCTGAAAGGCTCCCAAGGTCTAGTCACTGATGCACAAGGAACCCGAGTCACAGCCTCTGGACGATCCACAGGGAACAGGCCTGGTGAGGCAGGTGAGACCAAGGGGATGGGGGATATGTTACAGGAAGCAGCGGGGGAGGAAGGACTCAGAGCCGAGCAGGGAACTATATAAGGAAACCAAATGGAGATTTGAGACTATTCCCTTCACTGGATTTGCAAATTGAACACGGCAGCCACAAACCTCAGTCTCAAACTCAGCCCCAACTCCAGACCAATCTAGCCTAACCTTTAGCCCCAATTCCAGCCACAACCCTGACTCCAATACTACCTGCATGCCCCTACCTTAGCCCCAAACTCAGCTCTAACTCCAGATTCAACAAGAATCTTTTCTAGTTGTTGTTAGGTGGGTTTTTGTTTTTGTTTTTGTTTTGTTTTGTTTTGTTTTCTCCATAGAGTGTGTGTGCTTGCCAGAGAGAGACAGAGGGAAAGTGAGAGATCATGCTTGGGGAAATCACGCCTCTTCTCCTCCATTCCCCTCTCAGGACTTGGGGCATGCATGCACAGCAGTCAGTGTGATTTTCAAGCTGCCAAGTGTGGGACTCAAACTACACAGCCAGCCATGTGGGATCTGGTGCCTTACCCACCACACCACCTGCTGGTCCTTCAGCTTGAATCTTAACAGTAGCCCCAGTCCAAAATTGAGGGTCAATTCTATCCTATTTCTAACTTCTGTGTCAAGGTTAGGACCAATTTCATTAACAGATCACATGAAAACCGATTCCAATCCTAACAGAAGACACAACATCAAGTCTAATCCGGGGCCCCTGTCAGATCCAGTGCTGGCAACAAATAATTTAGCTCCAATCTCACCTCTAATTTCTACTCCAAACTCAGCCCAACCAAGCCCAAAGTCCAACCTGACCCTCGTGGCTACCTCAGCAGCAAGCCCAGGCCCATCTCCATGCTAGCCCTGGCCCCAGGCTCACTCTCCACTTGAAGCTCATCTCTTACTCCCATCCCTGATCTTGGCTCCAACCTATTTCCAGCATCCTCCTTTGCTCAGCTCTGCCCCAGCCTGGCCACTACTCTGCCTCATCTTTGCTCTGACAGATCCCTGTTGGCTCAAGCATGGAAAGGATATATGAAAATCTTCAGCACTTGGAGACTGAGGAGAAAAGCCAGGAGGTTAGAAATGGTGAGAGGAAAGGAGAAATGATCTCTCCTGAAACAGCCTCTTAATATGTCTAAGATTTCCATTTCTGGTTTGTTTGTTTTTTTTTTTTTTTGGAGAGGTTTTCGCTATAGGGCGCATGCGCTCGTCAGACAGACAGAGACATAGAGGCAGAAAAAGAGAAATCACCCCCCAGGGGGGATGGTCATGACGCAATCCCTTCTTCTCCATTCTCCTCTCGGGATCTTGGGCACGCACGCACACATGCCTGGCGTGAGTTTTAAGCCACCGGGTCCAGGATGCAAACCGCGGTCGACTATGTGGGAGTCCAGCGACATAGCCATTACGCTAACTGCTGGTTCCCTCCATTTTTGTTTTCACGTCATATCTGAATCTCTACCATGTGCAGAGGTAGGTCCTGTACTCTGAGGGGGGTCCCTGCACTCTGAGGGGGTCCAGGCTCAGTCTGCGGATTCAAGGTCCTCAGAAAGACAGACAGAGACCACAGAGACATGGCTTCCTGTGCTCTATAGGCATGGGAGGGGAGGTGGGGTTTGGAAGGGAAACTAATTTTCTAACCTGATGGTACTGACGACTGTGAGCCTGCTAAGGGCCTGGCTTCTCCTGACATTCCCTGTGTCACCCTGCCACCTCGCACAGCTCTGATAATAGGACCTTACACGATGCCTTCATCCTCTGTACGTGTGAGTGCCCTTGAGTGCCTGGACTGCGAGGTCCAGGCTCCGGGCCTCCCCACCCCACAACCCTCCCCATCTAGTCCTCCCCTCAGCATTACTTTCTCCCAGCTGCCATCCTTCGGCAGGTGCCTGGGCCCGCTCCTCCTGCCTGTCATGTCCTGGCCCATCCTCAGGATGCTCCCTCCACTTGCAGGGCCGCTTCCTCTCCGGTTGTTCCTGAGACATCTCTGCTCAGGGCCCCTAATCTTCTTGCTCTCCCTGGGACTCAGACTCCTTCTGCTGGCCGTCATCTATATCATTGGGTCCCAATGTGAGTGCCCCGGCAATGGGCAGAGGAAGAGAAGAGAGAATAATGGGGGTCAGCAGGGGGGCAGTGAGGCGGTGGGTGCTGGTGGAAACCATGTCAGGAGCAATGGTGGGCATAGTGTTTGGGGACAGGAATTCGGCTCATGACAATGTCGGTGCTATCTACAACCAAGAGGGCCATACAGGGGCACTGGTGCACTGAGGGTGGCATTGGGGTGACTGATGAGAACAGCGGAGCGGCATAATGAAGATGGTGATGGATCTGTGTTTAGGATGGCTGCCGGCCCTGAAAACCGTTAGTTGGATTATATAGTCCATTTTCTTCACCTCCGTAAGCTCTCATTTAAGCCTGTGTAAGATTAGATAATAACTGTCCCACGGAGTCCCTGTGAGGACCAGATGAGACCACGTGCATAAAGTGCCCTGCTCAGTGCTGCCACACAGGGGACCCAATTCATCTTAGCTCTGATGTCCCACTCACCTGATCAGATTCCAAGTTCCAGAGGGACCTGGTGACCCTGAGTGCGGCTTTCAGCAACTTCACGTCCAGCACTGCGGCTGAGGTCCAGGCACTGACCTCCCAGGGTGAGGCTGGATTGGACAGGGTTCTGGGCAGGGATGAGGCCACATGGGGATGGGGGAAGCTGATTTCTGAGTCCCCACATCCTCAGAGAGCAGCTTACAGGAAATGATGACATCTCTGAGAGCTGATATGGAGGGTCACAGGCAGGACCTGCAAGCAGGTGAGAGTCCCTTCCAGAGTGCGTGGGAGGGTGGGGCTGGGCTCTCAGCCAAAGACAGGGGTGGGAGCAGCCTCCCGGTGCTGAGCCGCCCTCCCCTAAAGCCCACAGCTTGAATGACAAGGTGCTTTCTCTGGAGAGCAGGCTGGAGAAACAGGAGCAGGCGTTCAAAGCAGGTCAGGTGCTGCTCCCCTGCACCTGGGCATGTGGCGTGTGGGAGGGCAGGGCGGCTTCTAGGCTGGGCCCAGTGCAGGGCATCTGACAGCAGCAGCTCACTGAACAGAAGCCACACTAGATCCTGTCCCACCGCCCATGTGTGTTTATCCTAGTTTATTCCAATATGCTCCTGCAAGTCCAGCAGCTGAAGGAGGACCTGAAGTCTCTGAGTAGCCGGATTGTTTTTCTTACACGCAATGGTAAGGAATATATGGGGAGTGGAGGCTCCACTTTTCCCATGGTAGCAGCTCACTCTTTCACTCTCCCTCTACCTCCTCAGGCTTCAAAATCTCCTGGTGCCCTGTTAATTGGGTGGAGCATGAGGGCAGCTGCTACTGGTTCTCTCGCTCTAGGAAGACCTGGTCTGAGGCGGAGAAGTACTGCCAGCTAAAGATGTCACACCTGGTGGTCATCAACTCCAGGGAGGAGCAGGTGAGGGTCTCTAGTGCCCCATTTCCAAAACATGTCTCATTTAGGACAATGGTTCTCAACCATGGCTGCAATGGGAAACCACCAAGTAGCTTTAGAAAATGCTGCCTTCTGGGGCCGGCAGGTGGAGTGGTGGTTAAGGAGGCTGTACTCCCACATGGCTCACTGTGGTTCAAGTCCCAGACCTAGCTTCTCTCTCTCTCTCTCTCTCTCTCTCACATCAACTTAAAAAAAAAAAAAAAAAAGAAGAAGAAGAAGAAAATGCTGTCATCTGAGCCAACCCTCAGACATTTAAAAGCCTGGGCGTTGGGATAACCATTTCAAAACTCCTCAACTGATTCGGTCAACAGCTAACGGTTAGAATTGTTAGCAAGAGGAGTTGGCTGGCTGGGGTTGGAGAAAAATCACCCTTACCCTTCTGTCACCCCAGAATTTTGTACAGGAACATACAGGCTCTTCATACGTCTGGATAGGCCTCAATGACTCTGAAGGAATTTGGAAATGGGTGGATGGGACAGACTATGAGACCAACTTCAAGTGAGTGTGCCCTGGCTTTCTGTGCCCCGTGTCCTTTTTCTGCTCCCCCAGCCCCTCCTTTTCCAACTTGCGTTCTGTTCCATCTACCTTTCCAAACTGACTGTTGTCCTCTCCCCACAGGAACTGGGAGCCAGGTCAACCAGATGACTGGCATGGGCATGGGCTGGGTGGAGGTGAGGACTGTGCTCATCTCCGCATTCATGGCAATTGGAACGACAACGCCTGCCAGAGGCTGTACCTGTGGGTCTGTGAGGCTACCCTGGGGAAGGTCAGCTGGGAGAATCTTTGAGCTGCTTCCAGGTGGACCACTGAGCCATAAAAATAGCTTGGGCTGGGAGATTCTTTCTCAAGGTCCCAAAGAAAACCTCTCTGAAACAGGAATAAGCCCTAAAAGATTAAAAGTATTGCTACTATTTTGAATTTTTTTCTCTTAACTATAAAAAACTACATAGAGTTCTCAGGTTTTCTTTCTTCCAACTTTTATAATCAACTTTATTGAGGTCTAATTTTTACACTATAAAATGCACTCATTTAAAGAGCAGAGATGACTTTGATCAGCATACATATTTAGGTAACTACCATTGCAGTCAAGATACAGACTATTTAGGGACCAGTAGTTAGCATAATGGCTATGTCACTGGACTCCCATGTAGTCGACCGCAGTTTGAGCCCCAGACCCAGTGGCTTAAACTCACGCCGGGCGCATGTGTGTGCGTGCCCAAGATCCCGAGAGAAGAATGGAGGAGAAGGGATTGCAGCATAGCCATCCCCCTGGGGTGATTTCTCACTTTCTGTCTCTCTGTCTCTCTCTGTCTTTCTGGCAAGCACACGCGCTCTATAGCTAAAAACCTCTCCAAAGAAAAAGAAAAAAAAAAAAGATACAGAACATTTTTATTGCCCTCCCCCAGGTGTTTCTCGTGCCCCTTTGTGGTCTCACTGCCTCTGTGTCTCCAGATGAGATCTAGTGATCTGCCTTCTTTCACGCTTAATTGCTTCTGCCTATTGCAGAACTTTATATACATGAAATCACACAATATATACTTTTGGGGAGTCCTATTGTGTTTAGTGCTGCCTGATGTTTGGCCAAAAAAAAAAAAAAAGGCAGAGTGGAGAGGTTAGGCAAGGAAGGTCCTTCCACTAGACTCATGGCTAGAGTTGTCAAAAGCAGTGGCAGGAGAGTTCCCACAAGGGAGTGCCTCAAACCAGTTTGAGATGGGACAGCTTGAGATTGCAAAGAGAAAGCACTAAACGGCAAAGTGATCAGTCTGAAGCATTTACCAGAGGGACTCAGAGTGGACTGCAGTTATCCTCTAGATCTCACAATGAGAGAAGGGCGTGCTGCCAGTATGTCTGCTCAGAGGGGTTCAGGATACGGACTTCACACGAGACAGGGCCAGGGCCTGGCTTTCACTGTTTTATGCAACAACCCAAATATATTTATCACGGTCTAAAATGTTGAAAGTACCAGTGTACACTCAAGCCTCCAAGAGAAATATAGCTGGTCATCTTTGAAGAAATGTCTAGTTCAGTTATTCAACCATTTTTTAAAACTTCTTTTGAAGAGGTTTTTGCTATAGGGTGCGTGCATTCACCAGAAAGAGAGAGAGAAAGAGAGAGAGAGAAATCGAGAAATCACCCCCCCCCAGGGGGGATGGCCATGCCACAATCCCTTCTCCTCCATTCTCCTCTCAAGATCTTGGGCACGCACACACACGCACCCGGCATGAGTTTAAGCCATCAGGTACAGGACTCGAACCACAGTCCACCACATGGGAGTCCAGTGACATAGCCATTATGCCAACTGCTGGTCCCACTTATTCAACCATTTTTAAGTCTGGTTATTCATGTTTTGTTTTTGCCACTGAGCTATCAGTGTTTGAGTTTTGAGATGTTTAATTTACAAATATCTTCTCCATTCTGTAGGTTGTCTTTTTCTCTGTTAATTGCACATTATTACATTTATATAGTAAAAGGGCAATGGTACTCCAATGTGCCACAGGGTGACCATAGATAACATTCACACAATGTATATTTCATAGTACATGAAAAGAGATGTTGAATGTTCTCACAACCAAGAAATGACAGATGTTTAAGGTGATGGATGTTACCACAACTTGATCACTACTCAATGCATACTTGTATTGAAAAATCACGTTGTACCCCATAAATATGTACAATTATTACATAATAAATTTAAATTACTTCTTGACTTAAAAACTGAAGAATTAAATTCAGCTAGCCAGGCCACAGAGTGGTCAAGGCCCTTTGTGCTTCTTGGTCAGGACAAGAGAAAATGTGGGAAGACTGAGTGACCCTACACTTAGGAGAGTGCTATGTTATTGTAAAAAGGTCATTTTATTTTCACATAAATAAGAGTTCAGATATTTTCTGCCACTTAAAAGCTATGTAAACTGATGATGATCAGGAAACATAACTGTTTAAATTACCTGAAGATCCCAGAGTTGCCAAAACAGGTAAGATCTCTTATGTATTGGTTAGCAATTGCTGTGTAACTAACCTCCCCCAAAGCTAAGTGACTTACACAGTAAACATTTATTGTAGCTCATGAGTCTAGAGGTCAGCTAGGTGGTTTTCTTTTTCTTTTTTTTTGGAGAGGTTTTTGCTATAGGGCACGTACGCTCACCAGACAGACAGAGAGAGACAGAGAGACAGAAAGCGAGAAATCCCCCCCCCCCCCCAGAGTGGATGGCCACGCTGCAATCTCTTCTCCTCCATTCTCCTCTCGGGATCTTGGGCATGCACGCACACGCACCCGGCGTGAGTTTAAGCCACTGGGTCCAGGACTCGAACTGCGGTCGACTATGTGGGAGTCCAGCAACATAGCCATTATGCTAACTGCTGGTCTCCCCTGTTAGTTTTTATTTGCATTTCCCTTATGATTCGTGATGCTGAACATTTTTTCATATGCTCTTTGGCCATTTGTATCTCTTTGAGAATTGTCTATTCAGGTTAACTGCCCTTTAAAAATTTTTTTCTTTTTATTTCTGTTTCTTTCATACATTCAAGCACATTACTTAGCTTACAAGGTGAATATTCCAACATGTGTACATTTCTCACCAGTCCAGTTCACCATACTAGAAAGTGATCTTCAATAGATAATAATCCATTTCTTTTAAGTTGTTTTTGTTTTTGTTTCTGCCAAAGGGCATGTGCACTCACCATAGAGAGACTGTGAGAGGGAAAGTAGGAAATCAGCTCCTGGGGTGATGGCCACACTGCAATCCCTTGTTCTCCATTCTCCGAGGACTGGGGGCATGCGTGCACACGTGTCCAGCACAATTTTCAAGTTGCCACTCAAACCGAAATTGGCCATGTACTTTAACCACTATGCCACCTGCAGACCACAACTGTCTATTTTTTAAATGGCTATTTTTTTTATGTAAAAGCACTGTTTGAATTTTGTATATATTCTGGTTATTTATCTCTTATAAGGGTATATTTTGAAAATATTTTTCCCTCATTGTATGTGTGGTCTCTACTCTGTTGATTGTTTTCATTGTGTAAAGTATTTCTTGCTTGCTATAATCCCATTTGTCTATTTTTGGTGTCACCCTCCCTGGAAAGGTCTTACTTAAGAAGTCTTTGCTGGGGTCACCAAGTGGCACAGTGGTTAAGGTGCTGGACTCCCACATGGCTCACCATGGTTTGAGTCCCAGACCTTGTGACTTGCTTTATCACTTTCTCTTTCTCTCTGTCTCTCTCCAGTCAAATTATTAATAATAATAATATGGGACCAGCAGTTGATGTAATGGCCATGTCGCTGGACTCCCATGTAGTCAACCGTGGTTTGAGTCCCGGACCTGGTGGCTTAAACTCACACTGGGTGCATGTGCATGCGTGCACAAGATTTTGAGAGGAGAATGGAGGAGAAGGGATTGTGGCATGGCCATCCCCTGGCCATACCCCCTGGGGGTGATTTCTCACTTTCTGTCTCTCTTTCTCTGTCTTTCTGGAGAGCATACACACCTTATAGCAAAAACCTCTCCAAAATAATAATGATAATAATAACAAATAAAATAAAATAAATCATTCTTTAAAAAAGAAGAAATCTCGGGACCAGCAGTTGGTATAATGACTATGTCATTGGACTTCCATGTAGTTGACCGTGGTCTGAATCCCGCACCCGGTGGCTTAAACTCATGCCAGGCGCATGTGCGTGTGTGCCCAAGATCCCGAGAGGAGAATGAAGGAGAAGGGACTGTGGTGTGGCCATCCCCCTGGGGGGCGATTTCTCACTTTCCCTCTCTCTATCCTCTTCAGAGAATGCAAAGACCCTATGGCAAAATCCTTGAAAAAAAGAAAAGGCCCTCAGTTAATAACAAATATTCACATGTATCTTCACACACACAAATATACAAGCAAGTCCACTGACTCCCCATGCTTCAACTACTGTAATGGTATTTCCAAATATTTGGTGCAATCCAAGGGTGACTGAATAGTAACTTCATTGCTATGTCTTTTGATTAGTTGACTTAAATCTTCATTTAAAAATGAATCCCCAAGGGGCCAGCTGGTGGTGTGGTGGTTGGGACAGCTAGATCCCACATGGTTGACTACACAGTTCAAGTCCCAGACCAGTGGCTTGAAAAACATACCCAACACATGTGCGTGTGTGCCCCCACTCAATACAGAGAAGGTATGGCAGGGGGTGCTTTCTTTCTCTTTCAAGTGCACATGCCCTATAGTAATACAAACAAACAAATGAACAACAACAACAAAAAAAAGAATCCTCTAGTAAAACTTTGTTCTTCTCTGGGGAATTTGAAGATTCAGCTGGAGGACTGAATGTCATTGCTGCCATGCCATAAGTCTCGAAAAGCTCCGCAGCAGATCTGCTCAACTGTCGCTGGAGTGCTTCAAAGCCTTCAGAAGGTGCTCCAGCATCAGGACAGCGGCGACTCTCTGCACTGTGAGATGATACTGTCGCCACAGGGCATGCAGTCCCCCCAGGGCAGTGTTCACCCAGCTCAGAGAGGAAAACTCCACTTCCCTGGGTTTCATTGAAAAGTAATAGATCCGCTTTCACGGAATCTACGTTCTGGTAGACGCTAACATGCTCTATTTTAACCTGGAAGAACATGCAGTGCAAGGGTACAAAGGTGTTTGATCAAGCAAGGACTCCTTGTGGAGCATTTTTGCTTTCTGAGTTTAGTTCGCATGGCCTCGAGGTACTGGAATACAATCTCCACACCTCCCTGGTAGCACCTGCATGTAATTTAAACAGTGCTTTGTAGAGATGTGTATGACATGTCACTGGATCAATATTCACAACATCACCTGGCCAGAAAGACTATGAAAAGTAACCTGGGGGACCAGCAGATGGCGTAATGGTTATGTCGCTGGACTCCCACGTAGCTGACTGCAGTTCGAGTCCTGGACCCAGCAGCTTGAAACTCACGCTGGGCTCATGTGCATATGTGCTCAAGATTCCAAGAGGAGTATGGAAGAAGGAGATTGCAATGTGACCATCCACCCAGGGGTGATTTCTCACTTTCTGTCCCTCTGTCTCTGTCTCTGCAGCATGTGCCCTATAGCAAAAATCTCTTTAAAAAAAAATTGAGTGTGTTAATTAAGTCTGAAAAAAAATTAAATCTTTTTTATTTTAAATCCTGACTTCTATTTCTGCCAGGTATGATACCTTTGACTTCAAAAGGAAAAAAAAAATGAGAACTTAATAAAATAATAGAATAGACAGTCTGTAGAGGTTGTAAATTAATTATTATTTTTAAATTTTTAATTAAAAAACAAAAATCATGCTTCTGGGATGTATGAGGGTAGTCCTGCTATGAAAAACAAGAAAAGCTAAAGAATTAAGAATATCATATGCTTAAAAAATGAAAGAGCTGTGAAAGCAATAATAAGGACCAGAAGGAGTGAGGATTCAAGATTCTTTGAGAGTTGTGCCACACAGAGACGACGCAGTGTCGCGTCGTCTACTGTGAGCAGCACGGAGACGACTCGGTGTCACAGCTCTTCAGGGTCGTCCTGAGACGATGTAGTGTTACAGCTCTTCAGGGTCTCCCAGGTCATCTGGAGATGATGCAGTGTCAGCTCTTCAGGATCGTCTGGAGACTGCGCGCTGTTTCAGCTCTTCAGGCTCTTCAGTTGTCTTCCTGGTCATCGTTTTCATCATCCTGGTCGTCTTCATCCTGGTCGTTGTCATCATCCTGGTCGTTGTCGTCTGGCTACTGTGGGCCAGGCATCGGTGGTTATATACACTCTGGTGGGGTGTAAACGGTGGGGCGTGGTTTGGTGTTATGGGCCGTGATTGGTTGTAAACGGTGGGCTGTGATTGGTTGTAAATGGTGGGCTGTGATTGGTCGCTTTTGGACCAATCATGAGGTGCCAGATATGCAAATTTGAGGGATTCTAGTGGCCAATCAGAGCAAGGTTTCAAAGGTCAGGTTTTTGGAAGGGAACCAATCATGGTAATTGTTTGCTCTCTGAGAAACCTCGGCAGACTCGCTGCTGCACAGCCTCCCACACTCTCTCTAGAAAAATAATGTAATCTGGACATAGTGCCGAGCTCCTTGACAGCTTAGGTCGCCAGAATCAATGAGAGTATGAAGAACTATGAATAAGTCATCAAAAAGCTCCACACTTATAAGCTGAGCAAACTTGGCAAGATCTAAAATTGCTGATAGGAAAGGCGGCCTCTGGGCCTTCTTCAGTATTCCGAAGCAGGTTTACAAACACAATAATCACAGTCTCTGCGTGAAGTTTGTTTTTTCTTGTATTCTCCAAAGCCTCCAAAGCTCTCGTTCAAATCTCCCTTATACTTTCTTTCACTGTTTCTGTTTTCTTCATAGAGCGTTTCTCTTTTCTTTGAAAGTCAGGAGCTTCTTTGGTTTGTTAACATCCTCTGTGTCTTTTTTTTTTTTTTTTTTGGAGATTTGGTTTTTTAACATCCTCTGTGTTTTTTTTTTTTTTTTTTTGGAGAGGTTTTTTTCGCTATAGGGCGCGTGCGCTCGCCAGACAGACAGAGAGAGACAGAGAGACAGAAAGCGAGAAATCACCCCCCAGGGGGGATAGTCACGCCGCAATCCCTTCTCCTCCATTCTCCTCTCGGGATCTTAGGCACGAGCACGCACACGCGCCCGTTTTAAGCCACCGGGTTCAGAATGCAAACCGCGGTCGACTACGTGGGAGTCCAGTGACATAGCCATTATGCTAACTGCTGGTCCTGCATCCTCTGTGTCTTTTATCACTTCTACTTCTTTGATCCTTAGGCACAAAAATGTTTCTAACACCTCTGACCTAACTTCATAATTTCTGCCCTTCACAAAACCAGAAATCACTTTAATCACACCAAGAGATACTTAGCCTAATTTACCTTATTTAAAGAATTTCTTGGGGCCAGCTGAGGGCATGGGGGCTCTGGACTCCCACATGGCCAACCGTCGTTTGAGTTCCAGACCTGGCACCTTGCTTTCTCACTGCCTTCCACCACCACCCCCCCATTTCTCTCTGGTCAAATTGAAAAAATGTAATAATAATAAATACAATTGAATAAATATTTTTGAGAGGTTTTTGCTATAGGGCACGTATACTCACCAGAGAGACAGAGAGACAGAAAGCGAGAAATCACCCCCAAGATGGATGGTCATGCCGCAGTCCCGTCTCTTCCATTCTCCTCTTGGGATCTTGGACACGCATGCACATGCGCCCGGCATGAGTTTAAGCCACCGGGTCCAGGACTCAAACTGCGGTCAACTACATGGGAGTCCAGCAACATAGCTGTTATGCCAACTGCTGGTCCCGATATAGTTTTTCAAAGCATGATGTAGCATGTGACAATCAAGTCAAAGACTTGACCGTATGTGTCATTTTCAGTGGAGACCTTTACATTCCTATGTCTGTTAAGCATTGATCTTTTTTAGTTGACACATAATAATTGTACATGTTGATGGGGTACAGTGATTCTTCAGGCCATTACCCAAACACATGTACACTGATCAAATTGAAGTAATTAGTGTATTCGTCATCTCTACTGCTTTTGATTGACAAGCCTGCCATCCCGAAGTGTGATCTCCTTGCATCTTCTTCACAAGTAACCCTTTTATTTCCTAAGCATTCCTGTCTCTGAGACTTATTTCCCCGTTGGCAATCACAGTTTCCTTCTTTCACCAGCTTTTCCATGATTCTGTACCTTCTCCTAGCACTTCAAACTTCATTCTCACCGCGGCCAAGTCTTTAGGGGTCCTGGCTTTCTTGAGACCTAACGATTTGCCGTTGGCTGTTATTATTACTGGGCAGAGGAACACGCCCCAATGGTCTCACGGACGCATGCCCAGTCCCCTCCTCCACTGTGCAGCAGATCAGTTTCTCCTTTCAATCAGAGATGGTCACCCTCAAAAGTATAATTATCCTGTACTCCACCTAGTGATCAGTCGTCTGGGGACCCCAAATCAGCCAGAAGTCAGTTTCAGCTCTGAAATGAAACAAAACCAAGGCTGGCGGATGGGCTCTTTCCTTGAGCACTAGGACTTGCAAAATCCAATGAGCCCGGGTTACGCAGATTAAATCTTAAAAATCCTTAAATGGTGAGGGTAGCACCAGCACTCGGAAGGCTGAAAGCCACGCAGTAGGCCTGGGATGGGTTCTCAGGCCATCCTGCATGTGCTGGGCTCATTCGTGCATGGCCGCGAGACCCCAACTGACTGGCAGGCCGGGCATGGGGGGACCATGTCAAAAACACCCCAACGGTGTCCTGAGTCCAGCCATACCTGCTGCTTCCCCCGCCGCCCACTTCACCTGGCTGCCAAGGATCCGGTTTCGAGGGACAGCGACACTTGCGGAGTCAGCCACGTGCCATCCTGGCATTGTCTCTGCACAACGTGGGGGCACCTGGCGACTCCTTCCCTGAACTACCCCCTCCCCCCAGCTCCTGCCCATCCTGGGAAAGGTGTGATAGTTCCCGGCTTCAGTTATGGAAACGGACCTTTCTGGGAGAGGGGTTTTCGGAAATGCCCGCGTGTCCCTGGTGAAGAAGCCTGCGTCTCCACGTGCTAGAGGAACTGGAGCGAGCTCCCCGACGAGGAGCGCTACGGGATCTACATGCCAGTCAGCCTGGACTTCTGCCCACCAGACCCTACTGGGAGCCAGAGTCATCCGTGACCCAACCCCCATCATGTCCCCTGGCTTTGGACCTGAGCCTTCGGGACTCCAGCTACAGGCAGCCCTTGGGCCCTGTGCGGTGGCCCAGCTGCCCTCTGAAGACATGGGCCACTTGACAGATCCCCAGAGCAGAGACCATGGCTTCCTGCACACCGAGACGAAGGTGACCCTGGGGGACAGTCCCAGTGGAGACTGCTCCACCTGCTACATCTGCCAGAAGGCCTTCACCTGCCAGCGCATGCTCAACTGCCACATGAAGTGTCACAACATCAACAGGCACCTCTGCGTGTACTGCAGGAAGGGCTTCAATGACACCTTTGACCTCCAGAGACATGTCCGAGCCCACACTGGCACGAGGCCCTACAAGTGCACCCTCTGCCACCAGGCCTTCGCCCAGTGCCGCTCTCTGGAGTTTCACCTCAAGAAGATCCATGGAGTGCAGCAGAAGTACGCATGCGGGGAGCGGCGGGCCAAGCTCTACGTGTGCAAGGAGTGCAGCTGCACGTCCGAGAGCCAGGAAGGCCATACCACGCACCTGAAGGAGCACTACCCCGACGCCACACCACTGCTGTGCAAGACCTCCAAGAAGGTCACCTCACTGCTGCAGGGCAGTCCCACCTCTGAGAGACACGCGTCCTAGGGATGCGTCCAGGTCCTGAGAGGGCCCAGAGTCACTCCTGCTGCCCTGCCAGTCCACCCTCCTGTGGCTTCTTGCCAGAACGCCAGTGATCACGCCTGGCCTCTGCGCCTCGGTCTCCCCCCAGGCACGCATGCTCGCTTGGGCCCAGCACTGAGCTCTGATCATTTCTGCATTTTTGTCTCACGGACAGAGGCCACGCTGAGCCTGGGAAAGTGTGAGTATGTCAGGGGCAGGGGAGAGGCTGGGGTGCCTTCGATGAGAAGCGACCGCCTGTGGAGACGAGCACTGTTTCCTCGGCAGTGGGATTTCCTTCCCAGGGGAAGTGCACACAGGCTCCTACTGCCCCCTGAGCACAGGGTCAGGGCCTGGGGCGCCCGTGGATGTCAGGAGTCAAGCACTGGCAAAGAGCACCCCATGGACAGCTGCAGGGGGTGCAGGTGGCGGCCCACCCACCTGGCAGGGTCTTAAAGCTCAGGGCCCCAGGGGGTGCTCTGCCCTTCCGACAGAGAAGTACACATGTGTGCATATCTGTGTGCATGCGTTTATGTGAGCTCTGCTCATAAATGTGTGTGCACGTGCACACAGGAGGCCTGTCCACATCTCACCTCACTTTCAGGTATCAACTACAAGGTGCCAAGGAGGTTTTAGTTCCTTTTTTAAAAGATGAAAAATGTACAGATATTAATATATGTTTTGGTGCCAATGGCTACTGTTTTTAGAGGTTGATGTGTTTGTTTTTTGGAGAAGTTTTTGCTTTCGGGCACGTGCACTCACCAGACAGAGACAGAAAGCGAGAAATCACCCCCCAGGGGGAATGGCCATGCCGCAATCCCTTCTCCTCCATTCTCCTCTTGGGATCTTGAGCATGCATACACACGCGCACGGCGTGAGTTTAAGCCACGCAGGTCCGGGACTTGAACCACGGTCAACTACGTGGGAGTCCAGCGACATAGCCATTATGCCATCTGCTGGTCCCAACTACTGTTTTTAAGAGAGGAATGGATCTGGCTTGTTTCCATTCCCATGTGGTTCTATTTATCCTGGACATTTCAACCTCCTCTATGCCTTGGGTCTGGGAGGGCCGCCCCACCAGTCCTGTTCTTTGTACTTCCTGAGATACTTAGCCCTGCCCTAGGAGGATGGGCTGCTCCCTCCAGCCTTTCCCTTCTGCAGGCCAGGGCTGCTCTTCCGCCTGTGCTTCCTCCTGCCTCTATCTCCCCTACCCTTTCAAGGCAAGCCCCAGGATTCCCAGAGAGCCTGTTTGCCCTGTGATGACAGATACTTAGGGACTAACTCACTTGGAGGCTGAGGGAGTGTCCTGCTGGGCTCGGGGGATCAGCAGGTGGGATGATGAGTCTCTGACACCCAGCCCACTGCCTGACATACTAAGCAAGCACAGGGCCAAGCTGGAAGGATGGCCTTTTTCTGGTTGAGTCAAAAACCCTAGTACAGCAGCAAAAAGTTGGGACAAGACAATAACTGACACATCAGAAACTTGCAGAGGGAAGAACACCAGAGTACTATAACACCCGTTAGGTGTCGCTTATTTTCTGTTTGAAATGGTGGACTGGGGATTTGAGTGTCTGTGGAGAGTCATCCTGGCTTGACTGGCCGCCTTGGTGTGCCTGGGCTCCCTGGTGATGATGGGAAAGGGAGAGACGGGCAGAGCTTAGAGCCAGCCTGCTTGAGAGCCAGCGAGGTGAACTCAAAAGATGCCCACAGGACACAGCAGGCTGGGTAGACCCTGAGGCCAAACCCCCATCTGGAGCAGCCTTGGCCTCCCCTGTCCTGGAAGAACAGTGTCTACACAGCCCCAGGCTGGCCTGAGAGGAAGGTGCCTCCTTGGACTGTCTCCTGAAACACACAGAGACTGATTCCAAGGACTTGTTTAACTTCAGTGTCTGGGGAGCTGCTGTATTCTGGAAGTTCTATAGTATAAAGTAGCAGTGTCGGGAAGCTCTGTTTTTGTTTACATTTCTGTATCTCTGGGTTCTGAGGCAGTCACTAGGCTCCATGTTATATGTTTTACAACTTTTCCATCAACCCCCTCCCCCCCACTATTAAAATCAAAGAAGTAACATTTAAAAAAAAAATACCCCTACAGTGTCCTGATACTGCTGTCCATCCCCGGCCTCAGCCAGACACACAGGGAGGTCTCCAGACCTGAACCGAGAACCCACCCATGTAGGTTAGCCTTGCAGAAGACAGCTGTTTAACAGGGACCAGACAGTGGCACTCTCTCTATCTCTTTCTCTTTCCCATAAAGGAAAAAAATGTCCTTAAATGGACTATTAGGTGTCATGGCGAAAGAGGACCCTGCCCTCCTTTCCCCTTTGGCTGTGCATATGGCGGCGGAGGAGATGGCTCCACATTGGCCACAGATTTAAGATCTATATTCACCCCGAGCTTGAGCATAAGAGGTCACAGAAAAGTAGTGAATATGAAATGTGGGACCAGCAAATGGCATAATGGTTATATCGCTGGACTCCCATGTAGTCAACCACAGTTCAAGTCCTGGACCTGGTGCTTGAAACTCACGCCGGGCACGTGTGCATACATGCCCAAGATCCTGAGAGGAGAATGGAGGAGAAGGGATTGCAGTGTGGCCACCCCCTCCGGGGGGTGATTTCTTGCTGTCTCTCTGTCTCTGTCTCTCTGGTGAGTGCACACACCCTATAGCAAAAGCTTCTCAGAAATAAATACACAAAGTGTACTCCATTTCTAAAGCCCTGATCCAGAGATAGCAAATCGACATGTGCCATTTCAGATATATTTCTGCACATGCACATATCACCAAGTGTGTGCACACATACACAGTGGGTCGTGTATTTTTATGCAAATTTTTCTTCGTAACATGCTTCTGCCTAAAAATGGTTTGTGAGGATTTTCCCCTGTTACTGCCCACCTCTTTCTTTTTAAAGACTGAATGGTGTTCCAGAGCACAGATAAGCTAGCTTGTACTTAATGACTCCCTATTCATGTATTTTTGAGACGTTTGCATCTTTTGTTTTTATAATAAGTACCAGAGTAAATAGGCTTATAGGATGCCTCTTCGTGCTAAGAAGCAAGTATTTCTCCTAATTAGATATCTAGAAATAGAATTGCTGAGTAGAAGCATCTATCTTAAAGTTAAAAATTGTATAAACACTGCCAAGTTGCTCTGGGAGACTTTACCAAAGTGTCTCCTCAATGAGCGTATATAAGGATACCTATTCATGCATGCCTTTGCCAACCACCCTTTAAACTCTGGGCCACGTGATGTTTGAGAACTATCTTCTGCCTCATTATTGCAATCACCTAATTACTGGTGTAGTGAAAACCAAAGCTTTGCATATTTTAGGTTTAGAAACGGTCTCTTTTACTTCATTCAAATGTGTTATGAACAACTATAAGACATAAATGTTTATTATTATTATTTATCCTATGAGCAAAAGAGACAAAGAGACAGCACTCCCATGGTGTCTCTTTGGGTCGCGGTGCTGGGCCATGGTTCTAACACCATCACACACACACCCCGGCCAGCCCCAGGTCAGGAACTCACACAAGCCTGGTGCGCTCAGGGAGGTCTCTGAGAAATCTGCCCTGTGTGTTACCCTCTCAGGGTGTCACAGAGACATAAAGGTGACAGAGGGCCAGATGATAGAGGGCACAGTGGTAACACAACTGCACCCGAGTGGGAAAGTCGCAGGTTTGTACCCGGGAACCTCCTTGGACACACTGGGCACACACGTGTGTCCGTGATCCAGACTAGCTGAGGCCGGAGGTGAACCATGAAAACCCTATCGGATGTGGTGCCTGTCCCCATCTGTGTGTGTGTGTGTCTCATGGAAGAAATAAATAAGTTACTAAAAACACCCAAAATGCTTAACAATGCCTTTAAAATATTAGACCTACATTAGACACTGCACTGCCTTGTTAAAGGATATGAAATAAGGGATTGCATTTGAAGTGCTCATAGGAAAAAAATGTATAAGCCAACAGGTGGCGTGGAGGTTAAGGCACTGGGTCCCACCGGATCCTACTGAAAATTAAATGGCAATATGTTTATTGAAGAAAAACACAGAATTGAAGAACCACTGAATTGGCACTATTACTTCCTCCAGTGCCCTCCAACCTATGCTTAGCACACCCCAAAAACCAGGAATGGAGACAGCCAGTGGCATGGTAGTTAAGGCAGCTAGATTCTGCATGGCCAAGCACAGTTCAAATCCTGGACCCAGAATCTTGGAAAACGTACCGGGCATGTATGCATGCATGCCTGAAATCCTGAGAGAGAAATGGAGGAGAAGGGATTGCAGCGGGGCCAGACCCACAGGGGGTGAATTCTCATTTTCCTTCTCTCTCTGTGTCTCTCTCCTGTGAGTATATGTGCCCTGTAGAAAAAAAAGAAAGAAAGAAAGAGAGAGAGAGAGAGAGAGAGAGAACTGGACATGAGCACAGTGGCATGGACAGAGAGAACTCCAGGAGATATATTCTAACTCTGGCTCAAGGACTGGGAAAGGAATTCCTAATGTTCAGACCAGCAGGTGGCATGGTGGTTAAGGCGCTGGACATTCCCACATGGCTGACCAGGGTTCAAGTCCTGAATCTGGTGGCTTGCTTTCTACTTCCTCTCTCACTCCCACCCTCTGTCTCTTTCTGGTCAAATTTAAAAATAAATGAATGAATAAATAAAATAAAATAAGTAATTATTTCAAAAAAAGAGAGAGAGAGAGAAAGAAAGGAAACCTGCTGGTATTCTATTTTGTCCAGTTTTCCCCCTCCCTGTGGGCGAGCTCGCGGCCAGCCTCATGACTACAATGACAGCAGTGGGGTAACCAGGGACAGCAGGAGCCAAAACGCAAAGGGCATGAGCCGTCCTGCCTGGCAGCGCTGCGGTTCCAGTAGAACGGGAAGCCACGTGTCATCTCATTCTGTGTGTCCTCACTCCATTTAGACTCATTTCTCATTGGAGGGCCAAATAAAGGAGCTGCAGGGAACCAGAAAGTGCCAGAAAAATCCTGCAGCGCTGTGCACTGGTGCACTTGGGAAAAGCTGCTATAAACTGTCTACAGACTGCAGGACTAACCCCTGAGCCACGCACGGGAGATCGAATCCTAATTGGCACGTTAAAGACTGAGAACTCAACTGGACATCCTAAACTAACCGCGGGCTGGGACACAGCCAGTGCAGACCTAAAGAACACCAAAAAGGCCTACGAGATGCTGTCATGAGCCACCCAACGACACTTCACTAGATGACACCCCACACACGACAGTGGCCCTATAAGAGGACAGCATACAGGGCCAGCCCATGGCATAGTGGTTAAGGTGGCTAGATCCCACATGACCAACTTCATGGTTCGAGTCCCAGACTCAATGACTTGAAAAACACACCAGGGGTGTGTGTGTGTGTGTGTGTGTGTGTGTGTCCAAAATCCCAAGAGAAGAATGGAGAAGAGATTATGGCATGGCCATCCTTCGGGAGGGAGTGATTTCTCACGTTCTCTCTGTCTCTCTCTGGTGAGCACATATGTGCCCTATAGCAAACACTTTAAAAATTTAAAAAAAAAAAAAAAAAAGGAAAAAAGGAGTATACCATACTGGCTGGCTCTGTGTTGTAGAGGTCCTACCTTCCTCAAGCCAGATCCCACATGGTTACCATGTTTTGAATCCCCAACCTGGTTGCTGAAGCACACTGGGCATGTACACAAGTGTCCAGGATCAAACAAATTAACAAACCAGACGAGGAGCTTCTGGGGCGCCCCGACCCTGTGGATGGTGCTCTCTTATTCTCACATGCACATGCATATACTATATTATAAAAATAAAACAAAATGAAAGATTATACCATATAACCTAGACGTGTAGTAAGTTGTACCATCTAGGTTTGTATAATTACACTCTGAGATATGCACACAAAAGCGTAATTGGCTTAATACATGTCTAAGAACGTATCTGTGTTGAGTGACACACGACTGTATACTAAAAGCCCTCGGCACTACACTGACACTGGAATCATTGCCGATAAACATGGGTTGAAACTTGCAGCCTGAACCTAACTAGGTCTGCTGCCTACTAAATAAAAATATCGGCATTCTTTAAAGAATATAAACAAGACCGAGTCTCATGCCTTAATTCAAATGTTCAAGAATACAATCTAAAATTATTTGGCACGTGAAAAACTACTAACGTTCATCACAGATGGTAAAGCGACAAAAACGTCGTTATTCTCTTAAAAAGACAATTGACAACACTCTTGAAATAAATGTTAAAAAGAAACACTTGCCCAAAAAATGAATAAAGAACCCAGTAAAAATGTTAGAACCTAAAAGTGTAAGAGTTGAAATAAAAACTCAGTGGTTGAAGGGCCAGCAAGTGGTGTGGTGGTTAAGAATTCTGGACTCCCACATGGCCAGTCGCAATTTGAGTCCTAGACATGGCAACTTGCTTTCTTGCTTTCCCTCTCTTGCTCTCACTCTGTCCCTCTCTGGTCAAATTAAAATAAGTAAATAAAGTTAAATAAAATAATTCTTTAAAAAAAAAAAACTCATGGTTGAACTTAGAGCACAAAGGAGATGACAAAGGAAAGAGTTGGTGAACTTAAGGATAAATCTATAGAAATTATCCAATCTCAGGCTCTGGCAAGTGGCATGGTGGTTAAGGGTGTTGGACTCCCATATGGCTGACTGTGGTTCGAGTCCCAGACCTGGTAGCTTGTTTTCTCACTTTTTCTCTCTGTCTCTCTCTCTTTCACTCCATCCCTCTCTGATCAAATTTAAATAAATAAAGTGAAATAAAATATATTTTTTAGAAAAGAGATGATCCAATCTGAACAAAAGAAAAAAGAAGAAAAAATTAACAGACCCTTAGGGATCTGTTGTGTAATAGTTGAAGACTTGAATCCCTTGCTATATCTAAAAATCCCCTTGAAATTAACTACTTAAATCTTGATTCTTGGTACCAGCAGAGGGCGTAATAGCTACATCGCTGGTCTCCCATGTAGTTGACTGCAGTTCAAGTCCTGGACCTGGTAGCTTAAAATTCACGCTGAATATGTGTGTGTGTGTGTGTGCATGCCCAAAATCCTGACAGGAGAACGGAGGAGAAGGCACTGTGTTGTGGTCCTCCCCCCTGGGGGTGATTTCTTGCTTAAGGCACTGTGTTGTGGGGTGATTTCTTGCTATCTCTGTCTCACTGGTAAGCGCACACACCCTAAGGCAAAAATACTCTCTAAATAAAAAAAGAAAGAAAGAAAAGAAAACCTTGATTATTCCCTTACATTCTTCTCTGGGAAGAGAGGTGATAGCTTGTTTTGCCCGCTCCTAGTAAGCCCTGCCTACATAGCTCCTTTCTATTTTAAATGTACAAGTATCTACAATAATCACTCTCAGCTTTGGGAATTTAGCCAAATTTATATAAAACAGAAAAAGTCATTGCCCCTCCTACTGCATGTGGTCATGTCACTTTTCTCAGTTCCTTAATTGGGCTTGCCAAGATTTTATTTATCATATTAATCTTTCTGAATATGTGTTATTGTTAAAAGGATAAAAAGACAAGCTATAGACTTGGAGAAAACAGTTGCAAACCACATATCCAACAAAGAATCAGTATCTGGAATATATATAGAATTCTCAAAACTCAATAGTTTAAACAAATCCACATTAAGGGGTTGGTAGGTGGCATGGTGGTTCATGGAGCTGGACTCCCACATGGCTGACTGCAACTCAAGTCCCAGATCTGGCAGCTTCCTGTCTCTCTCTCTCTCTCTCTCTCTTTTTCTCTCTCTCTCTTGCTGTCCTTCTCTGGTCAAATTAAAGTTAAAATTTAAAAATAATTCTTTAAAAAAAATCCCCATTAAAAAATGGGCAAAAGGCAGGGGCCAACCGGTGATGGATATGCTGGTGAAGGTGCTGACTCCTCATGACCAACTCCACAGCTCATCTCAGACCTGGTGGCTTGAAAAACACGCTGTGTGTGTGCCCAAAATCCCGAGAGGAGAATGGAGAAGGGATCGCGGTGTGGCCACCCGCGCCCCCCATCTCAGGCACATGCATGTGCCTATAGCAAAAAAAAAAAAAAAATGGCAAAGGGCATAAAGAGATATTTTACTAAAGAGGATATGCAGATAGAAAATAAGCACATAAAAAGATTCACGTTGTTAGCCATGAGAGAAATGCAAATTAAAACGGCAGTAAAATCTCACCATATACCTATCAGAACAGCTGAAATTAATATATATATAATCTATACAATAAATTTTGTATTAGGGGAGGAAGGGAACAAACTGGATCATTTATACATTACTGGTGGAAATACAAACTGATAGAACTATTCTGAATGATAGAATGGCAGTTCCTTCTAAAACTAAACATGCCCCTACTCTATGACCCAGTCATTGCACTCTTGGGCATTTTTCCCAGAGAAATGAAAATATATGTTCGCCTCAAAATTTGTACATGAATGTTCATGGCAGCTTTATTTGTAAAGCAAAAACTAGAAACAACCCAGATGTCTTTCAAGGGTAAAGGATTAAACAAGCTATGGGCCAGCTGGCAGTGTGGTGGTTAAGGCGGCTGGATCTCACGGGGCTAACTGCATGGCTCAAGTCTCAGACCTGGTAGCTTGGGAAACACACCAGGTACATGCATGTGTGCATGCCCAAAATCCCAAGAGGGAGAAATGGAGGAGAAGGGAGTATTTCCTCACTTTCCCTCTCTGGCTCTCTCTCTGGAAAGAACTCACACCTTCTAGTGAAATTTTAAAAAAAATCAAGCTGTGGTACATCCATGCATGGACTACTACTCTGCAATAAAAAAGGAATGAACTGCTGACACCCGCAACAATTTGGATGAATCTCCAGTAAATTATCTTCAGTGAAAAAATCCCATCCCAAATCCACTTACAGAACATTCTTACATTACAAAATTATAAAAACAGAGGCCAGTTTAGTGGCTTTTAGACGTTAGGAACTGGATGGAGACGGGGTGGGTGGAGGTGGGGGTGGCTATAAAAGGGCAGCAGGGGGGACCTTGCGCAGATGGAAATGTATTTTGCTTTAGCTACGGCAATACACTGGTTGTGATATTGGGTGGTAGTTTTACAAGTTATTACCTCTGGGAGAAATAGGGTCAAGATCACACAGGAGCCCTTTAGATTATTGCTGTAGGGTGTGAGTGTGCTCACCAGGGAAACAGTGAAAGGGAAAGTGAGAAATCACACACACACACACCCCGGGGGATGGCCACACACCAGTCCTTTCTCCTTCATTCTCCTCCTAGGATTTCGGGCATGCACGCACATGCACCTGGCATGATTTTCAAGCCTCTAGGTCCAGGACTCAAATCGTGGTCTTCCACGTGGGAGTCCAATACCTTAACTGTCCCACCACCTGCCAGTTCACTCTGTTTTATTTCTCACAACTGTATGTAAGTCTCCAATTACCTAAAATAAAATGTCTAATTTTTTAAATAGGCATGAGCTTTAAGAGATATTTTTGCTGTAAGGAGCATGTGCTTGCCAGAGAGACAGAGAGGGACAGAGAGAAAGCAAGAAATCAACCCCTCCGGGTGGGGGGGAGATGGCCACGCTGCAATCCCTTCTCTTCCATTCTCTGCTCAGGATCTTGGGCATACATGTGTATGTACCCTGTTTGAGTTATAAGCCGCCGGGTCCAAGACTTGAACCACGTTCGACTACATGGGAGTCCAGCAACGTAACCATTATGCCATCTGCTGGTCACAGGCATGGACTTTTTAAAAAGTTTATTTTATCCATGAGTAAAAGATACAGTCAGAAGGAGGGAGAGAGAGAGAAATGGGAAGAGAGAGAGGGAATTTTTTTTAGAGGGGGGAGAGAGAGGGGAGAGAGAGGGGGGAAGAGAGAGGGGGAGAGAGAGAGCCCTCATCACCAACAAGGTCTTGACCCTGCGAGGCACTCCTGTCTCAGCCAGCCCTCAATCACAGACACACACATGCTTGGCATACTTGGGGTGGTCTCCAGACATGAACCCCGAACCTTCCCACGGGGGTCAGGTTGCAGCTTCAGTCCCTGAAACTTTTTTTTATTAGTATGAGAAAGAGGAGAGGGATTAGAGGAGGAGGAGGAAGAAGAAAGGTGAGAAAGGGAGAGCCTTGGGATTTTTAAGGTTTTGACCACAGAGTATGTGTGCTCATGGGAGAGAGACAAAATGAGAAATCACCCCCACACTGCAATCCCCTCTCCATTCTCCTCTAGGGACTCTGAGCTGGCACGCACACGTGCCCTGCATGATCCTCAGGCCTCTGGGTCCCAGACTCAAACCAAAGGCAGCTGTTTGGGAGTTCGGCACCTTCAACATCACGCCAGCTGCAGCCCCTAGAGAAAACTATTTTCGACAGGGTCTCACAGTGGGGATTCGTTGTCCTGGCCCCCCCAGATCGCTAGGATTACAGGTATGCACACACCCACAGCCAGAACGTGTTCATCTGGGATCTCAACCCAGAGCCCCCCGTATGGCACCAGTTTCACACAGGAGTTCCCCCCCCAACCCTCACCCCCGCAGCTGAGGGGCTGGAACATTTTAACTAACAGTACCTCTCACTTCTGTATTTAAACACGGCATGGCTTAAAGATCTCGTTATGGTCAGTGGCAGAAAGAGCTTGGAAGGGGACGTTTGCGGACTATGGAAACGGTCGGTGACATCCTGTCAGACATGTCCAGTCTGTTTAGGGTTAAAGAGAGGCAGCCAGTCCGCAAGTGCTGGGAGAGCCACTTGCCAGTCCCCCTCCACTTTGGCGAGAGTTCACTGCCACTGTCCCTGGAGGCTGGGAGTGGAACAGCCTGGTCTGGGAGACGCCCACCCGTGGTGCGCGCAGGCGGGGAAATCTGTTTCCTTCAGGCAGCCCCAGGGCCCGCAGACCTCAGCCCCACCGGCTGGTTCCTTGTCCACCCAAGTGCTGGCCACTGAGTCCTTCTGCTCCCAGCCTCTCGCCCCGGTCTCTGACAGTGTCCCCAGGGACTGGGGACCAAGGAGAGCTACTTAGGGTTTGCAATGTCGTTAAGCAGATCATTTAGAATCTTATTTTAAATAAAAATAAAACATTAGACTCACACACCCACACAAAGGACTTACACAGTGTCTCTTCAGACCCTCTCCCCCCCACTTCTTTGCACCCTACATTTTCCAGTTCCAAATAACCAGGCCACACTGAGTTTCAAGTTGATGTTTCTTCTTTTCCTACTCTATCGAAGAGGGTGAAAATCATATTACAAAGAATCATAGGAAGAGGCGGGATTTCAGTCTCCCCAGGACCTGAGACTTAAATCACGCCCCTGTCTGTCTTTCTCTAGCCCCTCCCACAGCCTTCTATCTTTCTTCCTTTCTTAAAACGGCCAGTAGAGACGCTGGGCATGGGGCAGGGGATGGGGTGCAGGTTGGACAGAAAGGTGCTGGGGTCAAGGCTCCTAGCCGGTGACGTTCTGCCTCATCTCACACACCCAGCGGTGCACCTGGCGACAGAAGTTGTCATTCCAGCGGCCACCGGGCCCGACCTCCACACAGTCTTCACTTCCACCCAACTCGTGTCCGTGCCAGTTGTCTGGTTGAGTGACAGCCCAGTTCCTAAGAAAGCAGGACAAAGCTCAAGCTGACACATCCCCACCCCAGCAACCCTCACCTCCGCCCCAGAAAAGCACAGCCTTGGCAGGGTGCCGGGGCAGGAGGTGTAGCCTTGGAGGTGGGGAGTTTGGGCCTGAAGGACTTGTGGGAGTGGAGTGGGCCAGAAGTCTAGGGGGCTGGCTGTGGCCGGGGCGAACTAACCAGACGGAGGGAGGCCACTTACTTGTAGTTGTGCTCATAGTCTGTACCATCCACCCATTTCCAGGAGCCATCGCTGTCGGTGAGACCTATCCAGGCATGAAAGGGGTTCGTGTGTTGTGCAATGAACGTCTGAAAAAGCAGGGAGGAGAGGGGCCAGCAGGTGGCATAATGGTTAAGGTACTGGACTCACACGTTTGATTGCAATTTGAGTCCTGGACTTAATGGCTTGAAACTCACACCAGACACATGTGCATGCATGCTCAAAACCCCAAGAAGAAAATGGAGAAGGGATTGCGGCATGGCCATCCCCCCTCTACCCGGGGGTGATTTCTACTTTCTGCCTCTGTCTCTCTGTCTCTCTGGAGAGCACACGTGCCCTATGGCAAAATTCTCTCGCAAAAAAAGAAATAAAAATAACAAACTCAACAGGCAGGAGGAAAGTTTCTGTCCTGAGTCCTTTCAGCCTCCGTCCATGCTGGCATTGAGCTATGGCCCCCTCAAGTCTTCACCAGCCTGGTCTGCCCCTGGCTGAGGTATCCGCTCTCAACCCCGGGTCCTTGCTTTTTCTTTTGTAATCATAGCTATATTTTGTTTGTTTGTTACTATAGGGTGCTTAAGCTCACTGGAGAGAGAGAAAGTGAAAAATTACCCCCAGGGGGGTTGGCCATGCCACAATTCCTTCTCCTCTCAAGATTGTGGGCACACACACACATACAAGCATCCAGAGTGTTTTCAAGCTGCCAAGTCCGGACCTCAAACCAACTTGGGATCCAGTCACTTGAACTTCCACACCACCTGCTGGCCCCCATGGCTAGTTTTTAGTAAACATTTACTGGGTGAGGCTTTGTGCTAAGTTTTTTTTTAAGAACTATCATATCTCAGGGGCTGGCAGGTGGCATGGTGGTTAAGGCGCTGGACTCCCACATGACGGATCATGGTTCGAATCCCGACCCTAATGGCTTGCTTTCTCATTCTCCCTTTCTCTCTGGTCAAATTGAACAATAAATAAATAAAGTTAAATAAATAATTCCTTTTAAAAAAGAACTATTGGGGCCGGCAGGTGGTGTGGTGGTTAAGGGCGCGGGACTCCCACATGGCCGACCGTGGTTTGAGTCTCGTACCTGGTAGCTTGCTTGCTTTCTCACTTTCTCTCTCACTCTGTTCCTCTCTGGTCAAATTAAAATAAATAAGGTTAAATAAATCTTAAAAAAAATAAAGAACTATTATATCTCATTAGTCCTCAGAAGCCCTCTCAGTTGGCACCACAGCAGTTTGCACTTTGCAAGGCGATTGGCAGAGTCCAACAGCTGAGTTTGTGACCACTGCCCTCTGGTCACGGCCCTGACCCAACCTCCCGCTCCATTCTCAACATGGCTGCTTCCCCAACTCTGGCCCTCTCCTTGTTTCCTGCCCACGGCCTCAGACTCTTAGAATCACCCTGGCCACTACTCCAGCTGCTGCTATAGACCCAGACTCATCAGGGTCTATTCCATTCACCTCTCCAGTACTCTGTCCCTGGTCGCCCTCTGTGTGCAGCTGGCATTCCCTGAGCTTAGCCAGGCCCTGGAGCTTCCAAGCTTGGACAACTGCCCAGACCCCCATTCTGACCTGGTTCCATGGGATCTGGCTGGCCGAAAATGGAAGGATTCCCTGGGTGTGAGGGGGCCACCCACTCAGCCAGCTGGCAGGGGTCTGGGTCAAAGTGGTCTCTGAGTCTGCAGATCGCTCCGCGGGACTCACACACACCCCCTAGAATGACTGCTAGCCACGTGGCGTTCTTTCACAGACATGGCCGTTCCTGGGGATGAACGTCCTATACTTTGGTAGGATAGCAAGGAAAGGTGTGGTCCATTGATTTGTGGAGGTAGCCAAGGGACCGACTGGTCAAACGGCACACCTAACAATTCCTTTGGACATCATCCAAAGGGTCCCCAACCATATTTGGAGGAAAAGGGTCTAATTCCACTCACACTCCCTACAGACAGAACTAAGGCTGCAGTTAGTCGCCTCGTCTGAGGAGAGGGTCGCTGACTCTAGCCCTCCTAATTCTAGAATCCTGCAAAGAGGACAAGAAGAGGCAGCCCTTGGAGGCTAATGAGATTGCTCCCCAAAGTCAGAGAACTCAGCCGAGTGGGAGAGGAAGTGCCTGGAGAGACTCTTTTTGCTGCTACCTGGTGCCCAGCAGCTTCTCCCCATCCCCACAGAAACTGAGCAACTGAATGAAGAGCATGGAGCGTCAATATCCGAACCCTCAGTGTTAGAGACTCAGAGAAGAGTCACAAGTACCAAATGGGGCCAGCCCATGGCATGGTTAAGGAAGCCAGATCCACACAGCCGTCTGAGCGGGCATGACCATTCCCCTTGGGGGCACTTTCTCGCTCTCTGTGTGTGTGTGTGTGCGTGTGTGTGTGTGTGTGCGTGTGTGTGTGTGTGTGCGGGGCACTTTCTCGCTCTCTGTGTGTGTGTGTGTGCGTGTGTGTGTGTGTGTGCGTGTGTGTGTGTGTCTTCAGTGAGTGCATGCACCCTCTGGCAAATTAAAAAGAAGAAAAGAAGGGGCTGGCAGGTGATGTGGTACTGGCACTGGACTCCCACACGGCCAACTGCAGTTCAAGTCCCGGGTCTAGAAGCTTGTTTTCTCACTTTCCCTGTCTCTCTCTCTGTCTCTCTCTGGTCAGATTAAGAAAATAAATAATCACAACAAATATAATTAAATAAGTAAATAATTCTAAAAAAAATAAAAATGCTTAAACATATAGGACCAGCCTCACATTCTAGTGGTTAATGGAGCTGGATCCCACATAGCCAACCATGGTTCAAAGCTTGGCCCCAGTGACTTGAAATATACACCAGGCACATGTGTGTGCAGGCTCAAAATCCTAACAGGTTAGAAAAACGGAGAAGGAATCGTGGCCATGTACCACTGGCAGGGTGGGGGAGGGGTGCCTTCTCTTTGTCTCTGTTTCCTCTCTTTGTTGAGTGGATGTGTCCTCTGGCAATTAAAACATAATTAAACATGTATTTTAAAATAATTGTGAGGGCCATCTTTCACTTTCTCTTTCTCTCTCTGTCTCTCTCTGTCCGTTGTGTCCCTCTCTGGTCAAATTAAAATGAGTAAATAAATAAAGTTAAATAAAATAATCTTAAAAAAAAAATGGGCCCAGCAGGTGACATGGTGGTTAAGGGTGCTAGACTCCCACACGGCCGACCATGATATGAGTCCTGGAGCTGGCGGCTTGCTCTCTCACTTTCTCTCTCTCTCTCATTGTGTCTCTCTCTGGTCACATTAAAATGAGTAAATAAATAAAGTTAAATAAAATAATCGTTAAAAACTAAATAAAAGTAAACGTGAGGACCAGCCAGTGGTGTGGTGGTTACGGTGGCAGGGGCCCACATAGGTAGGTGTACAGGTTGAGGCCCCCTGCGGCCTGAAAATCACACCAGGCATGTTTGCATGCATGCCCAAAGTCCCAAGAGGAAACTAGAAGAGAAGGGATTGCAACATGTCCATCCCCCTGGAAGGTGATTTCTCATTCTCTCTCTCTCTCTCTTTCTGGTAAGTACACGCACCCTGTGGCAAAAACAATTTTTTTCAAAGTGCCTTAGAGCCGCTGACAAATGGGGTGAGAAATGGCAGTCTTTATTTTTTTAAAAAAAAATTTTTTTTGAGAGGTCTTCGCTATAGGGCGCGTGCGCCCGCCAGACAGAGAGAGAGACAGAGAGACAGAAAGCAAGAAATCACCCCCCAGGGTGGAGGGCCACACTGCAATTCCTTCTCCTCCATTCTCCTCTCGGGATCTTGGGCACGCACGCACACGCGCCCGGTGTGAGTTCTAAGCCACCGGGTCCGGGATGCGAACCGCAGTCGACTACGTGGGAATCCAGCGACATAGCCATTACACTAATTGCTGGTTCCCATTTAAAAAAATATTATTTTTTAAGTTTATTTATTTATTTCAATTTGACCAGAGAGGGACAGTGACAGTAAGTGAGAAGGCACTCCCTTCCCACGGGATAGCCATGCCACAATCCCTTCTCCATAAGCACTCCCTTCCCAGGGGATAGCCATGCCACAATCCCTTCTCCATTCTCTCTGGAGATTTTGGGCATGCATGTGCATGCACTGGGCATGTTTTTTAAGTCTCTGAGTCCACGACTTGAACCATGAGTTGGCTATGTAGGATCCAGCCACCTTAACCACATGCCTCCTGCTGGCCTAACCCAAGATTATTTCATTTGGAATTTTTGAGGATAAGATCCAGGGGTGAATATTTTTGAACATTTCAAGAGATTACAACATATAGCCAAGGCCGAGAATCACTAACTTAAAACATAAAGCCTTAAAAAGATTAGAAATGGTAGAGACACACCAAACAAAGAAATCAAGAACCACAGAATTTTTGTATCAGATGATGAATTCAGGGGTTAAGTGGTAGAGTAGCAGGAATACAACTGCACTGACGTGGGAAGGTCCTGGGTTCATGTCCTAGGACCTCTCTGTGCAGGCCAGGCAAGCATACACATGTCCGTGATCTGGGTTGTAGGATGGGTCATGGTGTGAAGACCCTGCCCCTCTCTCTCTCTCTCTCTCTGAGAAATAAACAAGATAAAATAAACTAAAAAAAAAAAAAGATAAATTTAGGTAAGCAGGTAGAGTGCTGGTTAAGACACTGGACTGCCACATGGTCAGTTGCAGTTTAAGTCTCAGACATGGCAGCTTGCTTTCTCACTTCTTCTCTCTCTCTGGTGAGCACACATGCACTATAGCAAATTAAAAATAATAACACTAGAGTAAAATAAATTATAATCTTAAAAAAAAAGGTAAAGTCAGGACCGGCAAGTGGCGTGGTGGTTAAGGCTGCTGGAATCCCACATGGCTGACCATGGTTCGAGTGCCAGACCTGGCAGCCTGCTTTCTTTCCTTCTCTCTGTCTCTCTCTGGCCAACGTCAAAATAATAAAATAAAATAATGGCAATGAATAAAATGAAATAAAATCATTCCTTAAAAAAATAATAAAGACAAAAAGCATGAACTAGAACACTGATATTCGCTGTATAATGATAAAGGCACATTCGCCATGAGGTTGTGGCCATAATGAACGTACGTGCTGCGTTGCAGAGCACTGGCATCTTAGGTTGAAGGCGTGAACTGGCATTTTTGTAGGCCAAAAGTATTGGCAATATTCAAATGATTGGTAAAGCAAAATGTGTCTGTAATCACTCCAGCATGTAAATACTTGGAGAGCAGACGCTCAATAAATATATTCTGACCCCTGTACCACGTGGCTTGCAGACAGTGGCATTAGAATACGTTCAGAAAATTCAGAGAGGATACAGCCCCCACAGACCCCTGGGTACCAAGGCAGCCCATCACAGGTAAAAGCACTGGCTGAGGAGGCCCAGGGGAACTGAATTCCCGCACCATCGGGACTTACTCGCTGCGTGTCAAGTTACTTAAACTCCCTGTTCCGCCCTGGAAGCGGGAGCAGACAGCGCCTACTCCACATGGTTGTCAGGATTACAGACGTGAGCGTGTGGAATCACCCGGCACGCAGGGAGTTCTCAGTACATGCTGGCGTTACTACCCTCCTTTTCCGAGTCCATCCGAGCCGTTCTGATGGGCCGGTTCTCCATGAACCTTGGCGTTCGGAGTTGCCTGGTGGCAGCACTGGGCAGGAGAGACGCCCAGGGTCTCGCAGGAGCTCGTCACCCATGACAGGGAGTCCCTGGAGTCATGCCCGCTCTGCTCTTCCACCTGAGTGACCACCACATCCGAAGACCAGCACGGCAAGCTCAGAGTCCACCCCACCGCTGTGGCTCCACTCGTGGCCTGGCCCTGGATGCCACCCGTCTCCTCGTCACCTGGCCACAATCTCCTGCTTCTTAGAATCATGGCAGCTCCACTGCGAACCCTGAGCTCTACCACACTCTGCTTCTAGACCCTAACTCGGGTTAAAAGGATAAAGGCAGGCTGGCCAGCCTCCCGGAGCGGCGGGACCATGGTTCGAGTGCCAGACCTGGCAGCCTGCTTTCTTTCCTTCTCTCTGTCTCTCTCTGGCCAACGTCAAAATAATAAAATAAAATAATGGCAATGAATAAAATGAAATAAAATCATTCCTTAAAAAAATAATAAAGACAAAAAGCATGAACTAGAACACTGATATTCGCTGTATAATGATAAAGGCACATTCGCCATGAGGTTGTGGCCATAATGAACGTACGTGCTGCGTTGCAGAGCACTGGCATCTTAGGTTGAAGGCGTGAACTGGCATTTTTGTAGGCCAAAAGTATTGGCAATATTCAAATGATTGGTAAAGCAAAATGTGTCTGTAATCACTCCAGCATGTAAATACTTGGAGAGCAGACGCTCAATAAATATATTCTGACCCCTGTACCACGTGGCTTGCAGACAGTGGCATTAGAATACGTTCAGAAAATTCAGAGAGGATACAGCCCCCACAGACCCCTGGGTACCAAGGCAGCCCATCACAGGTAAAAGCACTGGCTGAGGAGGCCCAGGGGAACTGAATTCCCGCACCATCGGGACTTACTCGCTGCGTGTCAAGTTACTTAAACTCCCTGTTCCGCCCTGGAAGCGGGAGCAGACAGCGCCTACTCCACATGGTTGTCAGGATTACAGACGTGAGCGTGTGGAATCACCCGGCACGCAGGGAGTTCTCAGTACATGCTGGCGTTACTACCCTCCTTTTCCGAGTCCATCCGAGCCGTTCTGATGGGCCGGTTCTCCATGAACCTTGGCGTTCGGAGTTGCCTGGTGGCAGCACTGGGCAGGAGAGACGCCCAGGGTCTCGCAGGAGCTCGTCACCCATGACAGGGAGTCCCTGGAGTCATGCCCGCTCTGCTCTTCCACCTGAGTGACCACCACATCCGAAGACCAGCACGGCAAGCTCAGAGTCCACCCCACCGCTGTGGCTCCACTCGTGGCCTGGCCCTGGATGCCACCCGTCTCCTCGTCACCTGGCCACAATCTCCTGCTTCTTAGAATCATGGCAGCTCCACTGCGAACCCTGAGCTCTACCACACTCTGCTTCTAGACCCTAACTCGGGTTAAAAGGATAAAGGCAGGCTGGCCAGCCTCCCGGAGCGCAGTGCTGCTCCCTTTGGAACCGCGGGCTCACCTGCTCCTCCCAGGAGCCGATGACCACCAGGTGCGAGTTCTCCAGCTGGCAGTACTTCTCCGCCTCCGACCAGGTCTTCCCTGTGCTCGAGAACCAGTAGCAGCTGCCCTCGTGCTCCAGCCAGTTAACGGGGCAGCACTCTGTGCCTGAGGGGAGGGGCGAGCGGCAGCAGGGGGTGGGCCTGGAGGGCACCGGCACAGGGGACCCGACACCCCCCATCCCTGCTGCCCCTACCATTGCTCTTGAAGAAGACCATCTGACAGGCCAGGACACGCAGATCCAATGGGAAGTGCTTCAGATGAAGGAGCAAGGTGCTGTGATCTGAGTGGGGCAGACATACTGACAGCCATGTGGACAGACATGTCGGCCCTCTCTGTCACGATAGGCGCAGGGCTGAGGAAGCGCACACCACGCCTCACACCACACCACATGCGCCACTAAACCCGCATGCACCATGCACACGCACGCACACGCACATGCACACGCACACGCACGCACACTCTGGGAGGGTCTCTGACCTGCTTTCAGGTCCTGCTGCTGTTTCTCCAGCTTGGCTTCTATAGATGTCATCTTGTCACCTACACTGCCCCCTGAAAGAGGGATGCTAAATTGTTGTCCCCTGTTCTGCCTCTGGAACATCCCTCCCTACCTCGATCCTGGGCCCCAGTCTCCCACCACCCCGTCCAGGACTGCTGCTGGCCGCCACCGGCTGGCCTTCCCGATTCCACCCAGGCTCCTTGCACGTTCCGGGCCCTTTCCTATCTGCATCCTCTCGTGGATTCCCCTTTTCTCAAAATAAAGCTTCGCTTGGTCAGCATGGCCTGTCTGCAGGCCCTGGCCCCTCCCACCTCTCTGGCCACCTCTCTGGCCACCCCTTGCCACCTGCCCCACAATTTAACTCCCAACACACTGGGACTGCTCACAGTCTCAAAATGGGCAACGGTCTCCCCACCTCCTGGCCAGCGCAAAGTCAGGTCTCTGCCTGGCACTGCCCTCCTCCTCTTCAGCCACCTAGCCCCTATCTGTCCTTCAGGCCCCTCAACTCAGGGGCCTGCATTTCTGGAAAACTTAGCCCGCATCGCCAGCTAGGTTACTGGGCGTCCGTGCCCCCAGAGCCCCCAAATTACCCCTCTCGCAGACGCAGCACAAGCCTGGCAACTCCATGCAGATGAACAAGCATCCGACCACCCCGCCCCACTCACCATGGGCGTCCAGAGCCCGGAACTCCGCCAGGGTGCTGGAGGAGAAATTGCTGAAAGTTTCTTTCAGGGTCCGCAGCTCTGCCTGCAGCTGTGCACCTTGTTAGGAGACAGTGGGGACAGGACAAGGTGGAGGGGCTGTGTTCCTATACCTGTCTGGGTGACTGTCCCCCTCAGCACCCCAACACAGCCATCATCTGTCCCGCCATTTCCCCATCCTTGCCTCCCACTGCTCCCAGCGCGTGCTCACCTCTCCCCCATCACGGCATAGCCATTGCCCGTAGCTACTCCCTGGTCCTTGCCCCACCCCTGCCAGCCCCTGTGAGCCTCACTTTGGAACCCAATCACACAGACCGCCACCAGCAGCAGGACGTTGAAGGCCAGGGCAAGCAGACTGAGGCGGAGACTGGAGCAGAGGCGCTGCCCAAGGGTCTGGGGAGGAGGCAGCCCTGTGAGAGAGGGCGTGTCAGGAGCTGGGCGCCCAGGGGACCAGAGCTGGGACCACCAAGGACTGTGGTGTGGCAAGACCCTGTTGAGGGTCTCACTCTTTCTCTCTCAAGAAATAAATAAAAGGATCACAAGGCATACAGAGAAGCAGGAAATCACAACCCATAATGAAGAGGTTAATGAATCCGTCACAACAGATCCAGACCAACCCCGATGTCTGGATCAAGATCTCTCTTGCCTAAAACCTTTGCCCAGGTACTTGGGGGCTGGCATCAAGATTTACTAGAGAAGGATCCAGCAGGTGGCCTGAGGGGAACAGGAATCTTCCAGAGTCTCCCTCCCACACACAGTCCCAGCTGGGTCTTCATTCCTTGCATGCACGCCCGTATGTCCACACGGGCATGTACACGCACAGCACACATGTTGCTTGTGTTGGGAAGAGGAGGGAAGGAAACCCCCTCCGACTTCCAGTCACCCCACACCTCTGGGCACACACCTCTTCCACAGCCCTAGGGGTGGAGAGGAAAGTGAGGTCAGGGGGCGAGCAAAGGTGTCAGCACCTCACACTTCAAGGGCCTCCGTCCTTGTTGGCAGAGTGAATGGGACAAAGACCTCAGAAAGACAGAGCCATTGGCGGCTGGACAGAGGTGGAATGAAGAAACTGGACACTTACCTTTCCAAAATGGATCTTCTCTCCTGGGGTTCTGCCCTCGAGAGCCTGACCCCTCACCTCCGAGCTGATGGTCGCTATCCTCAGAGTCCAGCTGCTGGAGGTCTTGAAACTCCTTTGCCATGACTGTCCAAGACTGGATCTAGACCTGGGGCTGGGTTGGGGCTGCCCTTCGGGCTGGGGCTCAGGTGCGCGTTGGTGCAGAGGCTGGTGGTGGGACTGACTGTTGGGCCTGAGTGGCTCAAGGTGATGGCTTGGGTGGGGTCTGAGGTTGGAGATAAGTTTGGGGCTAAGGTTTGAGATACCGCTGAGTCCTGTCTTTACTCAGGAGATGGCCTGGGCCTAACATGGCCATCAGCCTTCCCTCCACACTCTCCAGGACCAAACTACCCACAGCATTTCCAGACCCTGTCCAGGGTCTCCTTAACCCCAAACATCCCAGTCCCACCTGCCTCCCGAACCTGAGTTACCTGTAAAAAGTATGAAGAGTCGACTCCTGGCTCCTACAGGCAGCCCAGGCCCCCAGGGGAAAGGAGGGGCTAAAGACAGAAAACGGGGGTTGGTGGGGGAGCAAGTGGTGCTAGAGAGGAGTGGAGAAAAGGGGGCTGTTCTAGGTGAGCCCCTAAACCCTGCGGGTCTGTGTCCAAGTGATCCTAACCTGGATTCTCCTGCCCCTGGGACTTTGGACAGTAAACAGAAGTGGAAACAGAGCTGGAACTCGGACATGAGTCGTGGGTGCAGGAAACACAATCAACTCTTTTCTCATCAGAGAAGGGGGTCTCCTGGTCTGACCCCCTCACCCCACATGGCTGTCACCTCACCCCTCATTGCACCATTTGCGGGGGAGCGAGGTCTGGGTGACAGCAGGTGCAGTTTGAAGTGTCCCCCTGTCCCTTCCCCCTTTCCCTTCCTGACTGAAATTTCCGGAATTGTCTCTAAACATCCCTGACCAGGATCAGAGGCTCCGGTCTTCTGCTCTTGCCCAATCTGCCTCTGAGCTGCAGGCCCAGCTCCCTGTGGGCCCAGCCCTGACTCACTTCTTTTTCCTGGGGAGAAAAGTCCCTTAAGACCCAGAAGCTGCAGAGGGAAGGGGAAAGAGCTCTCCCTGCTGTGGGGATGACTGGACTTCCACAAGCCCCTTCCACACAAGCCCGTGTCCTCGAGCCCAGCCTCTGTCCTCAGTGGCCTGCAGGTGCTTCTCATTGAACACCTCCCCGGGTGGACACCTTAGGTAGTCCCTTCTCACGGGGAGGACGTGGAGCCTCGGGGAGACTGAGAGATTTGCTCCAGGTGGAGTAGCAGGATAGCGAAATGGCTCAGCAGATTTCAGCCCTCGGCATCCAGTCTTCCTCACAGATCAGAGCAAGACCTTTCCCTTACTTTATCCTCTCTCCATCCGCTCTGTTTCCTCACACCGATGTCTCTGGTCTCCACCGGCAGCCAACACGGTGTGAATGCTCCGTGTGATGGTGTCCAAAGATGACTGCCATTTCTCCTCTCACCCCATTTACAAGACACACCCATCCAGAGGTAGGGTCTATGCCACCGCCCCTTGAATCTGGATGACTGTGACTCGCATTGACCAAGAGAAAGGGCTAGAAGTGACACTCCGCCAGCTCCACACCTAGGCCTCAAAAGACCTGGCAGTTTCCATTTTCGATCTTGGAATCCAGGCACCATGCCATGAGGAAGTCTAGCTATCGTGCTAGAGAGAGAGCCCTTATGAAGGGTCCCTGGGAGCTAAGGCACCCTATGGGGAGAGAGGCCACACGGGGGCATACTGAGTCCCAGACATGTGAACAAAGCCTTCTGGGAGTGTCCAGCCGAGCCTGGTCACTGGCTGAAGACATCCAAGTGTTTGACCCTGGCCTAGAACATGTGGACGGCTCAGCGAAGCCCTGCCCAGGTTTCTCACTCAAGAAGTAATAAATAGTTGTTTAAACCACGGGGCTTTGGGGTGGTTTCCTGTGTATCAGTAGGTAACTGAAATAAAATATGCTCTTAAATATGTATGTACCAGGCCAGCCAGGTGGCTGGGGTGACTGGATCCCACACATCTGATGGCACAGTTAAGTCCCAGACCCAGAGGCTTGAAAATCACACTGGGTGTAATATAAACAAGATTATGATAATAATAAATTAAAAAAAAATTACACTGGGCAAAATCCAGAAAAGAGAATGGAAGAGAAAAAATTGCAACATGGCCATCCCTCCCGGGGGGAGGGGATGTTTTCTTATCTCCCACCCCACCTCTGTCTCCAGCAAAAGCACGTGCCCTTGAGCAAATTAAAAAAAAAAAAAATTAAAAATAATTTTTTAAAAAGTGTAGCTGCTCTAGACTATTGTATTGCCAATAACAGAAATACCCAGGTCTAGGGTTTGTTTGTTTGTTTGTTTGTTTGTTTATAGAGAGAGTTTTGGTCTAGGGCTCATACACACACCAGAAAGAGAGACAGAAAGCAAGAAATCGCCCCCCAAGAGGGATGGCCATGCCACAATCCCTTCGCCTCCATTCTCCTCTAGGGATTTCAGGCACACATGTACATGCACATGCACCCAGCATGAGTTTTAAGCTGCCAGGTCCAGGACTCAACCACAGTCGACTACATGGAAGTCCAACAACATAACCATTACACTATCTGCTGGTCCTGAGGAGACCAGCAGGTGGCGTGGTGGTTAAGGTGCAGGACTCCAACACTGTTGACCACGGTTCAAGTCCTGGATTTGGCAGCTTGAAAATCAAGCTGGGCATATGTACATGGGTGTCCAAAATCCCAAGAGAAGAAAAGAGGAAAAGGTATAAATGAATGGATAGATAAAATTAAATAATTCTTAAAAAGGAAAAGAAAAAAAAGAACTTTATTTAAAAAATTAAAATATAGGGGGCCAGCAGATGGCATGGTGGTTAAGGTGCTGGACACTCCCACATAGTGTCTGGTCAAATTAAAATAAATGAACGAATAAATAAAATTAAATTTTAAAAATTATTTTTTTAATATTTAACTTTATTATTATTATCATTATTATTTTCCAGTTTGATCAGAGAGACACAGAGAGAGAAAGAGGAAGTGAGAAAGCAAGCCACCACGTCTGAGACTTGAACCATGGTTGGCCATGTGGGAGTCCAACGCCTTTAACCACCATGCCACTTGCTGGCCCCAAATTTTAAAAATTCTTTAAAAAAAATAAAAAATATAAATGTTCAAAACAGAGTTTTACTTAGCTCACAGTTTTGGAGGGCCAAGGTCAGGGAGGCCAAATCTAGTAAAGGTCTTCTTCTTCTAGGAGACTTCCTGCAAAGGCCCTGGGTGGTGCGAGACATCGCTCAGTAAGACAGCGAGGGTGAGTGTGTGTCCCTGTGTCTGTCTCTTTATAAACCCATGAGTGTACAGTCATGGGGCCCTGCCCTCATGCCTCATCACTTCCCAAGAGCCCCACCCTTCATCACCATAATTGGATTAAGTCTTCACCTCCCAGCACCATTACAATGGCTCGGCAGACTTCAGTACATAAATTCTGGGGAGACTCATTCAAACCATAGCAGTACCTTATAAAATATGTAGTATTTAAGGACCAGCAGTTGGTGTAATGGTTATGTTGCTGGACTCCCACATAGTCGACTGTGGTTTGAGTCCTGAACCCGTTGGCTTAAAACTCACACTGGGCATATGTGTGCATGCGTGCCCAAAATCCTGAGAGGAGAATGGAGGAGAAGGGATTGTGGTGTGACCATCCCCCCCGGGGTAGGGGGGGAGGGTTGATTTCTCATTTTCTGTTTCTCTGTCTCTTCTCTCTGGAGAGCGCACGCACCCTATAGCAAAAATCTCTCTAAAAAAATTAAATAAATAAAAGTAAATATGTGGTATTTGTCTAGAAAAATACGTCATGACTTTTCCAACTACCCAATGGTCTACATGTCTGTTTTTCATATCCACAATGTATGTACATGTGTGCAGATTTATATCCATAACTTCTCGCCCAACAAAATATTTTTAAGATCGAAACTTGCTACTATTTGTACATCTTGTTTGTTGCTGTGAACTGCTACAGAGTATTCAATGGTGTGTATCCTTCATAGTGTATTCCCGAATAATGAACACCTAAGTACCACAATTAACACTGTGATTAATGTTCTGATCATGTTCCTGGTGAGAATGCTCCTAGGTGAGAATTTCTCTTGAAACTGTATCCAAGAATGAAATAGCTAGCTCACAGAGTATTCTATAGTTAACTTCACTAAGTACTGTCAGACTGTTCCAGAATGTCTATTCTGGCTGCTATTCCCACCAGCAATATAAAAAGGTTCCCTTTCTTTGTGTCATCAAATTTTCAATAATTTTCATTATCCAAATCCCAATTGTTGTCAGTCTGATGACATCTCATCATTATTTTTTTCTTTTTCTTTTTCTTTTTTTTTTTTTTTAGGTTTTGCCATAGGTCACATGCACGCGCCAGAGAGATAAAAAGAGAGGGATAAAATAAGAAATCACCTTCCCGGGGGATGACCCCCATGCCACAATCCCTTCTCCTACATTCTCCTTTCAAGATTTTGGGCACAAATACCTGGCATGATTTCCAAGCTGCTGAATCCGGGACTCAAACCGTAGTCTGCCATGTGGGAATCCATTGCCTTAACCGCCACACCACCTGCTGACTCCTCTCATTGTCCTTTTCGTTTGCATTTCTGGCTACTATGAGGAGACTTCAAAAAGTTTATAGAAAAATGGAATTCAAGTATGAGTTTATTTTGGTGCAAAAAATTTTGAAATCCATGCATGTTTGGGGGTTTTTTAGGAGTTATTTCATTGTTTTGTTTTTTGTTTTTTGTTTTTTAACTTGCTATAGGTCACATGTGCTCAACAGAGAGAGAGAGGGAGGGAAAGTGAGAAAGCAAGCCGCCAGGTCCAGGACTCAAACTGCAGTCAGCCATGTGGGAGTCTAGTGCCTTAACCACCACACCACCTGCTGGCCCCATGGTTCTCTTATGATGCTCATTTTTTGTTAATTTTTTGAAGACCCTGCACAGTAGGTTTGACCATTTCTTCAGCTGTATGTTAATCATTTGGGTTTCTCCTTGTGTGAGGTGCCTTTGCATATCCGTTACCCATTTTTCTGCTGAGTTTCCTGAATTCACTTTACTGATTAGCCAGAATTCCTTGTATAGTCTAGAGGTTTGTTCAGAAAACAAGACCTTATAACAATATATATAATTACTATTATTATTATTATTATTATTATTATTAT
>NW_006159824.1:1534072-1540594 GCF_000334495.1 Tupaia belangeri chinensis | reverse complement strand
GCCTGCCGTGTGGAACCCCTTTCCCTTCCCCGCCACACCACCTGCTGACTCCTCTCATTGTCCTTTTCGTTTGCATTTCTGGCTACTATGAGGAGACTTCAAAAAGTTTATAGAAAAATGGAATTCAAGTATGAGTTTATTTTGGTGCAAAAAATTTTGAAATCCATGCATGTTTGGGGGTTTTTTAGGAGTTATTTCATTGTTTTGTTTTTTGTTTTTTGTTTTTTAACTTGCTATAGGTCACATGTGCTCAACAGAGAGAGAGAGGGAGGGAAAGTGAGAAAGCAAGCCGCCAGGTCCAGGACTCAAACTGCAGTCAGCCATGTGGGAGTCTAGTGCCTTAACCACCACACCACCTGCTGGCCCCATGGTTCTCTTATGATGCTCATTTTTTGTTAATTTTTTGAAGACCCTGCACAGTAGGTTTGACCATTTCTTCAGCTGTATGTTAATCATTTGGGTTTCTCCTTGTGTGAGGTGCCTTTGCATATCCGTTACCCATTTTTCTGCTGAGTTTCCTGAATTCACTTTACTGATTAGCCAGAATTCCTTGTATAGTCTAGAGGTTTGTTCAGAAAACAAGACCTTATAACAATATATATAATTACTATTATTATTATTATTATTATTATTATTATTATGAAAGTCAAAAATTAATAGAGGCTCTGATATATAAATATCCTCCAGAAAAAAAAAGAAAAGAATAAAGAGTTGGAGGTTTTTGTTTTTTGTTTATTTGTTCATGAAAAAACAGCTAAATTAGGGGAAATTCTTTTTTCCCTGCCCTCACGTTTTCACATACATATCCCATTACAGAAACTCTCTCAGTCTTTCTCTTCCGTTTCCCCTTCCCAAACTTACTGCTTCCCAGGGAGGATTGACATTGCACGTGCCTGGCTCTACCCCTTGGCCTCTTCTTGGTTCGCACACATCCACAGAGAGCACACCTGATCGTTTATTTCCCACCAGGTAGCACAGAACTGTTCCTGCAAAGAAAGACTTCTTTGCCCACCTCTGCCTGGGACTGGGCAGATTCGCCCGCTAATTCTTGGATGAACATTTTCTTTGTTTTTTTTTCTTTCCTTTTTTAGTTTTGTAAATTTTTTTAGAGGTTTTGTGTTCCCCTCCCCCTTGGGTCATGTACACTCACTTGAGAGACAGTGATAGTTAGAAGGAAAGTGAGAAATCACCCTTCAGGGCGATGGCCATGCCACAATCCATTCTTCCCCATTCTCCTCCTGAGGTCTTGGGTGGGCACACACACACACACGTGCACACCTGGCGTGAGTTTCAAGCCACCAGGTCCAAGACTCGAGCCTCAGTTGGCCACATGAGTCCAGTGATGTAGCTGCTGGTCCCTTTAGTTTAGTTTTTGCTAAGGGCACGTGCACTCAGAGAAAAGAGACAGAGAAAGAGAAAAAATAATAAAGGCCCCCCTCCTCCCAGGGAAGGATGACCATGTGGCAACCCCTTCTCCTCCATTCTCCTCTCAGGATTTTGGACTTGCACACACATGTGTGTGCCTTGCATGATTTTCAAGCTGCCGGGTCTGAGATTTGAACCATGCGGTTGACCATGTGGGATTCAGCTGCCTTCACCTCCACACCACCTGCTGGCCCAATAAGCCTTTCTGATTCAAGGCTTTAAGCCAAATCCTCCTTCATCATCTATCAGCAATAGAGCTAATGCATATCCACCCATCTGCCTCTGCGTCTTAGTTCTCAACTGGCTTCAAACTTCAGAGGAAAAGAAAGGGTCCTTTTCTATGAGCCCCACCAAACCTCCACAAGTAACATCAAAGGTGAATTTGGGGAACCGACATCCAACTAACAGGAATTCTAGAAGATAAAACAGAGGAAGCAAAAGGGACAAAATGATCAAAGAATTACTACAGAAATGGTAGTCAGAATCAAGAAGCAGGAGTCTCCAGATTTGGATAGCCTACTCATTTTCTGACTTGTTCATGGAAGAATGGCCCAAGCACACCGTCATGACATTTCAGAATCCTAGAAGCAAAGAGAAGATTCTAAAAACTACTAGAAGTGGAGAAGTCACCTACCAAGAAACTAGAGTCAGAATGGATTCTCCTCTTCCGCTGTTGCTCTGAACACAAGGAAAAGCAGGATGATGTCTTCGAACTTATCAGAGATTTTTTTTTTTTCAGTTTAGAATTGCAGAATTAAGGGGCCAGCAGGTGTAAGGTGCTGGACTCCCACATGTTTAACTATGGTTCGAAACTTGGACCCGGAAGCTTGAAAATCACACTGGGCATTGTGTGTGTGCATGCCCAAAATCCCGAGAGGAGAATGAAGAAGTAGCGATCACAGCATGGCCATCCCTCCATGATTTCTCACCTTCCCTCTCTCTGTCTCTCTCCAGAGAGGGCACATGCCCTAAAGCAAAAACCTAAAAAAAATAAATAAATAAACAAAATAAAAAAATAAGGAGTTACAGAGTTAAATGATCAATGGAGAGGGTAGGATTAAGAACTGCCAGGGCTGGCAGGTGGCGTGGTGGTTAAGGGTGTTGGACTCCCACACAGCCAACTGAGGTTCGAGTGCCAGACCTGGCGGCTTGTCCTCCCTACCCTCACCGCCATCCCCACCCCGTCAAATTAAAAATACATAAGTAAATAAAGTTAAATGCAATACTTTAAAAAAAAAAAAAAGAAGAACTGCCAGAGCCCAGCAGTTAGCGTAATGGCTATGTCGCGGGACTCCCATGTAGCCAACCGTGGTTTGAGTCCCAGACCCGGTGGCTTAAACTCACACCGGGCACGTGTGCGTGTGTGCCCAAGATCCCAAGAGGAGAATGGAGGAGAAGGGATTGCGGCGTGGCCATCCCCCCGGGGGGTGATTTCTCGCTTTCTGTCTCTGTCTCTCTCTGTCTGGCGAGCGCACGCGCCCTACAGTGAAAATCTCTCCAAAAAAAAAAGTAAAGAACTGCCAGACACGCCAATGCTCAGAATATTTATCTCCTCCCTACTAAGTTGGGAATTGCCACAGAAAGTAAAAACCATAATCCCCAAACAAGACAGATAGAACTTCTCAACATGAGCCCTTGCCATTGTGATGAAAGAAAACTGTATTCAGCTCTCTCTGTATTTTTGCCTAGAGGCTTGCTTTTTTTTTTTTTTTTTTTTTTTTCTTGTAATGCTAGCTGGTAATATTCCAGAGCCTGGCCTTGAAAATGCAAGTCATCATAAAGAACAGGAGTCTAGACAAGATGGGGCCTCCCATACGGCAGGCCATTACAGTGAGAGCTTCCCAAGCCCACCTGTCTGGTTCTCCTGTGACCTATGGAGGCCTAGCAGAATGCTCATAATTCTTGCTAACCTCTTATAAGCGTATCCATAATATTACATTTTTGGTTGGCATGCTGAAGGCTCCCAAGATTTCTAAGAAGTTGCTGCCATCATGGATACAAATAATTTCTCAAGGCCAGATGGTGGCACAATGGTAATACAATGAGCCCACGTGGGAAAGGGCCTGGGTTCACATCCTGGGACCTCCCTGAGCATGACGGGCATGGCACACTTGTGCCCATGCTGCAGGGCAGCTGAGACTGAGGTGAATTACTGCAGGAAAGGCCCTGCTGGGTGCCTCTTGTTTTCTCTCTCTCTCTCAGAAGAGATAGGTAAGCCTTTTAAAGTCCATCTAAAATGATAATAACTTCCCTCCAACATGTCTGTCATCCTGACTGGCCATCTCCCTTGATGATTTGTTGATCTTGGAATTCCTAAGCAAGAAAGGGATTCTTTTTATTTTTTTTTTTCAGAGATTTTTTTGCTATAGGGCACATGTGCTCACTGGAGAGACAGAGAAAGAGAGAAGTCACCTCCCCAGGGGGGGTGGGGGGTGCAATCCCTTCTCCTCCATACTCCTCTTGGGATTTGGGTCATGCACGTATGCAGCCCCAACATGAGTTTAACCACCGGGTTCAGGACTTGAATCACGGTCAGCCATGTGAGAATCCAGCACCTTAACCACTATGCCACCTGCTGGCCCCGTGATCTTATTTCAGCTCAGAAGAGGATGTCTAGCCCTTTCCTCTTCCTCACAGACATAATGGTAAAACAAGAGTTATGAGTCTGCTAGATTACCACTTAGTAAATAATTTGTAGATAAGTGAACACTCAAGACATTCAGATAATGACTAAGAAGTCCATGAGGGAAATCTTTCTGAGAGAAGAGAATCTGGCTGGCCATGGTAGGACAGCCATAACACAAGGCTCGGCAATGCTGAAGCCAAATGGGAAGGACCTGGATTCGCATCCCAAGGTCTCCATGAGCACGGTGAGGGCACGCACGCATATCCGTGATCCTGGCTGGCTGGGGCTAGGGGTAGAATTATGGCTTGAAGACCCCATGCGGGGATGCCTGTCTCTCTCTGTCTCTCTCCTCCCCCACTCCCACTCATGGAAGAAATAAACCTTTTTTAAAGAGAGAAAGGAAGTGCCAGCTCCATGGCATAGCAGTGATGTGCTGCTAAGAGAGCCAGCTCTCACATAGGACCTCGGTTCAAGTCCCTGACTCGGTCACCCTGAAATACCCCAGGCACTTGTGCAGGCGCAAGGTTCTGACAGGCTGGAGGACTGGAGGAAGGGATCGTGCATGACCAAGCTCTGGAGGGTACTCACCTTCATCCCTCTCTGTCTCTCTTACATGCGTATATGCATTCTCTATCATGAATAAAGGTTTTAAAAGATGTTTAAATTGGGACCTGCATTTGGCATAATGTCTATGTCACTGGACTCCCATGTAGTTGACCGCGGTTCAAGTCCTGGACCTGGTGGCTTAAACTCACTTCAGGTGCATGTGCATGTGTGCACAAGATCCCAATAGGAGAATGGAGGAAAAGGGATTGCAGCGTGGCCATCCACCTGGGGGTGATCTCTCACTTTCTGTCTCTCTGTCTCTCTCTTTCTGGCGAGCACACGCGTCCTATGGCAAAAACCTCTCTTTAAAAATGTTTGAGTAATAAAATAATTTGATTGTAGGAAGTTTCCCACCTTTTTTGGCCAGAAGGTGCATGCATTCATAGAGAGAAACACAGAAAGAGACCGAGAGAAGGCGAGTGAGAAATCGTCCCCTATGGGAGACAGTCAGTCCCTTCTCCTCCATTTGTCCCTCCTTCTAGGATTTTAGGTATGCATGCACAGGCACCTGGCAAGTTCTCAAGTTGCCGGGTTTAGGACTCAAAGTGGAGCTCAGTTATGTGGGACCCAGCCATTTTATCCATCATGCCACCAGCTGGCCCAGGGAAGTTATTTATTATTTATTTATTTTAAGAATTATTTTATTCAACTTTATGTACTTATTTATTTTTAATTTGACCAGAGAAGGACAGAGTGAGAAAGAGAGAGAAAGAGAGGGGGAAAGTGAGAAACCAAGCCTCCCAGTCTGGGACTTGAACCATGGTCAGCCATGTGGGAGTCCAGCACCCCTAACCACCACCACACCGTCTGCCAGCCCCCAGGAAGTTTTTATTTTAAGATATAGTGAAAATTGTTGGGCCAGCTCCATAGCCTACTAATTAAGGAAGCCAAATCCCATATGACTGATGCTGCAGATCAAATCTAAGACCCAGCAGTTTGAAAAACACAATAGGCATGTGCGTGTGTATGCCCCAAATCCTGAAGGAGGAAGATGAGGAGAAGGAATTGCAGTATAACCATATCCATTGAGGGCTTTCCCCCCCCCACCTCCCCAGCTTTCTCTGTCTCTCTCTCTTGTGAGAGCAGGCATCCTCTGGCAAAAACTTTTTTAAAAGAAATAGAAAATTGAGAACCAGCAGGTGGCGTGGTGGTTAAGGTGCTGGACACTCCCACATGGCCAACCACGGTTGGAGTCCCGGACCTCGTTTTTCTCTCTCTCTCTGGTCAAATTAAAATAAATCAATGAATAAATAAAATTAATGAATAATTCTTTTTTATATTTTAATTTTATCATTATTATTATTTACTTAATTTGACCGGAGAAAGAAAGGGAGAGAGAGAGGGAGAGAGAAAGAGAGAAAGTGAGAAAGTAAGCTGCCAGGTCTGAGACTCGAACCACAGTCAGGTATGTGGGAGTCCAACATCTTTGACCACCACGCCACCTGCTGGCCCCAATAAATAATTCTTTTAAAAAAAAGAAACAAAATTATTGTAAGGGAAACACTGAAAAGTGAGAGTGACTAGTATCTCTCAGCAAAAGCAAAAGAAATTATGCAAGAAAGAAAATGTTGGGGACCAGCAGTTAGCATAATGGCTATTCGCTGGACTCCCATGTAGACTGCAGTTCGAGTCCTGGACCCGGTGGCTTAAACCCACGCCAGGCGTGTGTGTGTGCATGCCCAAGATCCTGAGAGGAGAATGGAGAAGAAGAGATTGTGGTGTGGCCATCCCTCCTGGGGGGTGATTTCTCACTTTCTGTCTCTCTCTGTCTTTCTGGCGAGTGCACACGCCCTGTAACAAAAAAAAAAAAAAAAAAAAAAAAAAAAAATCTCCAAAAAAAAAAAAAAAAAAAAAAAAAAAAAAAA
>NW_006159824.1:1489536-1534012 GCF_000334495.1 Tupaia belangeri chinensis | reverse complement strand
TGAACGACAGCAGTGGCCTAAAACTAACCCTCGTCACCCCTAACAGGAAATAAGCAGTCTAACATTACGGAAGCCCCTTCCTCCACTTCGTCCAATAGTCGTTTTGATTGGGAGAACAACAAACCTAATGGGAAGAAACCTGACAAGTGATTGTTGTTTTATGAAAAGATTGGCCTCGAGTCTTGGCATGACTCGAGCACTGTCAGGAAGCCATTACAAAAACACAATATCCCGTCTCTGCCCCCATATGCTAAAGTCCATTAGTAAGAGCCCTAGCAACCACAGCCCTCTGAGGGGTGTGGAGTTAGCGGCCGCCATTGAAAATGTCAGATGTTGGGGAGCCAGTGAGAGGGAAAAGTCACGACATCCAAGATTCTGGCTGAGACTGTGGGTGCCACTCACCAGTCGAGAAGCCCACAAGAGATCAAGTGTAGCGGCCGGACCAGAAATTGCTTCACTTTATTTGGGACGTGTTTAGCCAGCCAATGGTCCAGTTGAGTGGTACCAGCTCAGAGGTGGTTGGATACAGATGAGTCTGTTCAGGGAATCACCCGTGGTAATCAGAGCCAGGGACGTGGGAAGGAAGGTCTTGGATAGAACCCTGAAAACACCCACTGGAATAGATGGCCAGAGGAAGCATGCCCTGCAAGGAGACTGAGGAGGTGCAGTCAGAGAGGTGGGAGAAAACATGGAGGGAAGCCAAGTGAAGGGGTTCGAGAAGTAAGTGAAGACCTCTAGGCCAAGATGAATATCTGAGCCTATATATGTCACTCTGTACCACTTCCAAATTATTTTATTAGAATTATAATAGTAGGGGGGAACCAGCAGTTAGCGTAATGGCTATGTCGCTGGACTCTGACGTAGTCAACCATGGTTCGCATCCCGAACCCGGTGGCTTAAAACTCACGCCGAGCACGTGTGCGTGCGTGCCCAAGATCCCGACAGGAGAATGGAGGAGAAGGGATTGCGGCGTGACCATTCCCCCTGGGGGGTGATTTCTCGCTTTCTGTCTCTATGTCTCTCTCTGTCTGTCTGGTGAGTGCACGTGCCCTATAGCAAAAACCTCTCCAAAAAAAAAAAATTATAATAGTAGGGGCCAGCAGGTGGTATGGTGGTTAAGGCACTGGACTCGCGCATGAACGATCATGGTTCAAGTCCCAGACCTTGCAGTTGGCTTTCTCACTTTCCCTCTCCCTCTCAATCTCTCTCTGGTAATTGTGTATGCCCTATAGCAAATAAATAAGAATAATAATACAGGGCTAGCAGATGGCATAGCAGTTATGTTGCTGGACTTCCACATGGTTGCCCACTGTTTGAGTCCTGGACCCGGTGGCTTGAAACTCACGCCGGACGTGTGTGCATGCATGCCCAAGATCCCAGGAGAAGAATGGAGGAGAAGGGATTGCAGCATAGCCATCCCCTCTGGGTAGTTGGATTTTTCACTTTCCCTCTCACTGTCTCTGTCTCTCTCAGACAAGCATATATGTCCTAAGCCAAAAACCTCTATAATAATAATAATAAAATTTAGATAAATCTTTTTAAAATTATTATAGTAATAATTCAATAGAGAAAATATCCATATCACTATTGGAAATTAGGAAAATATTTTATTCACACACCACACACTCTGAGGAATTTCTGCAAGATGTATTGATGGGTCCAGGTGATGTTGAGGGAGGGGTGCTGAACTCCCACATGGCTGATGGCGGCTCAAGTCTGGGACCTGGCAACTTGCTTTCTCACTTTCCCTCTCTATCTCTGTCTCTCCCAGGTGAGCATACATGCCCTATAGCAAATTAAAAGTAATAATAAATAAAAACTTCTTTAAAGTTTGTCAACACTAAAAGAAAAAATAAAAGATGTATTGATAAGGGTGAGCAAAGTTCAGAGCAGTCCAGAACTCCTGCATGGCGGGTGGTGGAGGGAACCCCCTCTGGGGTAATGGAAGGACATCTGGGGAAAGCCACAAACATCTCTGCCCTACTCAGGTGCAGGAGCTGGGCACAGGGGCAGATCAGAGTGCCAAGTTCAACCATAAGAAGACTAGCGAGTAGCGCTCCGGGTGTTGGTTTTCGCCGTGAGCAGCCTGTGGTACGTGTGGCTTCCCCTAGGCAGGGAATTCTGGCTCTAAAGAATGCGGAAGTAATGCCCAGCTCAGCTGCTGACCTCTTAGACAACTAGCCGCTGCCCCCAGCTCCCCTGTGTTGCCACACCAACCCAGAGAACGAACTCTGAAACATGAAGAAACTCCCAAGACACCTGCAACTGTCAGGAGGTCGCTCCAACACCTTCCTAGCTCTCCAAGACAAATTACCCCAAAGGAAGAAAAGGTAAACTTTTACTTTCCTTCCATCTGGCTCTCTATTTCGAAGAAATAGTCACTTTCTATGACAACATCCTCTCAGTTGCAATACTGAATAAAATTAGACTTTCCTCTGAAAGGATGGGTGTTAGGGGCTTAATAGTGCCCCTCCTAAAACCCAGTATATTCAGGTCCTAAGTGCCATGGGACGGCATTGGGAGAGGGGGCCTTTAAAGATGTAATTTAGGTTAGGAGAAGTCAAAGGGTGGGGCCCTAATCTGATAAGACTGGTGTCCTTATGAAAAGAGGAAGAGGGGGCCAGCAGTGGTACAGTGGTTAAGACACTGGACTCCTGTGTGGTCGATCATGGTTCAGGTCCCAGACCCAGCGGCTTGAAACTCATGCCAGGCACGTGTGTGTGTGAGTGTGCCCACAATCCCAAGAGGAGAAGGGATTGCGGTGTGGCCATCCCCTCTGGGGTGGGAGGGGATGATTTCTCACTTTCTGTCTGTCTCTCCAGTGAGTGCACGTGCCCTTTAGCAAAAAAACCTCTCAAAAATAAAAATAAAGAAGAAGAGACACCGTGAAAACAGGGAAAAAAACATGTAATGACACAGAGAAAAGGTGGTTATCTCCAAGCCAGGAAAAGAACTCTCACCAGAGACCAACTCTGCTGACACCTTTCTCTTGGACTTCAGCCTCCAGAATCGTGAGAAAACCCATTTCTGTGGTTCAGGATTTGTGGTCTCTTTCCCCCGCCACCTTGGAGCCTGCAGAGGCCTGCTGGGAACAGGAATTCTAGAAGTTACCTGTGTCTGGAAGCCTGTGGTCCGCGGCCATGTTCCCTGGCTATAAGGGGGGGGAGGGGGTCTCAGGAACCCAGGGAAGCACGTGGCTCTTCTCAAAATTGAAAGTGTTTGTGCTCAAGATGAAATGGAATTCTATTCAAGCAAGAGGGGTGCTTACACGTTAAAACAAACAAACAAACAAACGAACAAACAAAACAGTGACTCCTGGTGGCGAACCAAATAAAACCAGAGTAATCTGGGGAAAGGTCACCCAGGCCCACGGAAGCAGCGGCATGATTCCAGCCAAATTCTGAAGCAACCTTCCTGCTAAGGCTATTGGACACAGAATCTTGGTGATGCTGCACCCCTCTAGGATTTAAAATAATGAAAAGTAAATGGATTTTTTAAAAAATGTGTGGTCTGTGATATTCCGTTATGGCAGACTAGCACAATCGACAAGAAGACTGGACCAGTGAGGATTCCGCAAATCAAAAGATGAAAATATGTTAGAAAAATGACCCTCTTACATGGACATAACAGTTATAACCAAATGCTTTTTAAATTTATAATTTATGTGCTCGATGAAATAAGAACAAAAAGCCTCAATATAAAAAATACAAAAAGCCTGATATAAAAAACAATTTCAGAGTAGCAGGATGACGGATCATTTCAGAACACAGTGAAGGGTGTAAAGAGCCCATCAGTAATAATAGGAAACTTAATCAGTGGCCAACAGAAATGGTAAATTTTCCCCAAACTCAGAGCAAGAGCAAAGAGATTTATGCACTCATGTTCATGGCAGCGCTAGTCACAGTAGCCAAAAGGCAGAAACAACCCGTGTCCATCAGCAGATGAATGGATAAGCAAAATGTGGTATATACACACACCGTGGAATGTTATTCAGACGTAAAAAGGAAGAATGAATGAACAAGCAATAAGCCAGTCACAGACACCTATTGTACGATTCCAGTTCTATGAAGTACTTAGAGTAGTCAGATGCAGAGTCAGAAAAAGGTGGTTGGCAGGAGCCGAGGGGAGGAGGGAAATGGGGCTTATTGTTGAATGGTACGGAGTTTCAGTTTGAGAAGCTGAAAAGGTTCTGTAGGGGGATGATAGTAACCACTGCGAAACAATGTGAATGTACCGAAACGCAGACCTAAAAATGGTTTAGATGCCCAGCCTTGCTGCAGGCAGTGGGGCGCTGCTGCCCCATACTGAAGCCCTCAGGGAGGCCCGGGTTCAGATCTCAGGTTGACCAGACAGGCCAGGCACATCCATGTTCTCCCAATGATCCTGACTGGATAGATGTTGGGGAGGAGGAGCAAAGCATGGTGATAAAAACCAGTTGAGGGTATCTCTCTCTCTCTCAGAAAAATAAATAAAAATAAAGTTTGAAAGATGGTTTAGAGGGCAGACCAGTGGCATGGCGGGTAAGGCTGCTGGATCCTACATGGCCGACTGAACAGTTCAAGTCCCAGACCAAGCAGCTTGAAAAACACACCAGGCCCACATGTTGCAGCATCATCCTTCGCCTTGGGGAGTGATTTCTCACTTCCTCTCTCTCTTTCTTCCTTTCTCTCACTCGTTCTCTCTCTCCGCTGAAAACACATGCCTTTTAACAGAAAAGAAAAAAGGTTTAGTGCATCAGGTAAGGATTATACACATGGAGCTGGAGCGCACATGTCCAACTGGGGTTCAAATCTCAGCCCCAGCAGCGGGCAGAACATACCAAGCACGGTGCATGTATACCCCAAATCCTGACGGGATGGAGAAATGGAAGAAAAGAATTGCAGCATGACCACACCCCACTCTCTCTCTAGCAAATGCATATGCTCTCTGGCAATAAAAAAAATGGTTTAAATGGTAAATTTAATATATATTTTAGTACAACGAAAGAAGGGAAGAGAAATATAGAGAAAAGAAAAAAGGAGCTGTAAATTACTATTTTCATCCAATTTAAGATGTCATTCATTTTAAGTTACACTATTAGTATTATGCCACTAAGGAAAAATAAGGACAAAAACATTTCATATCGTGTACATTTTCCAGTGTATACTAAGAAAGCTTTTTTAGACATATTTAGACGTATATGCTATCCTATATCCCTCGTGTGCATGCGTAAGTGTTCCCAAATATCTGTAAGCAAGTCAAATAATATGCTATATGGGATATATATATCTATATAGAATATTATGTATATACAATATATCTATATAGGATATATGTATATGCTATCCTATACCACTCATATGCATACATAAAGTGTTCCCAAATATATGTAAGTAAATCAAATAAATAATAATATAAAGTAAATGCAAGGCTAATTAACTAGTTAGGGCTGGCCCTGTGACCTGGTGGTTAAGGGAGCCCAGCAGCTTGAAAAACACTCTGGACACATGCACATGCATGCCCGGAATCCCAACAGGAAACAGAAATGCAGACGAGATTGTGGTGTGACCACGCCCCATAGGGGGTGACCCCTCATGCTCTCTCTCTGGCAAGCACATGCACCCTCAGGCAAGCACACTTAGGTGACACAGGATAGTATGCTTTTCCTTTGAGAAGTATATTTCATACTCCAGAAGGTTTGAAACTAAATATATAGATGATAAAATAAATCAAACACATGGTATTAATACTTTTGTGCTAAATTTTAGCACAATCTATATTTGATATGCTAATGCATAAGGTAATTTAGCATACTAAGAGATTTGAAATTACCCTTCTGGATATCAGGTTAAAACATAATTTGTACTTAATTTTAGACTTATCTCAGTTGAAAGGCACAAAATAGTCTGATAGTATTTGCAAATGATACTGGAATATTTAAGAGAACTCAAGAGTCATCATAAATATTGGAACCAGCAGTTACAGTAATGACTATGTTGCTGGACTCCCATGTAGTCGACCGCAGTTCGAGTCCCAGACCTGGAGGTTTAAACTCACACCGGGTGCATGTACGTGCATGCCCAAGAGCCCAAGAGGAGAATGGAGGAGAAGGGATTGCGGTGTGGCCATCCCCCCGGGGGGTGATTTCTCTCTTTCTGTCTCTCTGTCTCTCTCTGTCTTTCTGGCAAGCACACGCACCCTGTAGCAAAAACCTCTCAAAAAAAAAAAAAGAGTCATCATAAATATTAATTTTGCTTTTTTGCTTAGTTTTTGCTAGTTACAGCAAGGGTTTTAGCATATTTAAAATACACTGAATATGTAAATTTAGTTTAAAATGTTTCAGGGTGGGCCATCCAGTGGCATGGTAGTTAAGACAGCTGGATTCTGGGACCAGCAGATGGCATAGTGGTTACATCGCTGGATTCCCACATGGCCAACCTCAGTTTGAGTCCCAAATCTAGTAGCTTGAAAATCACACTAAGTGTGTGTGCATGTGTGTGCAAGACCCCGGGAGGAGAATGGAGTAGAAGGGATTGCAACGTGGCCATGCCCCCCGGGGTGGGGGAATGATTTCTCACTTTCTCTCTCACCATGTCTGTCTCTCTCCAGTGAGCACCTGCACCATAGGGCAAAAACCTCTTTAAAAAAAAAAAAAAAAGCTGGATTCCCCATGACCAACTGAAAGTCCTGAGCCCAGTAGCTTGAAATAGATGTTGGGCACCTGCATATGTGTGCCTAAAGTCCCAATAGGAAGGAGAGATGGAGGAGATGAGACCATCTCCCATGGGAGATGCCTTCTCACTTTCTATCTCTCTTTCTCTGGTGAGTGCATGTGCCCCCTGGACAAATTAATAAATGAATAAAAAATATATATATATATATGCATGTTTCTGGGCATCTTTTTTTTTTTTTTAGAGGTTTTTTTGCCTTAGGTCGTGTGCACTCACCAGAGAGAGACAGACAGACAGACACAGTGAGAGGGAGAGTAGGAAATCACCTCCCAGGATGGATGGCCACACCACAATCCTTTCTCCTCCATTCACCTCCCGCGATCTTGGACATGCACATGTGTCTGGTGTGATTTTCAAGCCACCGAGTCTGGGACTCAAACCATGGTTGACCATGTGGGAGTCCTGCAATGTCACCACTATGCTATCTGTTTCCTCTCTCTCTCTCTTTCTCTCTTTCTCTCTTTCTCTATCTCTCTTGTGAGTGCACATGTTCTATAGAAAATTTTAAAATGATAAAATTAATAAAATTATATAAATAATTCTTTAAAAAAACTCACCTCACTGTTCTCAGTAGCTTTTGTTCCCTTTTTTATTTTATTGATCGATTGGTTGATTTTGCTATAGGGCACATGCATGCACCAGACATAGAGAGAGAGATGGGGGAAGGAGGTGAGAAAGCACCCCCAGGTGTGCATGCTGCAATCTCTTCCCCCTCGGTTTTCCTCTTGGAATTTTGAGCATGCATGCACACATGCCCAGTGTGATTTTCAAGTCACTGGGTCCAGGACTCGTACTGTGCTATCAGCCATGTGGGTATCCAGCTCCACGCCATCTGCTGGCCCAGTACTTGTCACCATTTAACGTATTATATATTTTACATATTTAGTTTGCTGTCTCTCTTCCCATACTCAAAGGCAGGCACCACGAGAGCAGAGACTTGGTCTCAATCAATCCTTAATCCCCAGCACCTAGCATGGTACCTGCACATGGTCAGCTCCCAATAAACGTATTGTGTCAAAGAATGGAAGGTTTTTGTTTCTCACCATCTGTTTACATGTCCCTCTCCCCATCTACTGCAACCTTCTAGAGCTCAGGAACTACCTTCTTTGTCTCTCAATCTCTGTACCCAGCACCGAACCTCAATAAGAAAGCAAAGGCCCAATCTATGTAGAAGTGGCTCCCTACTGGAAAGCAGGTGGGGCCTTTGGAGTTGAACAAATGTAACTTTGAATTCTGGTCCTGCCTTTACCAGCTATAAGTGAATCTTGGACAAGTTACTCAGGATCTCAGAACTGTAGGCCCAGGGGTTGTGATTCAGCAGTAACCCAGATACCCCAGGAGGCTCACGTACCCCACTCACGTGGCTGACTGCAGGTTCAGGCAGAGATCATGCTACGTACCCAGGTCCTGAGGAGCGTGATGAGATCTGACGGAGCGCACACACTCTCTCTACCTCACCACCTATCTCTTGCACATGTGCATACGTGCACTCACTATCATAAAAAACAAATCTCTGAACTTCAGTTTCTTATGCTGGTGTTGCTATAATAGGAGCTATTTTGTTCTGTTTTTGTGGGAATTAAACAGGTTGATGTAAGGGAAAGTGTCTAACACTGAGCCTTGATGCAAAGCCAGTTTCAACAGCAGGTGCTTCATAAAAAATCTATTTATTTACTTCTTTTCACCTGCCCCAGTAGCCTTCCTGACCCCTGAGTTTCAGATGCCTGACTGGCATTTACTCCCCAGCGAGCAAAAGGACTCAGATTCGGACTAGAGAGCCCAGACTCTGAGCCCCAGATTTCTGCAGCTCAGGCTGAGGATTGGAAACAGAAAAATGAGCCTCTGGTTGGGAATTTGGAGACACCAGTGATTTGGAGAACTTCAAAGGCAGAAAGCGATAGGACCAGCAGATGGCATAATGGTTACATGACTGGACTCCCACGTAGCTGACCGCAGTTCTAGTCTCAGACCCGGTGGCTTAAAACTCACACCAGGCATGTGTGCGTGCATGCCCAAGATCCCGAGAGGAGAATGGAGGAGAAGGGATTATGGTGTGGCCATCCCATCCTGGGGGGAGGGTGATTTCTCTTTCTCTCTGTCTCTCTGGTGAGCGTGTATGCCCTACGGCAAAAATCTCTAAATAATAAATAAATAAAAGGCAGGAAATGAAAGGAGACACGAGGAAGAAAGGAAATAGCAACCTGGATCCTGCACCCAACACCACCAACTCATAAGTCACAAACTGAGGAACCCAGGAGAGCCCACAGGAAAAGGAAAGGGAGGGGACTCGCCCACGTCAAGAAGGCCTGCATCCCACTGCCGCCCCAGGCCTGACCTCTAGCCTAATCCAGGCCTCAGGCCTACCTTGATTGCAGGGCCAGCTCCCAGCCCAGCGTCTCATCAGCCCTGACCCCACACCCACGGACAACCTAAGCCCAGGCCCAGTCCAACCAAGTGAAGATCTGGCCAGATCAAAGGAGAATTTCTCTGGCCTCTCTGCTCTTTGTCTCCACTTCCGGTCTCTGTCTTCCTCCATCTATGTGTCTGATTCTATGCCTCTCTCTAGCTTGTTTGTGCACACATTTTATAGCGGGTATTTCTTTTTCTTTCTTTTCTTTTCCTTTTTGCCAGAGAGAGAGAGAGGAAACATGAGAAATCACCTCCCAGAGGGATGGCCATGCCACAGTCCCTTCTCCGACATTCTCTGGGGATTTAGGGAACTCGTGGACATTCATGCCCAGCATGATTTTCAAGCCTCTGAGTCCAGGACTCGAACCACAGAGTCACCCATGCGTAAGTCCAGTGCTTCAACCTCCCTGCCATCTGCTGGCCTGGCAGCTATTTCTTAAGCATCCATTTGAAAGGCAGTTCCTGGGAGCTGGCAGGTGACGTGGTGGTTTGGGATGTTAGACTCCCACATGGCCAACCATGGTTCAAGTCCCAGACTTGGTGGCTTTCTTTCTCAGTCTATGTCCCTTTCTGGTCAAATTAAAATAAATAAAATAATTCTTAAAGAAAAAAAAGAAGAAGAAAGAAAGGCAGTTCTTGAACCCTTATGCATCTTCCAAGGAGAGACCAGAGATGGAAGTTGTAGAATCACAAGTACAGCTGGCAGGACCCCCTAGGAAAGAAAACCGATGGCCATGCAGGAGAGGCAGGTACAGGGCCCACTCTAGACGACACACCCAGATGAGATACGGAGGACGAGCACGTGTGTTCGTTGGCCAGGGCTGCCATGACCCAGTACCGTAGACTGGGCAGCTCGAACAGCAGAAAGGCGGCTTCTCACGATTCTGAAGCCTGGAAGTGTGAGGTTTCTCCTAAGGCCTCTCTGATGGTCACCGTGTGTCTGTGTCCTGGTTTCCGCAGGATCGGCCATATTGGACGAGGATCCATCCCACTGGCTGTATTTAACCTTAATTACCTTGTTAAAGACCTTATCTCTTGGGGCTGGCAGATGGTTAAGGATGTTGGACTCCCACATAGCCGACCACGGATCGAGTCCTGGGCCTGGTGGCTTGCTTTCTCACTGTCTCTCTCTTGAGCGTGTGTGTGTGCCCGCATGCTCTGTCCCTCTCTGGTCAAATTAAAATAAATAAATAATTAATTAATTTAAAAAATATACCTTATCTCCAGGGGCCAGCAGGTGGTGTGGTGATTGGGGTGCTGGACTCTCTGTCTCTCCAGTAAGCATATGCGCCCTATTGCAAAAAATTCTTTTTTAAAAAAGTACTATGGAAAAAGAAGGCAAGTGTTTTGGCATAAATATAAGCAAAAGTCCCAGGAAATAGCTTATCAAAAAGTATGGGAGATAAGCTACATCTACCTGCTTTACAATCATTTTTATTTTATAACTCATTAGCTCTGCAAAGGACTAAGAAGTAGCTGTGGAGAAGGAAACAAAACTTCAGCCAGAGGCCTCCAAGAGCCCTCTGGAGCCTCATCCTCTGCTCCCTCGCTCTCAGCCCCTTGTAGAACATGTTATGTTAAAATCCACTGGATACAGGGCCAGCAGTGGTGTGCCAGTAGTTAAGGCACTGGTCTCTCACATGGTCAACTGCAGTTCGAGTCCTGGACCTGGTGACTTGCTTTCTCTTTTCTTTTTTTCTCTGTCTCTCTGTGGTGTGCACACGTGCTCTGTAACAAATTAAAAAAAAAATAGTGATGATAAATAAAGTTTTACAGATAGATAGATAGATAACCCCTTGAGATAGATCCTCAAGATGACAGACCACAGACAAGTAGGACTGACGGTCTTGCTCAGTGCGGTGTCCCACAGCGTAGAAGCCCCCCAAGAAGTGTTCATTGGTTTAATGAGCTTTATTCAAATAAAAAATGTTTTGTGGTAGGAAAAATGCCGGCAAGGATATGGAGCCCCCTTTCTCTGACAGTGCTGGCGAGACTGCGAAAACCTCAGATCGCTCAGGAAACCTGTTGGATGGCATCTACGAAGCCTGAGCACACGCCCCAGGAAGCCCAGTCCCGGGGGTTTGCCCAACCGTCACACACCCAGACTTTGGCCAGAACACATACCGGAGAAAAGTTCACAGCCGCATCTCGTAACAGCCAAACACGGGACGTTAGTTACGCAAATGGCCATCGGCAGTAGGACGGGTGAGGAAATCGGGGTGTACTCACGTAATGGGGTACTGCACAGGCACCAGAACGAGTCCTCTACGACCGCCCGCGACCACACAGGTGACTCTCACGAAGGGCGAAGGAAGCCCGACTGCAAAGGGTACCCACGGCGTGTCCCATCGACTTCAGAAGAGACAGGCAGCGCCGGCCAGGGCCCCGAGGCAGAGGCGGCTGGGTCCCGCATGGCCGACTGTGCGGTGCAAGTCTAGGACCCAGTGGCTCGGAAAACGCACCAGGCATGTGTGCAGCTGTGTCCAAAATCCCAAGAGGAGAACAGCAGAGAAGAGATTATGGCATGGCGTCCCCCACAACGGGTGCTTTCTCCCTTTCTCTCTATCTCTCTTTCTCTCTAGTGAGCACATACACCACACCCTATCACAAAACAAAAAGAACAAAACCAGGCAATACTGACTCTCCTGTCCGAAGCTGGAGAGGGGATTCATGACTGCGCAGAGGCACCACAGGGCTTGGGGGTGCTGATAGGTTCACGGCTGCATGTCTGACCCAGCGTGTACTCCGTGTGTGACATTTGACCTGTGCGTGTTTCTGTATGTTTATGAGATAGCAGTAAAAAGAGTAAACATTGCTACAAGCACTAAAAATGGCTACAACCACCCAAATGGTGGTTCCTCAGAACATTTTTAAAAGAAGTTCCAAGGGCCAGCAATCATTAAGGCTCTGAACTCTCACATGGCTGATCATGGTTCGAATCTTGGACCCAGCAACTTGAAACTCATGCCGGGCATGTGTGCATGTATGCCCAAAATCCCGAGAATGGAGGACAAGTGGTTGAGGCATGACCATCCCCCTTGGGGCGTGATTTCTCTCTATCTCTCTCTCTCTGTCTCCCTCCACCGAGCACATAGGCCCTATGGGAAAAAAAAATACACACAACCCAGCAATTCCACGCCTAGGTTTGTACTCAGAAGAAGTGAAAGCAAAGATTCAAAGAGCTCTGACTTGTACTGCACTCTTCAGACAGCTGGGGTAGAAGCAACCCAAGTGTCCATGGACAGATGAATCAACAAAATGTGATAGCTACACACGACAGGATGATATTCAGCCTTTAAAAAGAAAGATTCTAGAGCCAGCAGGTGGTGTGGTGGTTAAGGCGCTGGATTCCCACATGGCCAACTGTGTTTCGAGTCCCAGATCTGGGGACTTACTTTCTCACTTTCTCTCTGGTGAACTCACACGCCCTATAAATTAAATAATAATAACAATAATAATAATAAAATTAACTAGTTCTTTTTTAAAAAAGTTAAAATAAATAACTAAAGTTAAATAGTTAAGACAATGGGGACCAGCAGATGGCATAACGGTTACATTGCTGGACTGCCACATGACCAGACATGGTTTGAGTCCCAGACCCAGTGGCTTAAAATTCACGCCAGGTACATGTGTGTGCATGCCTAAGATCCCAGGAGAAAAGTGAAGGAGAAGGGATTGTGGCATGGCCATTTCCCCTGAGGGGGTCATTTCTCACTTTCCGTGTCACTATCTCTGTCTCTCTCTCTCTTCAGCGAGGGCACACACCCGAAGGCAAAAACTCTACTACAAAAAAAAAAAAATAGTTAAGATGATAAATGTATGTTGTCTGTATTTTCCCACAATTTGTTTATAAAAATAATTAAAATTTGCAGTGTTACAATCAACCACAGTAGCACAGCAAAGCACATCAAGCAAAGTTCTATGATGCAGAAGCCATAGGGAAAGTCCCAGTCAGTGTCCCAAGGTCTTCCTGAACACACCAGGCATGGGGATGCCCGTGTTCGTTGCTTGAAGAGGCTGGGGTTAATTAGCAGTGTGAAAATCCTGTTGGAGGTGCTCTCTGTCTCAGGAAGGAAATAAATTTTCAAATGTTTTTAATAACTACCGAGATATTAAATGTCACTTCATGTTTCTGGGCTTTACTCTTACACCATTTAAGTTTGTTTGTTTGCTTTATTTTTCCCCTTTTTCTCATGTACCCAACATTTGGGATGACAGCACCACCGTGTGGTCATGATTGCAGGCACCAGTCTGCAAGATTCCCCCACCTCCTCACGAACTTTTAATATTGGGGCTCTCTCTTCAAATACCTGAAGTGAAATATTAAAGAGATCACTATTATAGTGTAAAATTTGCAATAACTCAATTCCTGACAATAATTTGGCCATTCTTCCTTCTGATCATTTTTCTTTTAAGTTTAAGAATTCTTCACTTAATTCTAGTTCAAATTATTGAGATGTCAGAAAAGTCATGACACATTTTTGCATAGAAAAAATACGTCATGATTTTTCCAACAACCCAATATATGCATTTTCTGTTTACTCAAACTCATACTTTTTTTAAAAAGAATTATTTTATTTAACTTTATTTATTTATTCATTTGTTTATTTCAATTTGACGAGACAGGGACAGAGAGAGAGAGAGAGAAAGCAATCCACCAGGTCCAGGACTTGAATCACAGTTAACCATGTGGGAATCCAGCACCTTTAACCACCACACCACTTGCCGGCCCCCAAACTCATACTTTTTAAAAAATAATTTTCATTTTATTTATTATTATTGATACTTTTATTTAATTTGACCAGAAAAAGACACAGAGAGAGAGAGAGAGAGAAAGTGAGAAAGCAAGCTGCCAGGTCTGGGACTCGAACCGCAATAGACCTTGTGGGAGTCCAGCACCTCAACCACCACACCACCTACCAGCTCCTCTACCTCATATCTTAAGGTTGATCAAGACTTGCAAAGCCCCCGAAGGTGTCAGGGCAGCTGGGCATTAGAAGGTGGAAGCTTCTTTCTGCTTCATCCTCAGGTCTATTGAACTGGCTCAGAAACCAGGGTCGTCGTGTTTGTAAGCCCCAGGTTTATAAGAGCGGGGTGCAAAGGGGCCTCTTTTTCAGTTTTACTGTTCACAAATGTACTTAATGCAATCGACAGCTTCCCTGCCCTAACAGACCTTCGCACCCCTTCTCTCTCAGAGTAGAAAGGAAAGGGGGGAGGGAGCGAGGGTGGAACAATGTCTACACAGAGCGACTCCACTCTCCCCACCCAGGAAGGAGAGTCCCATTCATCCTGCTCCAGGCAGACAGCCCCTCCCATCAAGCCCGTAACTGTGGTCACGAGTGACAGAGCCTCTCCCACCACCCCATGGGTGTCTGGGTAGCCTACCCGCAGAACAAACCACCTTGTTAGATCCTCAGAGCTGGCTCCTTAAAGGTCAGATGCAGACATGCCTTCACAGCTCATCAGGATTTTAGAGCCTCCCCTTACAAGTTTTTGAGACAGAGGCTCTGACTGGTTTTGTGGTACTCAAATTGGCCCGAGCCCACCACGCGAAAGCCAGAGGCTGAAGAGGACATGAGGGCTAGCAGGAAGCAGACAGAATGGCCCCCCACACTCAGCTCTCCTGCCCTTTCTTTGAGTCTATTGCTCTGTGAGGGTTGGGGAGGGGCCCCATCTTGGCTCTCTGCACAGGCCCTGACCACCCAGCAAGTGTGGAAAAGGACCCAGATTACATGAATCAGTCTGAATGGAATCACCCTCCTCCAGATTCTCCTCCTCCAGGCCTAACTTCCCCGGAGGAGTCCACAGCCACCTGGCCTGCCTGTGATTCATGGAGACACTAGCTTTGCTTCTCATTAACTATTTTTTTTTTAAGAATTATTTGTTTAATTTTATGTATTCATTCATTTATTTTATTTTATTTTATTTTATTTTGACCAGAGCAAGACATACAGAAAGCCAGAGACAGAGAGAGAAAGTGAGAAAGCAAGCCACCAAGTCTGGGACCCAAACCACCGTTGGCCATGTGGGAGTGTCCAGTACCTTAACCACCACGCCACCCAGTGGTCCCCATCATTAACTTTTTTTGAAAGCTGATTTTTTTTTTTTTTTTTTGGAGAGGTTTTTGCTATAGGGCGCATGCGCTCGCCAGACAGACAGAGAGAGACATAGAGACAGAAAGCGAGAAATCACCACCCAGGGGGGATGGTCACGCCGCAATCCCTTCTCCTCCATTCTCCTCTCGGGATCTTGGGCACGCACGCACACATGCCCGGCGTGAGTTTTAAGCCACTGGTCCAGGACGTGAACCGCGGTCAACTATGTGGGAGTCCAGCGATATAGCCATTACGCTAACTGCTGGTTCCCTAAAGCTGATTTATTCCATGAGTGAGAGAGACAGGGAGACAGCACCCCACCATAAATTTGGGGAGGACACAAGCATTCAGTTTAGGACCCCATATCAGTGCTGAGGCCTGAAATGGTTCGTGGAAGAGTCCAGGTCTGGCACATGTTGAAGGTGCCCCTAACCGGGCAGATGCTGTGAAGGTGTGCTTTGGGAGCTGTGGCAGAACGGGGATAAGAACTGCAGTGTCATGCCTCAGGAGCCCAAGGACATGCCACAGTACAAACAAGGAGGTGGGGTGCACCCTGCGGTGGCCACAGTTGGGGGTTAAAGAGCTGAAACAGGGGCCGGCAGGTGGCATGGTGGTTAAGGCACTGGACTCCCATATGGCCAACTACAGTTCACATCTGGACGAGGTGGCTTGCTTTTTCACTCTCTCTGTCTCTCTCTGGTCAACTTAAAAAATAACAATAATAAATAAATAATTCTAAAAAAAAAAAAAAAAGGTTAAATAAATAAAGAGCTGAAACACTCATAGCTCAGGCTGATGGTTTGGTGGGGCAAGAACCGAGCAGGGCAGAGAGGGAGAAGACGGCCTGTTGCTCTTCCCATGTGTCATGTCAACCCAAGAAACTACAGCCAGACACACAGTGACGACAGCGTACCTGTGGCAGGGCAGCTTCGGGTGAGGAGGGCTTCTTTTCAGCAGCGGCGTCTGATAGCAATGGCAGAAACTAGGCAGTAAAACGGAGCCTGCTGGTGGGCCTCTGGGTTCTCCAGGTCCCACCCTGCAAGACACAGGAACACAACTCTGGCCTTTCATTTATTGATTTAACTTTTTGCCAGAGGGCTTGTGTGCTCACTGGAGAGCGACACACATACAGAGAGAAGGAAAGGGAGAAAACGCTCTCCGGGGAGCAGGGTCACCCTTCTGCTCCGTTTCTCCCTCCTCTCAGGATTTAGGGCATGCACATACATATGCCCGACAGGTTTCTCAAGCCGCTGGGTCCAGGACTGAGAATTGTGCAGTTGGCCATGTGGATGAGATTTAACCGCCTTAACCACCATGCCACTGGCTGGCCCAGGTCTGACCCTTTGAAATGTAAGTCTACATGGATTCTCCAAAAATTTGGGTAAGAAATTGTCCAGGGACCAGCAGTTGGCATAACGACTATGTCACTGGACTCCCACATAGCCAACCACAGTTCGAGTCCTGGACCTGGTGGTTTAAACTCACACTGGGTGCATGTGCATGCGTGCCCAAGATCCCAAGAGGAAAATGGAGGAGAAGGGATTGCAGTGTGGCCATCCCCCCTGGGGGGTAATTTCTTCCTTTCTGTCTCTCTGTCTCTCTCTGTCTTTCTGGCAAGCACATGCACCCAATAGCAAAAACCTCTCCAAAAAAATTAAAAATCAAATAAATTGTCCATTAATCTGGGCTCATGAGGACTTGAACAATAACTTGGAATATTAAAAAGAGAAGACGACCAGTCCCGTAGCTCAGCCATTAAGGGATCCAGATCCCACATAGCTGACCACTCCGGGCACACGTGCACATGTGCCCCAAATCCTGATGGAATGGAGAAGTGAAGGAAAGGGACAGTGGTGTGGCCATGCCCCATTAGAGGGGATCCTCTCTTTCTCTCCCCCTTTTTCTCTCTCTGTCTCTGGCAGATGCACGGATCCTCTGGCAACAACTAAGAAAACATCTTTTGTTTTAATTTACTAGAGGGCACGTGTGCTCACTGGAGAGAGACACACAGAGAGAGGGAAAGTGAGAACGCACTCCCCCCCCACCAGGGACCAGCAGTTAGCGTAATGGCTATGTCGCTGGACTCCCACATAGCCAACCACGGTTCGAGTTCCTTCCGGCTTAAATTCACGCCGGGCGCATGTGCGTGCGTGCCCAAGATCCCAAGAGGAGAATGGAGGGGAAGGGATTACGGCGTGGCCAGCCCCCCTGCGGGGGGGTTTATTGCTTTCTGTCTCTCGGTCTCTCTCTGTCTCTCTGGCAAGTGCACACGCCCTATAACAAAAACCTCTCCAAAATAAAAAAAAAAAGAAAGCGCCTCCCATGTGGAATGGTCAAACCACAATCCCTTCTCTTCCATTCTCCTCTTGGGACTTTGGACACACACACAAGCATGGCACATTTTTCAAACCATGGGGTCCAGGACTCAAACCATGCAGTTAACCTTGTGGAATCTAGCCACCTTATCCACCATGCTACCGAGTAGCCAAAAAAAATCATTTTTAAGATGGCAGGTAACCTCCATTGTATTCCCAGCTGGTGAAACCGGTAACCCATGTAATAAGCATGTGTCCATCTGTAAGGAAGCGACTCACCACAAGCATTTGAGTGAGAGAGAAGCAGGCCTCCGACTTGGTCTCCACAGTGCCACAGCTGAAGCCTTAGGAAAGTGACTTCATTTCTCTCCTTTTTAAGTTTCCTTCTTTCTTCCACGAGCGAGCGAGATGGCGAGAGAGAGAGAGCAACATCTCCAGCAAGGCCCTTCCTGTCGAAGTCCTCCCCCAGCCTCAGCCAGCCTTGACTCAAGGCCTTGCACATGCCCAGCGTGCTGTGGAGGTGTGCAGATGCAACCCGGAACCTTCCCACATGGCCCAGCCTCACAGAGCATTGGGGCCACCATCTGGCCCCAAGACACTTCATCTCTTTAAGACTCAATTTCTTCATCTACAAAACTATAATCACCTCAGGCCAGTCCCTTAGCATGGTGGTGAAGCACTGTGCACAGGAACCTGGATCCTACATGACCGACCAGGGTTCAAGTTCCTGGCAGCTTACACAGCAGCCCTGCACGCATGCCCAGGGTCCTGACAGAGTAGATGATTGGAGGATTGTAAAGATTAAGCCAGAGTCCACAGACGGGGAGATCTCAGGAAGTTTGCAGGAAATGCAATTGAAGCACAAGTTTATTGTGGTGCAAAAAATGTTAAAATCCACGCCTAGTTTGTTCATAATATGCATTTTCAGAGTCAGCAAGTAGCACAGTGGCTAAGGCACTCGTCTCCCAGGTGGCTAACCAAGGTTCAAGTCCCAGGCCTGGTGGCTTGAAAATCATCCTGGGCACGTGTGTATACATGCCTAAAATCTTAGGAGGAGGATGGAGGAGAAGGGGTTGTAGTATAGCCATGCCCCCTGGGTGATGATTTCTCACTTTCTCTCTCACTGTCTCTCTCTGTCTCTCTCCTCTCCCGCAAGAGCACATGCCCTATGGTAAAAATCTTAAATAAAAAAATTTAAAAAAAAAACGCATTCTCCATGAACTTTCTGAAGACCTTTCATAAATACCATTTAACAGACCATCTTCCGGTTTCTTCTTTCCTTCAAGACAGACACGACGGTATTATGTTTAGAACCTCAACAGGACCCAGCATTTAAGTTAACAGAGTCAGTCCTCAGGAAATGTTTACTGACTTGATATCTGGACTCTACCATATTAGTGCACCCTTGGGACCGACCCAGGCTTCCCACCAGACTTGGGACCTTGAGCATTGGCAGGGCAGGGTGTGCTTTCTCTGGGCCATGCCCTTTGTGTGGCCTGGAGGCCGCACCCTTGGACTCACTGCCCTGGACAACATGTCCTGCCGCGCTGCCTTGGCTCTGCAGCCGCCTCTGGCTGCCAGTTGGGTCGCCTTGCTACTTCTTGCTCCATCTTCGCTCTTTCTCATGAACACCTAGGAAAGGCGGGGGTGTGCTTCTGCACCCCAGGACTTGATACTCACACTCCTGCAGCATCCTGCTCCATCTCAGGTCCTCCCTGGGGACCCCCAGTCTTTGTTGTCTTTGCCCTCATCCCCTTCACCATCGTTGAAAAGTGCAGTCTTTCAAAAGCCTTGGTTTACTTGAGGCAATGATCTTTCCTTAAACACACAACTAAATTACAGCATTAAAGGGACAGTCCTGGGCCAACAAGTGGCATGGGGGTGGGGGGGGTGGCTAGATCCCACACCATCAACTGTATGGTTCTGTTGTGGGATGGCTTCAGTGACGGTACTCAAGTTTTTGGTGTTTCGGACAAAGAATTGAACAAAATAGGCCAATAGCAAAAGGGAAAAATGTAGTTTGTCTATTTATTTATTTGAGAGAGATTTTTGCAACAGAGCATATGCACTCTCAGAGAGACAGAGAGACAGAAAGTGAGAAGTCACCTCTGGAGGGGATGGCCACACTGCAATCCCTTCTCTATTCTCCTCTTGGGATTTTGGACATTCATGCACATGCGCCAGGCCTGAGTTTCAATTCACCAAGTCCAGGACTTGAACCACGGTCAGCCACACAGAAGTCCCGTGACATAACCATTACACCATCTGCTGGTCCCTGTAAATTTTTTTTCTAGGTTTACTTATTTCTTTATTTTTTTGCCACAAGGTGGATGTACTCACCAGAGAGTTAAAGAGATGGCGAGAGGGAAAGTGAGAGCTCACTCCCCCTGGGAGAATGGCCATGCTGGAATCCCTTCTCCCCCATTCTCCTCCTGGAATTTTGGGCACACACATGCACCCAACATGATTTGCAAGCCACCAGGTCCAAGATTCAACCATGGTTGGCCACTTGGGAGTCTATCACCTTAACCACCAAGCATGCTGACCTAGTTTATAATTTTTTTTTTGAGAGGTTTTTGCTATAGGGCGTGTGCGCTCGCCAGACAGAGAGACAGAGAGACAGAAAGCAGGAAATCACCCCCAGGGGGGATGGCCACGCTGCAATCCCTTCTCTTCCATTCTCCTCTCGGGATCTTGGGCATGCACGCACACGTGCCCAGCGTGAGTTTTAAGCCACCGGGTCCGGAACTCGAACCGCAGTCAACTACGTGGGAGTCCAGCGACATAGCTAACTGCTGGTCCCCCTAGTTTATAATTTTTTAAAGAAGTATTTATTTAATTCCATTTGTTATTATTATTTTTTAATTTGACCAGCCAGAGAGAAGGAAAGCGAGAAAGCAAGCTGCCAGGTCCGGGACTCAAACCGCAGTTGGCCATGTGAGAATCCAGCACCTTTAACCACCACACCACCTGCAAGGCCCATCGGATTATAATTTTTTTTAATCTAGGTCATGTCAGTTGATCATTGACTGGACCCACTGACTGTTCTCATCTCATTGGCTCTTTCAAATATGACTGAGCCACTGATTTATCTCATTGGCTGTGTCAAATGTAGCTGAGACTACTGATTCATCTCATTGGTGTACCAATGTGGCTTAATCAGCTAGACATCCCCTACTAATCTGTCTATATTAACTTGGGTAGGGAATTTTCTGCCCTGATGGGTTTTTCTATCTATCCCCAGAGGCAGATACTCCAGCCCCATGACCCGCTTCCATTTGCTAGCTTTCTCCTGCCTCAGTTCAAGTTCTGGAACCATGACTTGAAACTCATGCTGGGCACATGCACATGTGTGTCCAGAATCCCAAAAGGTGAATGGAGAAGGGATTGCCATGTCCCAGGGGGGGGTCTAACTTCCTCTCTCTCTCTGTCTCACGCACCCTACAGCAAATTAAAAGGAAAAAATTTAAAAAGAAGTCCTCCCAGCCACAGGCCATTTGGGAGTCTAGCACCTTAACCTGCACACACTGCTAAGACGCTGCACTCCACAAGCGGGAGGCCAGGGTTTGATCCCTCTGTCATGAGACATGAGAGAAAGAAAGACAAGCACCGTTGATAGGATCCCACACCTTGGTCCTCTCCCCCAACCCCAGTCTTCTCAGCTAGGCAGCATCCTGGGGCCACCCAGCGTATACAGATCAATCCGGGAACAGAACGCTCTGCCTTCCACATGGATCCAACATTACTGCTGAGGCACTGAGCTGAACCTGTGTTTGTTTTTAATAAACTCTGAGGGCAGTTTCTGGTTCAAAGCAAAACTGATCAGAAGATACAGAGATTTCCCATGGACTTCCTGGCCCTGCACACGCGTAGCAGTCCCTGGTAGGCTTGCATTTAATGCCTGTCTCTGCAGGTTATGCCTCCTCTGCATGGAACTTATGTTTTAAATGTTTATAACAGCCTCATTTGTTTGTTGTTTTAGAGAGTTTTTTGTGTTTTGTTTTGTTTTGTTTTGTTTTGCTATAGGGGGCATGTGCTTGCCAGAGAGACAGAGAGAGACAGAGACAAAAAGTGAGAAATCACCTCCCAGTGCAGATGACTATAATCCCTTCTCCATTCTCCTCTTGTAATTTTGGGGATGCACACACATGCAACTTGTGTGAGTTTTAAGCCACCGGATCCAGGATTCGAACCACAGTTGACTACGTGGGAGTCCAGCAACATAACCATTACGCCAACTGCCAGTCCCCTCTTTGTTTTGTTGTTGTTGTTGTTTTGGGATTTTTTTTTTTGAGAGTCTTTTGCTACAGGGCATGTGCACTCTCACCAGAAAGAGAGAGACAGAGAGACAGAAAGCAAGAAATCACCCCCCAGGGGGGATAGCCACGCCACAATCACTTCTCCTCCATTCTCCTCTCTGGATCTTGGGCATCCATGCATGCCCATGCGCCCGGTGTAAGTTCAAGCTACCAGGTCCAGGACTCGAACCACAGTTGACTACAGGGGAGTCCAGTGACATAGCCATTACACCATCTGCTGGTCCCTACCTCATTTGTTTTTAAACATGCTCCCTGCACTTCTCAACCTGAGAAAGTGCCAAAGAAGAGTTCATTTGTTCCTAAAACAAACCTAAGTTTTTATCTCACTGGTGGGAGTATGACCTTCTGTTTTCTGAGATCATCAAGTGTTTACAGTAAAAACACAATTAATCACCATACCCATGTGACATGTTTAAGACTTAGTAACTCCTTTGAACAACAAACTATATTGTTCAACTAAGAAATAGCCTCTTGGTGAGAGACCTCAGACTACCTTCATTACATTTCTAAACAGTGTCCAAGAAAAAGAACTCCAGTTATTAGGTTAAAAGCCGTTACTCGGGACCAGCAGGTGGTGTGGTGGTTAAGGTGCTGGATACTCCCACATGGCCGACCATGGCTCAAGTCCTGAATCTGGTGGTTTGCTTTCTCACTTCCTCTCTCTCTCTCTTTCTCTGCCTCTCTTTGCTCAAATTAAAATAAATGAATAAATAAATAAAATAAAATAATTTTAAAAACATTACTGTACATTGAGTTGAGTTTTAAAGAACTAATTGTAGGGGCTGGAAGGCGGCATGATGGTTAACGGAGCTGGATTCCCACATGACTGACCACAGTTTGAGTCCTGGACCTTGTGACTCAATCTCACTTTCCCTTTCTCTCTTTCTCTGTCTCTGTCTGGTCAAATTACATAATAATAATAACAAATGAAATTAAATAAATAATATTTTTTAAAAAAAAGAACGAATTGTGAATTTTAATTCACTATCATCTGTAAGTGAACAAATTGTCTGTAAGTTGTTCTCTTCAAATGAACAGATGGTGGGAGGGACAGAAGGATCCTCTTGGCAATAAAGCTCTTGACCCCTCCAGGGAAAGTCCAAGTTCAAAGCTGCCCTTTAACTTTGCTCCTTGCCCCAGAAATTCTTCTACGGAAAAGCAAACCACCAAAAATCAAAAAACGCAACTGGAGCTTGTTGACAGGGAAGTCTCTCCTTCGCCTCCTGGAGGATGGAATGCAGACTGCTATGAGAAGGGAGCTTACATTGGAGGAGTGTATCCAGAGGAAAGAGGAATTTTCTCCACTGAGCACCTAGAAACTGCAGGCAAAAATGAACGAGTGTTAGATCGGCTCCTGAAGGGCCTTCAGGTAATTTCCTGTTAGAAAATGAGATGGTCGCGGCAACCTTTGGCCCGAATCGTCCAGTCAGAGCCCTCCCATCCATGGGCTAAGTTCAGGATGGCAAGTGAGCTAATTAAAGTACCCTCGGGTTTTCACGACCCTACCCCTCCGGCTGCTCCTTATGTATAGATCACATCGCCTTGGTGGGGTGGGCTGAAGCACCTCTGACTTCAGACCCCAGGAGCTCTTTCTCCCAATAAATTTTGCTTTTTCTCTTGAGATGGAGCCTCCTGTAACTCACTCCAAACCCTACCAGGGGATACAATTACTTCTTTGTTGTTGGTTTTTTTTTAAAGAATTGTTTTACCTAGCTTTATTTATTTATTTTATTTTTAATTTGATCAGAGAAGGACAGAGTGACAGTGAGAGCAGAGAGAGAGAAAGTGAGAAAGCAAGCCGCCAGGCCCGGGACTTGAACTGCAGCTGGCCATGTGGGAGTCCAGCGCCCTTAACCACCATGCCAGCCCCGGAATATAATTACTTCTAAGTAGTGTCAGGGCTGGGCCAGAGGGGGTTCTAAAAGGAGAAAGGTGACAAAGTTCATAGGTAAGCTCCACACAGGGGTAGGTGGTTTTGATTTTTGTTTTTTGGGGGGTTTTTTGGAGAGGTTTTCGCTATAGGGCGCATGCGCTCACCAGACAGACAGAGAGAGACATAGAGGAGACAGAAAGTGAGAAATCACCTCCCCAGGGGGGATGACCACGCCGCAATCCCTTCTCCTCCATTCTCCTCTCGGGATCTTGGGCACACATGCACACATGCCCGGCGTGAGTTTTAAGCCACCGGGTCCAGGACGCGAACCGCAGTCAACTACGTGGGAGTCCAGCGACATAGCCATTACGCTAACTGCTGGTTCCCATACACAGGGGTAGGTGTTGAAAGCAACGGTATCATCTTATACTGGCCTCTTGACCAACTCTAAAATCTTGCAAATGAAGAATTTAATCAGTCAGATTGGGATTCCAAAGCAAGATTTCCTTAGTACGAATCTTCCCGGATATATTTCTCTCTTGTGAGATTTCATTACCTAATAATCTTGCGGACAGAATTCTGACTTTTTCCTCTTTGAAAGATGTTTTCAGGAGGCTTGGAAAAGTCATGCTTACAAACATTAACAGAGTCCTACAGGGGCCAGCAGGTGGCATGGTGGTTAAGGCACTGGATTCCCAATGGCCAACAGTAGTTTGAGTCCCGGGCCCAGTGGCTTGAAAATCACACTGGGCGTGTGTGAGTGCATGCTCAAAATCCTGAGAGAAGAATGAAGAGGGGATCGCAGCATAGCCATCCCCCTTGAGGGGTGATTTCTGACTTTTCCTCTCTTGTCCCTGACTCTCTCCATGGACCACATGCAACTTACAACAAACCACACACACACACACACACACACACACACACACACACACACACACACTTTAAAAAGAAAAAAAAAAAAAAAACTGGAAGCCTACAAAAATTAACAGACCATCGATAGGGAGCTTCATCCTCTCCCAGGCAAAGTGCTTTTATGATGTACAGTAAGCCGCCTCATCGCTTACAGTAAAGCACAGACATTCTTTGTCTGATTTCATTCAGGAACAGAGACTTGTGATTTGATTTTCTTTAGCTAATTACTAACCTAAGAATTTTATTTATTTATTTATTTTTTGGAGAGGTTTTTGCTCTAGGGTGCATACACTCACCAGAGAGACAGAAAGACAGAACGTGAGAAATCGCCCCCCAGGAGGGATGGCCATGCTGCAATCCTGTCTCCTCCATTCTCCTCTCGGGATCTTGGGCACACATGCACACCCGCCCAATATGAGTTTAACCTCCAGGTCCGGGACTCAAACCACTATGGACTATATGGGAGTCCAGCAACATAGCCATTATGCTATCTTTTGGTCCCAACTAACCTAAGAATTTCAAACTCACATATAACCTACAAGCCTCCGCTTCCAGATATCCCACCGTCTCAGGCTGGACCAATGTAGAAGATTCCTTATGCTGATTGACAGCTGTCCTGCTTTCAAAACTGTATAAAAGGAGCCACTGCGTCTCAGCACCCTGAGCAACACTCCTGTCTCTCTCCAGGTCTGGTCACTCAGTTTTGTGCTTGGTAATAAACTGCATTAATCATTATTTCTACAGAATTGGTTATTTCCATCAGCAATCCTAAATTGCATGAAGAGAAAAAAACTTAAATGAGACAGAGAGAAAGAGACAGACATTCTTGACAAGGTCTAACCACATCACAATCCTTCCTGTCCCAGCCTCCCAGTCAGCTGGGACCACAGGAGTGAGCCATCCTGCCTAGTTGGTTTTAGGCTGGGCTGGAAACCAAACCCCAGGCCTCCCATGCAGCCTCAGCAGTCACACACCAGCAGCCTCTCACTTGTGCTACCAGGCCTTTCAGAAAAATGTCATCGTTGGATTTGGTATTTTGTGATAGTACAGATTTTCTTTAAATGACCATGCCGTTTCATGTGCACCCATGCAGGAAGGGATGCAAAGTTAATGAACGTAGATTTTGATGGCCAACAAAGATTTGGACAAGCACAGCCTGCCTTTGGGGAGCTGTTTCTGCATTTGTACATGGGTACAGACTGCCTCTACCAATATATCATTCTCCCTGTAACTTTCACTTCTTTCTGTAACCAACCCCTTCCTCAAAAAAATAATGTGATTGGAACCAGCAGTTAGCATAAATGACTATGTCACTGGACTCCCAAGTAGTCAACCGCGGTTCCTCAGAGGAGTGGGTCTGAAGGAAAGCCAGTCAGTCACCCTCCTGGTGGCATGTTAGCAGATTAATGCACTGGACATTATGGAGGGTGCAAATGTGAATTGATCCGTGATGCAGCGTATAGATTTTTCTTCCCTGAATGCAACACTTCTGCTAGTTCCACCTCCACGGACTTTCAAAAAGCCTTATTTACTGCCATGGTTTACACAACACGTTCCTGAGCAAGCCACTTATTTTACAGCAAAAGAAATGCAGCATTAAGCATAAACCCGTGGAAACCACTGATCTGGAGAAAGGAGTTAGATCTTTGGTTATGGAAACAGCAGTTGGCGTAATGACTATGTCGCTGGACTCCCATGTAGTCAACCATGGTCCGAGTCCCAGACCCGGTGGCTTAAACTCACGCCGGGCGTATGTGCGTGCATGCCCAAGATCCCGAGAGGAGAATGGAGGAGAAGGGATTGCGGTATGGCCATCCCCCTGGGGAGGTTGGGGGGAGTTTATCACTTTCTCTCTCTCTGTCTCTCTCTGTCTTTCTGGAGAGGCACATGCCCTATAGCAAAAACCTCTCAAAAAATTTTTTAAAAAGATCTCTGGTTAAGTGGATAGGTAGGAAATCCATGGAATAGAAAGTAAGAGACACAATGGAGTCATAATAGCTGTTTTCACAGCCAAATGTTGGCTGCATTGGGATTCTAAGCAACTGTAGCTAAGGGTAACAGTTTCTATTTAGTTAACTATATTCTAACAAGAAATACAAAACGCTATGGCCTGCTGACCCCTCAAAGAATAGGGTAATAAATCACTCAGACTACCACATAACCATCTAAAGTCCACTTCCTTATTGAAAGCCGATCCACTGCTCAGACTGCTAAATAAAAACCTTTCACTTCCAGTCCCTTTGGCAACCCATTCAGGCCCCCTTCTTTTGCACTGGAAGCTTTTTCTCCTCCCCTACTAAACTCTGCTTTACTATCTCTTCTCTGTGTCCATGTCTCTAATTCTTTGTGAGCGTCAAACAGCATCGGCATAGGTGTTGGGTCTGATCGCCCAGCACTCCTGTGTCAATCTTACCACCATCACCTACACACAGCTTGCTTGATATGAATACAACATCGGAATGACCATCAGCACACCTAGCTGGGAGACCACCCTGTGAGATACGGGACTAGCCTATAGGATGCTCTATCAACTTAGGGAACAGTTCTTCCCATAGCCAGAATTCACACCTGCAGAGATCACAGGTTTCCTGTCCCTGTTACATTTAATAACTCATCTATGTTTGGCTTCTGTTCTACCAACTCTACAGGCCATAATTCCCAAGAGGAAATGCTTTCACCAGGAAACATAATTGGTCCCACCAAACTGGAAGATGAGACATCCCCTGGCCATTTAGGCTTCCTGCTACCACTGAACAACAGGCAAAGAGAGCTTACTGTACTGTGCGGGATGGCTGACACTGGTTGTCAATGTGAAAAGGGGTTGCTGTTCATGAGGTAACCATGAACTTATAGTAAAACGCCCATGTCTTATAGTAAAATTCCATGGAAAAGTATAATAGCCCAATAAAGGGGGGAAATAAAAAAGAATTGAGACCCTTCAGTGGTCTCTCCACCAGAGAAAGACTGCCTATATGCTAAGAAGTAACCAAAGGGAATGTTCAATGGGCAGTGGAAGAGAAGTTACATCAACTATACAGCATTGCAAACATGGCGGAAGTAAGAGCTATACCAGATGTGTAATTCATTCTTGGCTTGTTACAGATTTGTATATATTAACCAATTACTTACTTTATTTTTAAAGAATTATTTTTTATTTAACTTTATTTATTTCTTTATATTTAATTTGACCAAAGAGGGACAGAGAGAGAGAGAGAGAGGAGAGAAAAAGTGAGAAAGCAAGCCACCAGGTCCAGGACTCAAACTACAGTTGGCTATGTGGGAGTCCAGTGCCCTTATCCACCACACCACCTGCCAGCCCCCCAGTCACTTACTTTTATTTATTTTGTTCCCTTTCTCCTCCTATTCCTTTTGTTTGTTTGTTCATTTGTCATTTTGTTTTTGCTATAGGGCATGTACACTTGTCAGAGAGAGGGACAGAGAGTGAGAAAGGGAAGTGAGAAATCACCCCCAGGGGAGATGGCCGTGCCACAATCCCTTCTCCTCCAGTCTCCTCTCAGGATCTTGGACACACATGCACACATGCCCAGCATGATTTCCAAGCCATGTGGGATCTACCTTAACCTTCATGCCACCTGCAGGCCCCTCCCCTCCCACTTCACGTAGTATTGGTGATAACTTTAAATGTTAGTTTTTGGGTCACAGAATTCCATGTGGGATTGACTGAACTAGAGAAATTAACATCACCCAGAGCTGAATAATGTGAATAACAGAACTATCTATCTTTCTCCATTTTTTTTTTCTTTTTGAGGAAGAGAGCGTCTTCATTAAAGTGGAAAAAAAAAAAAAGAGGCCAGTCAGTGGGTCAGTGGTGTGGTGGTTAAGGCGGCTGGATCCCACATCCCACATAGAAAACTACATGTTTTAAGTTCTGGACCCAGAAACTTGAAAAATATACTAAGTATATGTATGTGTATGTGCCCAAAAATCCCAAGAAAAGAGAATAGAGGAGAAGGGATTATGCAAATTCAAAAAGAAAAAAATTGCAATTCGGCTCCCTGGGTCAGCTTGTACATACCAGGTACAGGTGGCTGGCTCGTGTTTGCTTTCCTTTTGTATCTTGTTCCGTCTCTTCGGGTATCCGATGTGGGTCTGTAAACATCCAAGAAGAGCCTGATTTTTATCTCCTCATAAGTGACTTGATCTTTTCTCCTGGCTGTTCAAAACATGCTTTATTTCTAAAATGTAATAACACATTAGGACCGGTTGTAACAGCATTCGTGGTGAGGCTTATCGCTTTCTCTTTTAACATAGATTCAAGTCTCTTCAATTTCAGGTAAACCTCCTTGAATTCCATCATTAAACATACACCCCACGGGCCGGGCGGCGGTATAGCCGTAACCCCACTGGGCCTACCTGGGAAAAGTCCTGGGTGTTCACCCCAGGACCTCCCTGAGCACAATGGGTACATGTGGCCCCACCTTATTCTTTTTATATGATTTTCCAGGGAAGCGTTTAAAACTGGTATCTGGGGACCAGCAGACAGCATAATGGTTACGTCGCTGGACTCCCACATAGTTGACTGCGGTTCGAGTCCCAGACCCGTTGGCTCAAAGCCTCACACCAGGCACATACGTGTGCATGCCCAAGATCCCGAGAGGAGAATGGAGGAGAAGGGATTACAGCATGGCCATCCCTCCTGAGGGGTGATTTCTATCTTTCTGTCTCTCTGGCAAGCACACATGCCCTATAACAGAAATCTCTCTATTAAAAATAAAATAAAATAATGCTGGTTTATGCAGGGGGCAGCAGGTAGTGTAGTAGTTAACGCACTGGACTCCCACATGACCGACCACAGTTTGAGTACTGGACCTGGCAGCTTGAAACTCACAACGGGCATGTGTGCATGCACACGCAAAGCCCCAGGAGGAGAGTGGAGAAGAAGGGATTATAGCATGGCCATCCCTTCTCATGGCTGATTTCTCACTTTCTCTCTTTCTGGCCAGCACATGTGCCCTATAGCCAAAAAAAAAAAAACAACCGCACAATTGCCCTTTAGACAAAAAAAAAAAAAAAAAAAAAAAAAAAAAAACCTGGCTATGCAGACACACTTATATTGGAAGTCCCTTTTGCGAACTGAGGTGTTGAAGCAGCGTTGCCAGCAGCCACGGTTGGGACCTCCCGGACAAGGAGGTCTGAGAATGATGCCGATGTGAGGAGAAAGACGAATCCAGAAGGCATTTGGGTTCTTTCCAGGACGCTCAAACATCAGCTCTGTCCCTGTCCTTCACAGCGTCTGGTTTTATGAGTCAATACGTTCTTTTTGTTTCTGTTTCTTCCACACAGGGAGTTCTGACTAATACAGGAAGTAGCCGCGCTCCCTGTAGCCCTGCCTCCTGTGCCCGCCTTCTCCAGCAACACTGCCATCCGGCTGCGCCAGCCTGGCATGTCACTCGAGCAGGCTGTTGTCCCACATCAGGAGCAGGAAACAGGTCACCTAGAAGGACCGCTGTCATGGATGCCCTCACACCCTGCTAATAGGCCCAGTGCATGGAGGCCCACCCTGTACACTCTACCCCCTTCTCCGCACCATATGTCTCGGCTCCGCATTCTCAGTCCTCCTGGAACACCATCACTAGCCTGGCTGCTGTTCCCACAACTGCATCCAGGCCCCCGGAGCGGGACCTTGGCCAGTGGCACTGGGGCCACAGGAAAGCATTTATGTAATTGCCACAGGGCACATGCACTCGCCAGAGAGAGAGAGAGAGAAAGGGAGAAAGCACCTCCAACTGGCACGGTCAGGTCGCAATCCCTTCTCCATTTTCCTCCCTGTCAGGTTTGGAGCATGCATGCGCACACACACACCTGATGTGATTCTCAAGCCACCAGGGCCAGGATTTAAACCATGTTCAGCCATATGGGATCCAACTCCAGTAACCCTGACTATGGGACCAGCTGCACAGGAAAGCATTTTAAAGATGAAGAGATAATCATAAAAGATTCAATTCATCCGGAAGATAAAACAACTGTGAAATTATATTAATTCAATGAAATGACTTCAACAAATACAAAGGAAAAATTTGCTAGAACTACAGAGAGAAATTGACAAATCCTCCATCAGAGTGGAAGATTTCAACATGACTCGTAATTATACATAGATCAAAATATATATACAGGGACCAGCAGGTGGCATGGTGGTTAAGGTGCTGGACTCACACGTGGCCAACCCACGGTTTGAGTCTCAAACCTGGCAGCTTGCTTTCTCACTTTCCCTCTCTCTCTCTCTCTCTCTCTCTCTCTCTCTCTCTATCTCTCTCGTGAACATACATGCCCTATACCCAATTTAAAAATAATAATGATGGGACCAGCAGTTGGCGTAATGGCTATGTCGCTGGACTCCCACGTAGTAGACTGTGGTTCAAGTCCCAGACCCAGTGGCTTAAACTCACACTGGGCACATGTGCGTGTGTGCCCAAGATCCTGAGAGGAGAAGGGATTGTGGCATGGCCTCCCCCCAGGGGGTGATTTCTCACTTTCTGTCTCTCTGTCTCTCTCTTGTCTTTCTGGTGAGAGTGCATGCACTCTATAGCTAAAACCTCTCAAAAGAAGAAGAAGAAGAAGAAGAAGAAGAAGAAGAAGAAGAAGAAGAAGAAGAATGATAATATTAAGTAAATAATTCTAAAATAAATCATTCTTGTAAATATATATATATATATTTCTATATACACACATACATATATAGTGCAATCATTTGAAAAACATAATTTAAAACCTTCATTTCATAACATGTATAAAACCCTGCTCCAAATAATTAAAGATTATGCTTATACTCAAACACACAGGAATATACAAGGGTACCTCAAAAAGTTCACGAAGTAATGGAATTAAACTACAAGTGTCTTTTAGTCCAATAAGTCCTAGAAACCCAAGCTTAGTTTTTTGGCACTACACATTTTCCAAGAACTTTCTAAAGACCTAGTGTACACTCTTGGGTCGCCTGAAAAGTCATGACGTGTTTTTCTGCTTTTCTGTACGATAATGCAGTATGACTTTTCCAACAGCCCGATCAATAAATTGAGCAAGTAACAGGCCATAAAGCAAGTCTTGACACCTTTCATGGAAGGAAAGCGATCTCCAACGATGCAGTAGTAAGAATCCCTCAACAAATAAAGAAATTTAAACATGCCTATACGATCTGGTAACTAAAAACCCACTCTAACATCTTATATATCAAAATATTCCAAAGTGTACAATGTTACACGAAACGTGTGGGATACAGCAAAAGTAGAACTCAGGAGAGCATTTACGTTCTTATGTGTTTATATTCGAAAAGCATAAAGATTAAATATTCTTTTTTAAGAGATTTTTTTTACTATAGGGCATGTGCACTCCCCAGAGAGAGCCAGAGAGACAAAAAGCAAGAAATCAACCCCAAGACAGGACCAACACACCACAATCCCTTCTCCTCCTCTTCTCAGGATTTTTGGCACAAATGCACACGTGCCCGCCAAGAGTTTGAAGTTGCCAGGTCCGGGACTCAAACCACGGTCAGCCATGTGGGAGTTCAGCAACATAACCATTACACCATCTGCTGGTCCCTAAATATCCTTTTTTAAAAGCTTAGAAAAATAGCAGATAACCCAAAGGAAGAGCAAAAGAGAGAAGAAAACTGAGAATTAAAATTAAACAGAAAACAAAGACACAATAGAAACAATCAGCGAAGTCAAAAGTTACATTTTTTTAAGATGTATTTATTTATTTATTTATTTAAATTTGCTATAGGACATCTGTGCTCACTAGAGAGGGACAGAGGAAAAGAGAGGAAAAGTGAGAAAGCAAGCCACCATGTCTGAGACTCGAACTGCAGTCAGCCATGTGGGAGTCCAGAACCTCTACTACCATGCCACCTTCTGACCCCAAAAGTTGTTACTTTGAAATTGTCATAATCCAAGAACACTAATCAAAGGGAAGAAAGGGAATTTAAAAAAGGACATAACTCCAGGTACAATAGAGATTAAAAAGAAAATAGACTTACATAAATGACATTGAAATAGTGTATTTGATGACATAAACAAAATACACAAATCACTAGAAAAAATATAACTTTCCAAAAATGACTCAATAAGAAATAGAAATATGAGGCTGGCAGATGGCGTGGTGGTTAAGGCACTGGACTCTCACATGGTTGACTGTGGTTCGAGTCCCGGACCTGGTGACTTGTTTCTCACTTTCCTTCTCTCGCTCTGTCTCTCTGGTCAAATTTAAAATAATAACAATAGTAATAAGTAAAATGAAATAAATAATTATTCAATAAATAAAGACATAAGTAAATAGAAATCCTGGGGCCAGCATGTGGCAAGGATTTTTTGTTGTTGTTGTTGTTTTGTTTGGTTTTGTTTTGTTTATTTTGGAGAAGTTTTTGCTATAGGTCCTGTGCGCTTGCCAGAAAGACAGAGAGAGACAGAGAGATAGAAAGCAAGAAATCACCCACAGGGGGGACGGCCATGCCGCAATCCCTTCTCCTCCACACTCCTCTCTGGATCTTGGGCACGCACACACATGCGCCTGGCGTGAGTTTAAGCCACTGGGTCCGGGACGCAAACCGCAGTCAACTACATGGGAGTCCATACATAGTCATTACACCAACTGCTGGTCCCGGTGGCATGGATGTTAAGACAGCTAAATCTCATATGGCCAACTGTGCAGTTCAAGTCCCAGACTCAGCAGATTAAAAAACATGCCACGCGTGTGTGCATGTGTGCTCAAGATCCAGGGAGGAGGGACCAGCAGTTAGCGTGATGGCTATGTCGCCAGACTCCCATGTAGTCAACCGTGGTTTGAGTCTCAGACCTGTGGCTTGAAAGTCTTGGGCACATGTGCCGAAGATCCCAGGAGGATAGTGAAGGAGAAGGGATTGCAGTATGACCATCCTCCTGGGGAGTGATATCTCACTTTCCCTCTCACTGTCTCTGTCTCTATCTCTCTCCGTCTCTGTCTCTCTCCAGTGAGTATATGTGCGCTACGTCAAAAAACTAATAATGGGGGAACCAGCAGTTAGCGTAATGGCTATGTCTCTGGACTCCCATGTAGTCGACCGCAGTTCGCATCCCGGACCCGGTGGCTTAAAACTCACGCCAGGTGCATGTGCGTGCGTGCCCAAGATCCCAAGAGGAGAATGGAGGAGAAGGGATTGCGGCGTGACCATCCCCCCTGTGGGTGATTTCTCGCTTTCTATCTCTCTGTCTCTCTATCTGTCTGGCGAGCGCACGCGCCCTATAGCGAAAAGCCTCTCCAAAAAAAAAAAAAAAACGAATAATGGGACTGCTAGCTAGCTTAAATTCACGCCAGGCGCGTGTTCGTGCGTGCCCAAGATCCTAAGAGGAGAATGGAGGAGAAGGGATTGCAGTGTGGCCATCCCCCCTGGGGGGTGATTTCTCACTTTCTGTCTCTATGTCTCTCTGGCGAGCGCACGCGCCCTATAGCAAAATCCTCTTCCCCACCACCAAAAAAAAAAAAATGTCCCAGTGATTGGAGGACTTTTGGGAAGCTTTCTGCTTGCATGGCATTTCCACACGGGACGTTTCATTTGCATTGTTTCATGTTTTGTTGGTTTGTTTTTTTCTTCCATCTGTCATCAGAATGTGTCAGTTGCTTTTTTCCTAACAGCAGCCTCTGTATACCGTCATAGGACATCGAGTCCCTCCACCTCCTCCTCTCCCGTGACTTCTTCCCCATAGAAGCAAATCTGAATGGCCTTCTGTAGGCATCTGTGGGCACGAGGTAACCAATATGGCCCCAACATGAGCAGATGGGCGAGAAAGTGGGCCCTCTCTCTCCTCCAACACCCCTACATTGGTCAACCTGTAGGTCAGCAAGAACACTCCTTCCCTACCATGAAAGATACTTATCGGATCATGTTGGGGGGACTCGCTGTGGGGGGTGAGTGGATCCTCCAAGGTCATCCCAAACTGGTGATTTGGAATAGAAATAGTGAGCACATAGACACTTCGGTATTCTGTGCTGCCCGGAAAAGAACAAAATGCATTTGACTTTAAGTATGAAATATTTTGGTATCTTAGTGTCTCTTTCCTTTTTTAGTTAGTTTCAGGTTACAGAAAGAGAGCTATTTATACCTATTATTATTACCCTGACAGAAATGGCAGCATAAGCACTATAATTTTAACATCTGAATATGGAAGGAACTTATACTGAAGGCATGTGTCGCGCTGAAGGTATTGTACTTGATGGTAAGGTCTGCAGGGAACCAGCTGATGGAAAGACGTCACTGAACGGTCAGACTTAGCAAATCAGTCAGGGGCGTTCAGATATGGTGGGAAGCAGGATGCAGCCCACCATAGACGATATTCATTCAGCAGCTACTTCAAGGAATTTATTCATGGTAAAACAAGTGACTTCAGGTGGGAGAGAAGTTCTTGGGGTTTAATTTCATAGAAGAGGTGCCATACTTCCTTTGTACCGATTCACTTTCTTTTTTAATTAGTATGAAATGTTACACTTGCCAGGTTTTTTGAGAAATATCATTCTAGGCATTCAGAATTGAAAAAGATAGCAAAGAAGAAGTGAATGATTGGGGCCAACAGGTGGCATGGTGCTGGACTCCCACATGGCCCAGACCTGGTGGCTTGCTTTGTCACTTTCCTTTTCTCTCCATTTCTCTCTGTCTCTCTCTGGTGAGCACATGTGCCCTGTAGAAAGTTGGAAAATAATAATAATAAATAAGGGACCAGCAGTTAGCGTAATGGCTATGTCACTGGACTCGCATGTAGTCTACCGCGGTTCGAGTCCCGGACCCAGTGGCTTAAATTCACACCGGGCACATGTGCATGCGTGTTCAAGATCCCTAGGAGAATGGAGGAGAATGGATTGTGATGTGGCCATCCCCCCTAGCGGGTGACTTCTCGCTTTCTATCTCTCTGTCTCTCTGTCTTTCTGGCAAGCGCGCATGCCCTGTAGCAAAAAAAAAAAAAAATTATTTTAACAAATAAATATGTATAAATATATTTTAAATAATTTAAAAAAAAAAAAGAAATGATTGATTACCTTTACTTCGCGTAGCATTAAATCTCGTCACCTCCCCTCAACCCACTGATTTCAGCCCCACAGAGCTGGACAGCTCCACGCACTCAAACTGCTCCTGTGCTGCCAACAGTCAACCTCAGGCTCCAGCCACGTCTGCCCCAGAAGTTTCCCGTAGCACTGGGAGGACCCTGCTCAGCCAGACCTGCTGGGAGCTGACACCCACAAGGAGCAGGAGCTGGGGGTAAGCGCTCCAGCCGCCCCTCCCTTAGCCTGGCTATTCGGTGGCAGACACTGGTGAGCCGCCATAGCATCCCTCTGTCTTCTGTCTCCAGCTCACCCCTTCCTCTCCTTCACGCCTGCTTTCTCGGCTCAGTCCTCAATAAAAAAAATACTTCCTCCAAGGAACTAGCAGATGGCACTGGACTCCCACATGGATGACCGTGGTTTGAGCCCCTGATCCAGCAGCTTGAAAATCATACCAGGCACACATGCGTGCATGTCCAAAATCCCAGAAGAGGATGGAGAAGGGTTTGGGGTGTGTCCTCCCCCACTGGGGTGGTGGTGATGTCTCACTTCCCTCTCTCTGTCACTCCCCAACAAGTGCACATGTCCTTTGGCAAAAACCTAAAAAATATTTTTTTAAACTCCTTCAAGTTCTTCGCTCAGGCTGTGATTTTGGGAGACGCTAAAGCTAAGATACCCCTATCGGACTGTGACTCATCTCGAGACAACGGCGTTAGGATAATCACTTGAAGCAGTTGGTTTCCCTACTGCCAAGAAACATCACACCAACCTCTGCACAGCTGCTGAGCAAGGCCGGCACGCATCCGGACTAGAGTCGGGGCTTCGAGTTGCTCCTGGTCGGGGGAGAGAGTGCCTCTGTGGGACAGTCCTCCACGCAGGGCTATGGACAGGCGGGAATGGCTACACTGCCCTCTGGAGAACTGAATCAGAACCCCCGATGGACATGGTTTCTTCTCCTCTGACTCTTCCCAACATGTGCGTGTTATACACACTTAGGTATGCGTACACACGCGCACACATTCCCCTGTAACCCAACTGTACTGAGATCTTCAGCCTCGGGTATCTTACTCTTCTCTCTTTAAATTAATAAATTAATTTATTTAAACTGGTTATATGGTACATGCACTCACCAGACAGAGATGAGAGAAAGAGAGTGAAAGTGAGAAAGCAAGCTCCCAGGTCCAGAACTTGAACCATGACCAGCCATGTGGGAGTCCAGATCCTTAACCACTATGCCACCTTCTGGTCCCATCCTTTTCTTTAAAAGCTGTGACAAGGGGCCAGCAGGTGGTGTGGTAGCTGGAGCGCTGGACTCCCACATGGCCAACTGTTCAAGTTCCTAACCTAGCAACTTTCTCTCTCTCTCTCTCTCTCTCTCTCTCTATCTCTCTCGTGCCCTATAGCAAATTTTTTTTTTAAATAATAACAGATAAAATTAAGTAAATCATTTTTTAACGCTGTGGCAAGCTTCTACCTTCTCCATTTCTGCAGTCCTTACTGATCGGCCATACCCCTGTTCCATGCGTGATCCCTCCTTCATACCCCAAAGCTGACTTGAGACAATAAAGAGAAAAACCAGACCATCTGGAGAGGAGCCGGAGAAGTCTGCGCAATGGAAAGAGCTCATGGGGGAGCACTGAATGAGCACGTAAGAGAAAAGCAGTATCCGCTGTGTGAGTTAAGGAGCTATGTAGCTATAGTGGGGGAGGAGGGAAGGGGGGTTGCAGGGGTTACAGAGGTGGGATCATAAGGCTTGTACTTCTTAATTTTTTTTTTGGAGAGGTTTTCGCTATAGGGCGCGTGTGCTCACCAGACAGACAGAGACAGAGAGACAGAAAGCAAGAAATCACCCCCCAGGGGGGATGGCCACGCCGCAATCCCTTCTCCTCCATTCTCCTCTTGGGATCTTGGGCACTCACGCACATGTGCCTGGCGTAAGTTTAAGCCGCCGGGTCCGGGACTTGAACTGCAGTCGACTACATGGGAGTCCAGCAACATAGCCATTACACTAACTGCTGGTCCCTGTATTTCTTAATTTCTTAGGGACCTTAAACATGACTCTCTGGGCCTGTGGGTGGCATGGTGACTGAGGCGCTGGATCCTGTATGGCTAACTGTGCAATTTGAGTCCCAGATCTGGCGGCTTAAAAAAACAGGTGCACGGGGACCAGCAGTTAGTGTAATGGCTATGTTGCTGGACTCCCATGTAGTCGACTGCAGTTCAAGTCCCGGACCCGGCGGCTTAAACTTACGCCAGGCACATGTGCGTGAGTGCCCAAGATCCCAAGAGGAGAATGGAGGAGAAGGGATTGTGGCATGGCCATCTCCCCTGGGGGGTGATTTCTCGCTTTGTGTCTCTCTGTCTCTGTCTTTCTGGCGAACGTACACGCGCTCTATAGGAAGAACCTCTCAGGAAAAAAAAAACAGGTGCATGTTGGGGGCTGGCAGGTGGCGTGGTGGTTAAGGGTGCTGGGCTCCCACATGGCTGACTGAGGTTCAAGTGCCAGACCTGGCGGTTTGTGCTCTCTCTCTCCCCCACCCCTTGGTCAAATTAAAATAAGTAAATAAAGTTAAATCAAATAATTAAAAAAAGAAAAAAAAACAGGTGCGTGGGTCCCCAAAATCCTAAGAGGAGCATGAAGAAGAGATCACGGGCTGGTTCTCTGCCCCCCCAGCAGGGGTGCTTTCTCACTTTCCCTGTCTCTGTTTCTCTCTGGTAAGCACACACACCCTGCAAACAGGCAAACAAGACCCTGTCCACTGCGACTGCAAATTTGCCTCCTACACTAAAGATTGCAAGTGCAGGGACAGATGGCCCAGAGGCCAGTGCCTTTGATTTGCCCAGCCCCAGCTACTCCAGGGGGGCAAGAGGGAGGCTATGCCGCTTTGTCTCCTTGCACCCCTGAATTTGCATGTAATAAGGAAGTGCCTACAATAGAGATGACCAGTGTTTACTGGAGTATTCTAAGCCAATTTCTCTGGTGGGCTCGGTTTTTTCTTGTTGTCTTCCAGGCGCTCTTTATACTTTGAATATGAATTACTTGTTACAAATGTTGCATATCTCTCATCCAAGTCTATGGCTTACTTCTCATTTTAGTTAAGTCAGATCGGTCCATCTTTTCTGGAGAAGTGAATTGCAATTTTTCCATATCAAACCTGTAAAAAATGTACTATCTCCTGTACTTTGATTAAGTCATATTGTTAGGCCTTGCAGTTTCTGATTCACCTCTGGTGAATAAAATATGTACAAAGAGGGTCAACCCATGGCCTGGTGCTTAAGGGAAGCAGATCCTACAGGGCAGACTGGGTAGTTGGAATGCAGGCCCCTGGGGCTGCGTGGTTCAAATCCCAACAGGATGGAGAAATGGAGAAGGGATTGCGGTATGATACCGCCCATTAGGGGTTGCTGTTTCCCTTTCACGCTCTCTCTGTCTCTCTCGGGCAAACACATATGCCTCTGACAAAAAAAAACATTTTTACTGATTTTCTTTTTTTAAGAGATATTTTTGCTATAGGGCTCATGCATTCACCCAAGAGATGGAGAGACAGAAAACGAGAAATTACCCTGGGTGGGCATGGCCACACCACAATCTCTTCTCCTCCAGCCTCCTCTCGGGATTTTGGGCATGAACGCACATGTACCCAGCATAGGTTTTAAGCGGCAGGGCCTGGAACTCGAACTGATGTCAACTATGTGGGAGTCCAGCGATGTAAGCATTACAGCATCTGCTGGCCCCGCAGTAACCTCTTTTAAGGAGTAGTATGTTCAAGCCAGGATCCAAAGTCCATACGTCACATGTGGCGATGCGTTTCTTTGTTTCTTTTTGGGGGGAGAGGTTTTTGCTATAGAACGCGTGCACTCGCCAGAAAGACAGACAGAGGAACAGAAAGCAAGAAATCACCCCCACCCCCACCCCCAGGGAGATGGCCACGCCGCAATCCCTTCTCCTCCAGTCTCCTCTCGGGATCTTGGGCACACATGCACACGCGCCTGGCGTGAGTTTAAGCCACCAGGTCCGGGACTTGAACCGCTGTCAACTATGTGGGAGTCCAGCAACATAGCCATTACTCTAACTGCTGGTCCCTGGTGATATGTTTCTTAAGGCCCTTTTAAACTTTAACAATGCCTCTTACTTCTTTTTATTTCTGCTATCTTTTTGTTAAAGAAATCATAAGTTCTCGAAAATCTGCCTTCTGGATTCAGTTCTTGTTTATTTTGTTTTTAATTTTGCTACAAGGCACATATGCTCACTGGAGAGACACAGAGAGAGAGGGAAAGTGAGAAATCACCCATCAGGGGAGATGACCATGCTGCAATTCCTTCTCCTCCATTCTCCTCTTGGGATTTTGGGCATCCACGCACGTGTGGACAGGGTGTGTTTCAAGCTGGCCTTGAAACACAGTCTGGGACTCAAACTGCGCAGTCAGCCATATGGGACCCTTCACTTTCACGCCACCTGCTAGACGGTGAGTCACTGTGTCACTATTCTGCCTCAGCCTCTTGAGTAGCTGGGACTATAGGCCTACACCGCTGCACCGGGCTTCTGTCTTCTGAATTTTTTTTTTTTGAGAATTATTTTACTTAACTTTATTTATACTTGATCAGAGAGGGACAGAGTGTGAGAGAGATAGAAGGGGAGAGTGAGAATGCAAGCCTCCAGGTCTGGGACTCGAACCACAATCAGCCATGTGGGAGTTCAGCACCCTTCACCACCACACCACCTGCCAGCCCCTCCCACTGCGTTCCAGTGTGCTGGTGGTGCTGGTGGCCTAGCCACATTCAGGTTTTATGTTTAAGGCTTCAATGTATCCAGCGTCCACCTCTGTCCATGAGGTTGGGAAGAAAGAGTTTTCAGGGCCAGGTGGTGGTGCCATGATGACGCAACTGGACCCATATGGGAAGGATCTTGGGTTCACATCCTGTGACATCTCTGAATGGACCAAGAACACGTGCTTGTCCATACTGGAACTAGTTAAGACAGGATGGAATACAAAGTGGGGACCCTGTTTGGGATGCATGTCTCTCCATCTTTCTCTCACGGTGGAAATAAATGAATAATTTTTTTAATTATTTAGCTAATTTTATTTATTTAATATAAAGAATGTGCACTCACTAGAGAGAGAAAATGAGAAAGCAAACCACCCGGTACAGGACTCAGACCATGGTCAGTCATGTGGGAGGGAGTCCAGCACCTTAACCACCATGCCACCTGCTGGCCCTGAACTTTTTCTTTCTAAGTGCATGCTTATATTAAAAAGAAAGAAAGAAATTCTGCTTTCCCAGTAATGTCTTTCCGTCACCAACTTGAGATGCCCCGTACTGTGCCGAGTTCCCATTTTCTCATAGCTCTCTGTCTCTGAGCCCTCTCCTCCGTCACACGGGTCCACTTGTTCCTGAGTCATTGCCCTGCTGTTGATGATGATGACGATGATTGAATTTGACCAGAGAGAGACAGAACGATGGGGAAGGAGGGGGTGAGAAAGCAAGTTAGCGTAATGGCTACATCGCTGGACTCCCATGTAGTCAACCGCAGTTCGAGTCCCAGACCCAGTGGCTTAAACTCACACCAGGCGCGTGTGTGTGCGTGTCCAAGATCCCAAGAGGAGAATGGAGGAGAAGGGATTGGGACATGGCCATCCCCCCTGGGAGGTGATTTCTCGCTTTCTGTCTCTCTGTCTCTCTCTAACTTTCTGGCAAGTGCATGTGCCCTATAGCAAAAACCTCTCCAAAAGAAAAAAGAAAGAAAGCTGCCAAGTATGGGACTCGAATCACAGTTGGCCACGTGGGAGTCCAGCACTTTAACCACCATGCCACCTGCCAGCTCCCTGGCTTTGAAATTTTTTTAAGTTTTTTTTTCTTTCTTCCATAAAAGGAAGAGAGTGTGAGAGAAAGAGACAGGTGCCCCAAAAGGTTTTCACAGCACAATCTGCTCCCAGTCTCAGCCAGCCCAGATCATGGGTCTCCATGCACACGTGCATCTGGCTCCTCCAAGGAGGTTCTGGCGTGCAAAGTAAGGACTTTCTCAGGTGGGTCCAGCTGTGTTACCGCTGCCCCACCTGGGCCTGCAACAGATTTTAATGTGCAATAGAGTACTTTCCTTTTTTTTTATTTTTTGACTCTTTGACTTTACTTTAATCCTGTCGTTAAGGAAAAGGGTGTTTAGTCAACCTTTTTTTTTTTTTTTTAGAGGTTTTTGCTATAGGGCGCGTGCACTCACCAGAAAGACAGAGAGACAGAGAGACAGAAAGGGAGAAATCACCCTCCGGGGGGATGGCCATGCCGCAATCCCTTCTCCTCCATTCTTCTCCCGGGATTTTGGGCACACACACACACACGCGACCAGTGTGAGTTTAAGCCACCGGATCCGGGACTCGAACTGCGGTTGACTACATGGGAGTCCAGCGACATAGCCATTACACTAACTGCTGGTTCCCAGGGGCTTCTTATTGACTGCTAATAGCAATTCTTTTCTCTATGCCAGAGGTCAGTAGACATTTTCTATAAAGGACTATATAGCAAATATTTTAGGTTTTTCTGTTACTCAACTCTGCTGTTGTAGAATGAAAGCAGTTATAAACAATATATAAACTAATGAGCATGGCTGTGTTCCAATAAAACTTTATTTACAAAAATAGGTGCCCTGAACCAGCAGATGATGTAATGGTTATGTCACTGGACTCCCACATAGCTGACTGCAGACATGGCCGACTGTGGTTCAAGTCAGGATCTGGTTGCTTGAAATTCACACATTAGGTGCGTGGGCGTACATTCCCAAGGTTCCAGGAGAACAAAGAAGAAGGGACTGCAGCATGGCCATCTCCCCTGGGGGATAATTTCTCGCTTTCTGTCTCTCTGGAGAGCACACACACCCTATAGCAAAAATCTCTCTTTTTTTTTTTTTTAAAAAAAAAAGGGGGGCCCATAGTTTGCTGACTCCTGCTCCTCTAGTTTTTTGCTGGAACTTGGTCCCATGGAATATACTTCTCAGCCCTGTTTGCAGCTAATTATGGCCCTGGGACTAGTTGTGATCAAAGAGCCGTAAACCCAGGGCTAGCAGATGGCGTGGTAGTGGAGGCGCTATACTCCCACATGGCCCACCAGGACATGAGTACTAGACTCCACCGCTTGAAAATCACACCAGGTGAGGGACCAGCAGTTAGCATAATGGTTATGTTGCTAGACTCCCCTATAGTCGACCGCGGTTCGAGTCCTGGACCCCCAAGGCTTAAACTCACGCTGGGCATGTATATGCATGCGTGCCCAAGATCCCGAGAGGAGAATGGAGGAAAAGGGATTGCGGTGTGGACATCCCCCCTGGGGGGTGATTTCTCCCTTTCTGTCTCTCTCTCTCTCTCTCTGTCTTTCTGGCAAGTGTACACACCCTATAGCAAAAACCTCTCCCCCAAAAAAATTTAAAAATAAAAACAAAAAAATGAAAATCACACCAGGTGCATGTGCATGCTCCAAATCCCAGGAGAATGGAGGAGAAGGAATTGCAGCAGGAGATGATTTCTCACTTTCTCTCTGTGTGTGTCTCTCCATCTCTCTCTGGAGAGCACAACCATCCTATGGCCAAAACTTAGAAAGAGAGAGAGAGAGACGTAACCTGAGGCATTGCATACAACTTCTACACACAGCCTCATCAGTAGAGAGAGAACGTGCCATTTTTCTTCTCTTTTCTTTCTGTTGTCTGAAATGTGTCATGCCTAGAGTGGGGGACACTTCTGGGGACATGTGATAGAAGCCATATGCTCTGAATAGTGAGCAAAAGAGAAGCAGCCAAAGTCCTAAAAGATTTTGTCATAAATAGAAGTTGAACATTTTCCAAGTGCTTTTTCCACATTGTATTTTTTTTCTTTTGTACTCCCCTAATATATTTTTACCATATTTACTCACCTAATATATTTTGTACTCCCCTAATATATTTTTGTACTCCCCCAATATGTTTTTCTGTACTTCCTAAATCTATCTACTAACAGATTTTCCTGGGCCATCCTATGATGAGGTGGTTAAGGTGGCTAATCCCACATGACTGACTATGTGGTTCAAATCCCAGACCAAGCAGCTTGAAAAACACACAAATGCATGTGCCTAAAATCCCAAAAGGAAGGAGAAACAGAAAAAAAGGGATTTTGTGGCATAGCCATTCCCCACAAAAGATGTTTTCTCACTCTATCCCCCTCTTTCTTGCTCTGGTGACCACACACACACCCTGTGGCAAATTTATTAAAAAAAAAAAAAAAAAAAGGTTTAAGGTGACCAGCAGGGGGTGTGGTGGTTAAGGTGCTGGATGCTTCCACATTCCTGACCACAGTTCAAGTCCTGGACCTGGCGGCTTGCTCTTTCTGTGTGTGTGTGTGTGTGTGTGTGTGTGTGTCTGTCTGTCTGTCTGTATCTGGTCAAATTAAAATAAATAAATGAATAAAGAAAATAAAATAAATTTTTAAACTAGATATTTCTGATATTAAACTGTCTCTGAACTTTCAGAATATATACCACTTGAATATGTGATTTCCTTTAATATTCCACTTGATTTGATTAGCTTTTTTTTTTTCAAGGAACTTTATATTTCTGGTCATTAGAATGAAATTTCTCACTTGAAGTTTGTCAAACCTTGCTATAGAGGGGCCAACAGGTGGTGTGGTGGTTAAGGCACTGGACACTCCAACATGATTGACCACAGTTCGAGTTCCGGACCTGGTGGTTTGCTTTCTCATTTTCTCTCTCTCTCTATCTCTCTCTGGTCAAATTAAAATATAAATATATGAATAAATAAAATTAAATAAATAATTCTTAAAAAAAAAAAAAAAAAAAACTTGCT
>NW_006159824.1:1473938-1489366 GCF_000334495.1 Tupaia belangeri chinensis | reverse complement strand
AAAAAAAAGGGATTGTGGTGTGGCCATCCCCCCTCAGGAGTGATTTCTTGCTTTCTATCTCTCTGTCTCTCTGGCAAACGCAAGTGCCTATAGCAAAAATCTCTTACAAAAAAGAAAAAAAAAAAAACTTCCTTTATAGTGCCGACAGGTGGCATGAAGTTTGAGGCACTGGATCCAACATGGCTGATTGCGGGGTTCAAGTCCTGGACCAGGAGGCTTGAAAATCATGCCGGGCAAGTGTGTGCATATGTGCCCAAAATTCCAAAAGGAGACTGGAGAAGGGATTGCAACATGGCCATCCTCCCTGGGGATCTGTCTTTCTCCAGCAAGTGCATGTACCTGATAGCAAAATAATAATAATAATAATATGGGAACCAGCAGTTAGCGTAATGGCTATGTCGCTGGACTCCCACGTAGTCGACCGCGGTTCGTGTCCCGGACCCGGTGGCTTAAAACTCACACCGGGCGCGTGTGCGTGCGTGCCCAAGATCCCGAGAGGAGAATGGAGGAGAAGGGATTGCAGCATGACCATCCCCCCTGGGGGGTGATTTCTCGCTTTCTGTCTCTATGTCTCTCTCTGTCTGTCTGGCGAACGCACGCGCCCTACAGTGAAAATCTCTCCAAAAAAAAAATAATAATAATAATAGAAATAAAACACTTGCTTTATGACCCAGGATTTGCTCAATTTTTTAAAAAATGTGCCAGTGTAATCGAGAACAATGGGTATTCTGTAGTCAATGAGTCCAGTGTACTAAATACATGTACTCAGTCATAATCACTCAATAGTGTGTCCAAAATGTCTGTACCCTGACTTCCACGTGTCTGCTTGATCAGTTACTCAGAGAGATGTGGCACAATCTCTTACTATGAATGTATGTTTATTTTTTCTTGTACTTCTAAAATTTTTATTTTATGTATTTTGTGGCTATATTATTCAGGGTATGTATATTTACTATTGATGTATTTTACTATAAAATTGAACGTTTATCATTAGGAAGGGACTCCCTTAATCTCTAATGACATTTGCTATTATTAAGTATACTTTTTTTTTGGAGAGGTTTTTGCTATAGGGCTTGTGCACTCGCCAGACAGACAAGAGAGAGACAGAAAGCCAAGAAATCACCCCCCAGGGGGGATGGCCACGCCACAATCCCTTCTCCTCCATTCTCCTCTTGGGATTTTGGGCACGCACACACACGCCCACATTTTAAGCCACCAGGTCCAGGACGCGAACCATGGTCGACCATATGGGAGTCCAGCAACATAACCATTACGTAAGCTAACTGCTGGTCCTTTATTAAGTATACTTTTTTCTGTTTTGTTTTGTTTTGTTTTGTTTTTTAGAATTATTTCTTAGAATTATTACCATTAGTTTTCCATTTTGACCAAAGAGAAAGAGAGAGCAAGACGCCAGGCCTGGAACTCTAGCTGCAATGGGCTCTGTGGGAGTCCAGCGTCCTTAACCACCACGCCACCTGCCGGCCCCTATTAAGTGTACTTCTATAATAATTATTTTGGTTAGAATGTCTTATCTATCTTCATCTTGTTTCAGATATGTCTTGGGGGCATATAGCTGGATTTTCTGTTTTATTCTGTCTGGAAGTTTTTATCTTTTATGAATAACAAGATAATTTGTCTTTTGCATATAATATTCTCTGCAACATACCTATATTCATCACGAACCATTGATTTTATGCTCTTTCCTAGTTTAGTTGTTCTGGGAGGTTTTTTCAATCTCCTTTCCTGCCCTCTTTTACATTTTTTTTCCACATTTTCCCCATTTATAAGGTTAGGAGCTATCATCTCCGTTCCTGAGGAGTTTATCTCAAAATTACAGCAGTTGTAGGAGAAACACTGTCTTTACTTGGCCATTTTTCATCTGGGAGTGTTAGATAATTATACCCTCTGAATCTGTAGTTACGTAACCTTTCTTCTTTCTAGGGCATCTACATTTCCTTTATTTCTCCTTCGTATTTATTGTATTAACCTTTCTGGAGAATCGGATTTTTCTTTGATTGATCATAGCTACATGTTTGTTTACAAATCCATTCATTTTAGCTTGCATTTTTATAAATGTCTTCCTCCTCTTTTAGAGTATTGACTGTACTTTTTCAAGCTTCTGGAGTTACTTTTTCAGCTTATTTCAAGTCAGCTTTTCCGATTTTTTTAATGAATGCTCTTAAGGCTCTCTACATTGCCCCCTGAGAACTATTTAGTCCATCCCACAACTGCAGTATGCGTGGCTCTTATTGTTCATTTTGAAATCACTTAACTTTTTTTTTTTTAGGTTTTTGCCATAAGGTATGTGCACTCCCCAGAGAGGGACAGAGAGACAGAGGGAAAGTGAGAAATCACCCTTCAGAGGGGATGACCATGCTGCAATCCCTTCTCCATTCTCTCATAGGATGTGGGGCACACATGCACATGCAACCAGTGTGATTTTCAAGCTACTGGGTCTGGAACTCAAACCGTGGTCTGCCATGTGGGAGTTCAGCACCTTAACCACTACACCACCACTGACCCCGTCACTTAACTTTTTAATTTCTATTTTCTCGCTTTTTTTTTTTTTTTTTTGAGAGGTTTTTGCTATAGGGTATGTGTACTCGCCAGAAAAACAGAGAGAGACAGAAAGCGAGAAATCACCCCCCAGGGGGGATGGCCCGCCGCAATCCCTTCTCCTCCCTTCTCCTCTCAAGATCTCGGGCAAACATACACATGTGCCCGGTGTGAGTTTAAGCCACCAGGTTCAGGACTCGAACCGCGGTCAACTACATGGGAGTCCAGCAACATAGCCATTACGCCATCTGCTGGTCTCTCTATTTTCTCTTAAACTCAGAAGTATTGAAAAAGATGGAGAGAAAATTTATATATGGGTAATCTTTTTTGGCTGTATTTTTGTGTTCATTTCTAATCGTATTTTGTTGTAGTCCTATCATTGTTCCTTTTTGAAATTAGTTGAGGTCATGGGGCCGGCAGGTGGTGTGGTGGTTGAGGGTGTTGGACTCCCACATGGTCAACCATGGTTCAAGTCCCAGACCTGGTGGCTTGCTTTCTCACTTTCTCTCTCTCTATCTCTCTGATCAAATTAAAAACAAAGTTAAATAAAATAATTCTAAAAAAAAAAATAAAAATTAGTTGAGGTCTTGTTTATGGGTGAATACTTGTCAACTTTTATTAATAATTTCGTGTCTGTAAAGCCGTATTCAGTATGTATTAACTCCCATCCTCAGTTATTGAGTCCACTGATTCTGCTGTTCCTCTTCTTCTTCTTTTTTTTTTTTTTTGGAGAGATTTTCACTGTAGGGCGTGTGCGCTCGCCAGACAGACAGAGAGAGACATAGAGACAGAAAGCGAGAAATCACCCCCCCAGGGGGGGATGGTCACGCCGCAATCCCTTCTCCTCCATTCTCCTCTCGGGATCTTGGGCACGCACGCACACGCGCCCGGCGTGAGTTTTAAGCCACCGGGTCCGGGACACGAACCGCGGTCGACTACGTGGGAATCCAGTGACATATCCATTACACTAACTGCTGGCTCCCTGCTGTTCCTCTTCTATGGTGTGGGTTTTCCTCACACGTTTGGTGATTCTCTGTTCATTGTACCTATTACGTGTTTGTGGACATGGCTTCTGTTCACCATAATGAACGCAACAGACACCAGTGAATTTTATTCAAAGTTTTTGGGGTTTTCTTTTACAGATATTTTTGCCTTAGGGTGTGTGCGCTCATCAGAGAGACAGACAGGAACAATGAGAGGGAAAGTGAGAAATCACCTCTCAGGGAAAATGGCCATGCCATAATTCCTTCCCCTCCAGTTTCCTCCTGGGATCTTGGGCACACACGCACACATGCCTGGCATAATTTTCAAGTCATCTGGTCCAGTACTTGAACTGTGGTTCGTCATGTGGGAGTCCAGCAACATAACTACTACACCATCTGCTTGCCCCTCATTCAAAGTTTTTAAATGGATCATGGTGGTCCTGCTTCTGGGCATATTGCTGTAAGTAGAATGGTCTCCAATAACAATGTTATTTTTCAGGTGCCAGGTGGCATGATGGCTAAGGAACTGGAATTCCCACATGACCGACTGTGGTTCAAGTCCTGGACCTGGCGGCTTGCTTTCCCTCTCTCTCTCTCTCTCTCTCTCTCTCTCTGGGACGTAGGGTGATGTTTGCAGGGGTGGGGAGATCGAAACTCATGTCATTTCTGCAGTTTGCAGGTATTCTTGTCAACTTTTTTTTTAAGTAAAAAAGAGAAAAATACTTTAGCATTCTATGAATTGTCTGGTTATTGATTAGGAATGAGGAGGGGCTGGATGGCATTAGGAAGTCTTGAGCAGGCAGCAAGGTATCATGGGAATTGCATGGGCTTTGGACCAGATGGCCTGGGTTAGGAATCTAGCTTTGTTATTAATAGATATTTGAGTCTGGGCAAGTTAGTCTGTTCTCTGAGTCCCTATTTTCCCTTCTGGGACTCAGAGAACAGACTAACTTGCCCAGACTCAAATATCTATTAATAACAAAGCTAGATTCCTAACCCAGGCCATCTGGTCCAAAGCCCATGCAATTCCCATGATACCTTGCTGCCTGCTCAAGACTTCCTAATGCCATCCAGCCCCTCCTCATTCCTAATCAATAACCAGACAATTCATAGAATGCTAAAGTATTTTTCTCTTTTTTACTTAAAAAAAAAGTTGACAAGAATACCTGCAAACTGCAGAAATGACATGAGTTTCGATCTCCCCACCCCTGCAAACATCACCCTACGTCCCTCAGACACCATCTGTTCCCCTTCCCATAAAATCCTACGTGAAAATCCCCCAGAAGGTGGAGGAAGTCCCCAGGTGGGAGCATTCCCAATCCCAGACCTCTCTGGCAGGCCAAGGCGCCGAGGAAATAAATTAGGGGGAGAAGGCGCTCCTAGGCGGCCTTGCCCAGCTCTGTCTCACACACCCAGCGGTAAGGCCTCTGGCAGACGTCATCGTTCCAGCGGCCATCGTCAGTGAAGTGCGCACAGTCCTCGCCTCCTCCCAGCCCGTGCCCATACCAGTCGTCTGGCTGCTCTGGTCTCCAGTTTCTGAGGGCACGAGACAGCTGTGGGCCTCTGGAGGTCAGGCCCTCGGCTATGTCCCCATGACCACCACCCCAGTCGACCACCCTGGGGCCACAGGTTGGGAAGGCAGACCCCTGGGCCCAGAGGGAGGTGAGCAGCCGGAAGGCACACACACTCACTTGAAGCCTGTCTCATAATCCGTCTCATCCACCCACTTCCAAGGCCCGCTCTGGTCCGAGAGTCCCATCCAGGTGTTCACAGGACCTGTGTGGTGCTGGACAAATTTCTGCGGAGAGAGGAGTGTGCTGACCTCTCCCTTACACCTGTCAGCTTCCCTGATGCACCCTCTGGGCCTCACCTGCTCTTCCCAGGAGGTGACCACCACCAGGTGCGAGTTCTCCAGCTGGCAGTACTTATCCGCCTCGTGCCAGGACTTCCCGGAGCGGGAGAACCAGTAGCAGCTGCCCTCGTGCTCCACCCAGTTAACGGGGCAGCAGGTGCTTGCGGAGGCTGAAGGGGAGGAGAGAGAGCCAAGAGGCTGAGGGGCTGTGGGGCGGGCGGTGGGCAGGACGAGGGCCTGGAGCCCCGCCTCCTCACCATTGCCCTGGAGGACCGCCATCTGACAGCTCAGGCTGCGCAGGTCAGACACGAACTGCTTCACGTGGAGCATCAAGCTGGAGTGATCTGGGAGACAGAGGACAGAGCGGTCGGAAGGGCGAGAGGGCGCCGAAAATGAGGTTGAGGTCGGCGTGAACAGTGTGGAGAGGGGTCTGTCCTCTTCCTGCTGGGACCCGAAGACCAATTGCCGATGCCCCTGCCACAAGATAGACACCTGCAAGACTCCCACCTACCTGCACCCCCCCCCCCCACCCACACACACACACACTCTCACCTTCACTCAGGTCCTGCTGCTGTTTCTCCAGCTGGGACTCCAGCAACTTCATCTTCCTCCCCGCGCTGCCCCCTGCAGGGAGACTTGCTCAGTGTCCCATCCACACCACCAGCCCCTACCCCTGCCCCAGCGCCAGCCCCACTCACCCTGGGTGCTCAGGGTCTTGATCTCAGCCTCGGTGCTCACTGTGAAGTTGCTGAGCGTCTCTTTCAGGGCATGCAGCTCGGACTGCAGCTGGGAGTCTGGGCAGGAGAGGGCGTGGACAGGACAACACGAGGGTCTTGCCTCCCCACTCCTCTCACCACACCCCCAGTATTGCTCCCCTCCCCGCCCACCCCTATGTCACCCACTTTGGGATCCAATCACACCGACGACCACCAGCAGCAGGAGGCTGAGGCCCAGGGAGAGCAGGAGGAGGCGGGGGCCGGAGCAGAGGCGCCGCAGGACCGGCTGGGAAGCAGGAGGCGCTGCAAGAGGAGGGGGCGTCACAACCCAGGGACAGCCCCGGGGCTTGGGAGGGGAGTTGCTCAACTCCTCCAGCAGACTAGGAAGAACCATCTAGATTAAGAAATCTGGGCACAGGGTGACCGGAGGCCAGAGGCACCTGCGAGCGAGGAAGTGGCTCCGCGGGTGGCAGCGCGTGATCTCACCCTGACCCCCTGGGTCCCCAGCCTCTGCCGACACCTAACGGCAGGAGGGGGGCGCAGCTGCTGACACGCAGCCCAGGAGAGCCTCGGGGAAGGAATGGCCCACCGTCGCTGCTCTCGCCTGAAGGTGGAGGAGGCTTCTTGCTCTCTCCAAGAATCCCACCCGTCTTTGACTTCGTTCAAGGAGAGAAGTTACAGTACCCAGAATCGGAGTCCTCAAGCCGCTCCCACCAGGCAGAAGAAAACCAGTCCTATCCGCTGTGAGCTGGCATAGGGGGGCCCTCTGCCCTGCAGCCCTGCCCGCATCAAAGTGCACTGTCCAGCCCAGCACCGCCCCCAACGGAGAACTCTGTTCTTGCCCAGCCTACACAGACTCTGCTCAGAGGACTAAGTGGTGTCCAGGGGGACTTTTTTGGATGCAGCAGGGCTATGTCTTGCCTCCAATCAGAGACCCCTTCAGCCTCCCTCACAGACATCCTCACCCTCCTTACAGAAACTTTCCTCCTCGATCGAACTAATCCCTGACACCTCCCCACGCATATGCATGTACGCATGCACACACATGACACACACATGCACACACACGTGTGCAGCCAAGGCGTCCATTTGTTGGAGAAGAAAGGAAAAGGGGGCCTAGCTTCATAAAAAAGTCACTGTTTGAAAATCACATGGCAGGAGTGGAGAGGTGGCATGGTGGTCCAAGAGCCAGACTACCACGTGAGAAACCCACGTCCGTGTCCCAGACCTGGCGGCTTGCTTTCTTTCTTTCTCTCTCTCTCTCTCTCTCTCTCTCTCTCTGTCTCTCTCGGGCGAGCCCATGTACCCTATAGCAAATTTAAATAATAATAATAATTAATAAAATTATATATTTAAAAGAAGAAGAAAGGAAATCACACAGGGCGCATGTATGTGTCTGCCCCAAATCCCGAGAGGAGCATGGAGGAGAAGGGACTGCAGTGTGGCCGTCCCCGGGGGGTGATTTCTCACTTTCCCTCTCAGTGTCTCTCTGTTTCTCTCTGGGGAGCACACATGCCCTATGGCAAAAACCTTTTAAAAAGAAAAGAAAATGAAGTGGGCACTGGAGACATCTCTCCAGCCTTCTGCTATTCCCACACACGCCTCCTCCCAGGGCCTGAGACGTGGGCCCCATGCGAGGGTCGGGAGCCCTCTGAAGCCTTGGGTGCTTGTCAAGAAAGAGTCGCTTTTCCGTGTGAGTGAGAAGGAGCCAGAGCCAGAGCCGGGGGGAGCGGAGACCCGGGGGCTGGCGCCACCGCACGCACCTTTCAGACGAGAAAAGAGCCTCCCTCACCTTTCCTGACTTGAGGGTGGTCATGCTCGTCGTTGTCCAGGTGTTGGAGATCTTGATACTCCTTCGTCATGGCGGGGCGGCGCTGGGCCTGGGACTGAGTCAAGGCTGAGTCAAGTCAGGGCTGGGATGGGGCTGAACGCAGCTGGAGTGTGGGCTCTGAATCCTTTGAGTCCGGTGGGAGGCTCCAGGGAGACCTAGCTTCTTTCCTCCATCCCCTCCCAGGCCTGACATCCCAAACCTGTCTTCTGAGGTCCCCTCCCCCCAGCCCATGCACCCAGGTCCCCCCACCGGCTCCCTGAGACCCCTCAGTCGGTCCCTGCCCCTCTTCCCATTTTACTTGCTGAAGGTCCTGCAGTCTGACTCCCGAGTCCCTCAATGCCGTGCGGTTCCCAGGCTAAGGAAGGTGCTGAAGCCTGGAGAACGGGGGTGGGTGGACGGCCCTGGGTGGTGGTGGGGGCAAGTCCACACGGACAAGTCCGTGTGTCCGCGTGTCTGTGTATCTGTGCATGCTGAACTGGCATCCCCAGTGCCTAGGACTTTGGACAGTAAACAGAGTTGGAAATGGATTTGGAACTTGGGGATGTGTGGGGGTGGGAGTGGGGGTGGGTTGCCTCTGCTCTCCTCCCCCAGGGAGGAGGAGTCTCCTGGTCTGACACCCGCCAGGCTCCCACACCCCAGACATCTCGCTGGGAGGGGAGCCAGGACTGGCAGGACTGGGGGTACAGTTCGTTATTTCCCCTCTGTCCCTCCCCCGTCACTTCCTGCCTCGGAACTTCCCAGAATTGTTGGTGTCTCCAAACATCCCTGACCAGGATCAGAGGGACCGGCCCTCGGCTCTTGCCCAATCTAGGCCTGTGACCTGGCTGTCTGCACTGCAGGCCCAGCTCCCTGTGGGCTCTGACCCAGGATCCCCAGCTCTGGCTGGACTGCTTCGCCCTCCTGGGGATTGGGAAGTGGAGCCTCCCTAGGGGTGCCCACGAGGCTCCCCCGCTGTGCCCAGGGCTCACTCATTTGCTCCTTTCGTTGTCCTCAGAGCAGATGAGCAAGGGGAGGCCCTGGCAGAGGGCTTGCCCAGGGTCACGCTGCAAGGGCAGGCCGGAGAGAGCACTGGAATGTGGCAGCGTGGCTCTGGGCCCCGTGTCCTGCCCCCAGAGCCACTCCTGAAGCTTCCAGAGATGCCGGTGTCCCGCAGCCCCCAGGGGCCTTAGAGACAACCGTGTGAATTCAGAATCCGCTAACTTGGAAAGTGGGCGATATTAAAGACGCCAGTAAGTCTTGCTTTAGGCCCCGAAGGTGAAGTCAGGCGAATCATCATTTCCATGAGCAAACTAGGCTTGAGTCCCTGGAGTTGTAGGTTAGCTGAGATGGTCAGGAACCCATCCCTGGCATAAAATGCGACAGCTTTGTGTGTGCCCTCCTTTGTGTCCTAAAAACCCCCTGCCGCTTGCATGTACTGGGACTGTCGCCAGTGATTCTGGTGACTATTGGTCTGTTAATTTAGCCTTCTCTGATAGTACTGTTGGACTCTGGTTTATTCCAGCTACACTGTTGCTTTCAAAATTGTGATTGCCCGGGGTCAGCAGATGGCGTAGCAGTTACTTCGCTGGACTCCCACATGGCCAGCCATGGTTCGAGTCCCAAATCTGGTAGCTTGAAAATCATGCCAGCCCAGGGCCAGTAAGTGCCATGGGGGTTAGGGGCACTGGACTTCCACATGGTTAACTGTGGTTCAAGTCCTGGACCTGGCAGCTTGCTTTCTCGCTTTCTCTGTATATCTGTCTGTCTGTCTCTCTCTCTCTCTCTCTCTGTCCCTCTCTGGTCAAATCGAAATAAATAAATAAAGGTAAATAAAATAATTATTTTTTAGAGGTTTTTGCTATAGGGCCTGTGCGCTTACCAGACAGACAGAGAGAGACAGAGAGACAGAAAGCGAGAAATCACCCTCCAGGGGGGATGGTCACGCCACAATCCCTTCTCCTCCATTCTCCTCTCGGGATCTTGGGCACGCATGCACACACGCCCGGCGTGAGTTTTAAGCCACTGGGTCTGGGACGCGCCGGGCGCGTGTGCGTGCGTGCCCAAGATCCTGAGAGGAGAATGGAGGAGAAGGGATTGCGGCATGACCATCCCCCCTGGGGGGTGATTTCTCGCTTTCTGTCTCTATGTCTCTCTCTCTGTCTGGCGAGCACACGCACCCTATAGCAAAATCCTCTTAAAAAATAATAATAATTTTTAAAAAAGCATACCGGCCTGTCTGTGTGCCCGAGATCCCAGGAGAAGAGATTGTAGTGTGGCCATCATCCTTGGGTGTTGATTTCTCACTTTCCTTCTCAATATCTCTCTCTCTCTCTCTCTCTCTCTCTCTGGTGAGCACACATACTCTAAGGCAAAAACCTCTAAGAAAAAAAAAAAAGTGGTTGCCCTCAAAGTAGTGACTGGAAGGGAACCCAAGGGGCCCGTAGGAGCCAGGGAAACGGTCAGCCTCCTGTCTGCGTGCTGGTTACACGATGGTGTGCAGCTTGGAAACTGCAGAACGCCGTACACCTATGGCCTGCTTATTTTTCTGTTTGCATGTAATACTGGAATAAGGCATTGTGAAATCTGGCTTCTACTCTATCACCACGTTCCCCGAACATTGATTAGGGAGTGGTGCTTGAAAACATTCTCCAAAGCCATAAGTTTAGAGTGAAAGTCAGCGGGACACAAGCCAGGTAAATGGCACTGAGCCCCAGGCCACTGATTTACCAGGAAGCCCCCTCCAGGCTACCAGAGGTAAGGACGCGCAGGTGCCAGCCCTGGGTCTCACATGCTCAACTTTGAGATTCAAGACTCGGAACCAGCAGTTGACAGTCTCACCAGCTACGTATGCATATATGCCCAAAATCCCAGAGGAGACTGGAGGAAGAGGGATTTCAGTGTGGCCTTCCCCCCGGAGGGGTGACTTCTCACTTTCCCCTCTGTTTCTCCCTGGCAAGTGTATGCATCCTATAGCAAAATCTAAAACAAAAACAAAAAACAGAGGGGGGGCGGGGAGGGCAGCAGATAGCGGACTCCTATGTAGTTGATCACGGTTCAAGTCCCACACCCAGCAGCTTAAAACATGCTGGGCGCGTGTGCATGCGTGCCCAAAATCCTGACAGGAGAATGGAGGGGTAGGAATTGCGGTGTGGCCATCCCCCTAGGGGGTGATTTCTCACTTTCTGTCTCTCTGTCTCTTTGGTGAGCGCACATGCCCTGTAGCAAAAATCTCTCTCTAAAAAAATTAAAACAATGAAAAAACAGGGACTGGCAGGTGGCTTAATGGGTAAGGAAGTCCCACATGGCAGACTACGGATGGAGTCCTGGACCTGGCAGCTTGCTTTTTCACTTTCTCTCTCTCTCTCTCTCTCTCTCTCTCTGGTCAAATTTAAATAAACAAATAAATAAATAAATAAAGTTAAACAAAATCATTCTTTTAAAAAATAAATAATGAAAAAACAAAAAGTAGCTAAAAGCAAAACCATGCCACAATAGTGGTTGGTGTATTCTGAGAATTTGCGCATATTTTGTGTTATTCCTTTAAGACTATATGCCCTTGGGGCCGACAGGTGGAGTAGGGGTTGACTCCCACACAGTCAACTATAGTTCAAATCCTGGACCTGACAGCTTGCTTTCTCACTTTCTCTCTCTCTCTCTGGTCAAATTTTAAAAATAATAAAATAGGGACCAGCAGATGGTATAATGGTTATGCTGGGCTCCCACATAGTCGACCGTGGTTCGAGTCCCACACCCGGTGTCTTAAACTCATGCTGGGCGCATGTGCGTGCACGCCCAAGATCCCAAGAAGAGAATGGCAGAGGAGGGATTGTGGCGTGGCCATCCCCCCCTGGGGGGTGATATCTCGCTTTCTGTCTCTCTGTCTCTGTCTCTTTGGCGAGCGCACATGCCCTATAACAAAAATCTCTCTCAATTAATTAATTGTGAATAAAATTAAATTAAACAGTCCTTTAAAAAAAAAAAAAGCTATATACCCTGAATTGAGAACGATAACAATTTAAGGTCAGGGACAAAGTGCCATGTACTCATTTGGTGTTGCTGGGTAACAAAGTACCACCGACCTAGTGGCTTCAGACAACACCTGCTCGTGAGCTCACAGTCACAAGTCCAAGCAGAGGTGCACTTGCTCAGAGTCGGGCAATCAAGACCAACAAGCTGGCAGGACTGTGTTCCCTTCTGGAGGCGCAGGCTCGGTCAGGTAGCTGACAGGCTCCAGGCCCTGCAGCGTGAAGCTGGCGCCATCAGCCAGGGGCTGCTGTCTGCTTCCACTATCCTGCCAGGATCTTGGACAGACATACACACACCCAGTGTGATTTTGTGTGTGTGTGTAAGAGAGAGAGAGAGAGATTTTTCCTGTAGAGTGCATGTACTCGCCAGAGAGACAGAGAGACAAAAAGTGAAAAATCATGCTCCTCCCCTACCCTAGGATAGGGGCGAATGACCACACCACAATCCTTTCTCCTCCACTTTTCTCTTGGCACTTTGGGTACGCATGCACGTGTGCCCAGCATGGGTTTCAAGTCACTAGGTCCAGAACTAGAACCACAATCAGTCATTTGGGAATCCAGCAACATAACCGTTATGTCATCTGCTGGTCCCGCACCTGGAGTGATTTTGAAGCCACTGGGACCAAGACTTGAACCATGGTAGGCCATGTGGGAGTCCAGCAATGTAACTGCTATACCATCTGCTGGTCCCAAAATAAATAATTCTAAAAAAAAATTAGGCCCACTTGGAAAATCTTCCTAACATAAGGTCAACTGTTTACATAACGTGTATATAGTTATATGTATGTATGTATTCACATGTGTACATAAGGTCAACTACATGTAACATTGTCATGAGAGTGACAGCTCAGCACAGTCACAGGTTCCAGGGACTAGAGCACAATCTCCATGCAAAGTGGCCATCCTTTCTCCTCTAAGTACACTTTCCTGGGAATGCAAGAATGACCCAAGAGCAAATTCACCCCTATGTCTGACCCTCTGCCCTTTCCCACCCTCTTTTCACACCATCTCTGGTGTCTACAGTTGTCTTCTATTCCTTTACCCCCCACGTTTTATTGATCACACAATTTCTTAAATAATCTAACTACTTTCAATAGCAAGTTCAGCTGATAATTTCAAGAAAAGCACTTTTAACTTAAATCAAAGAAATCCTAAGTAACTTTGCTTAAAACTTAAAGGAGTCCTGGACCTGGCAGCTTGCTTTCTCACTTTCTCTCTCTCTCTCTCTCTCTCTCTCTCTGGTCAAATTTAAATAAACAAATAAATAAATAAATAAAGTTAAACAAAATCATTCTTTTAAAAAATAAATAATGAAAAAACAAAAAGTAGCTAAAAGCAAAACCATGCCACAATAGTGGGTGGTGTATTCTGAGAATTTGCGCATATTTTGTGTTATTCCTTTAAGACTATATGCCCTTGGGGCCGACAGGTGGAGTAGGGGTTGACTCCCACACAGTCAACTATAGTTCAAATCCTGGACCTGACAGCTTGCTTTCTCACTTTCTCTCTCTCTCTCTGGTCAAATTTTAAAAATAATAAAATAGGGACCAGCAGATGGTATAATGGTTATGCTGGGCTCCCACATAGTCGACCGTGGTTCGAGTCCCACACCCGGTGTCTTAAACTCATGCTGGGCGCATGTGCGTGCACGCCCAAGATCCCAAGAAGAGAATGGCAGAGGAGGGATTGTGGCGTGGCCATCCCCCCCTGGGGGGTGATATCTCGCTTTCTGTCTCTCTGTCTCTGTCTCTTTGGCGAGCGCACATGCCCTATAACAAAAATCTCTCTCAATTAATTAATTGTGAATAAAATTAAATTAAACAGTCCTTTAAAAAAAAAAAAAGCTATATACCCTGAATTGAGAACGATAACAATTTAAGGTCAGGGACAAAGTGCCATGTACTCATTTGGTGTTGCTGGGTAACAAAGTACCACCGACCTAGTGGCTTCAGACAACACCTGCTCGTGAGCTCACAGTCACAAGTCCAAGCAGAGGTGCACTTGCTCAGAGTCGGGCAATCAAGACCAACAAGCTGGCAGGACTGTGTTCCCTTCTGGAGGCGCAGGCTCGGTCAGGTAGCTGACAGGCTCCAGGCCCTGCAGCGTGAAGCTGGCGCCATCAGCCAGGGGCTGCTGTCTGCTTCCACTATCCTGCCAGGATCTTGGACAGACATACACACACCCAGTGTGATTTTGTGTGTGTGTGTAAGAGAGAGAGAGAGAGATTTTTCCTGTAGAGTGCATGTACTCGCCAGAGAGACAGAGAGACAAAAAGTGAAAAATCATGCTCCTCCCCTACCCTAGGATAGGGGGGAATGACCACACCACAATCCTTTCTCCTCCACTTTTCTCTTGGCACTTTGGGTACGCATGCACGTGTGCCCAGCATGGGTTTCAAGTCACTAGGTCCAGAACTAGAACCACAATCAGTCATTTGGGAATCCAGCAACATAACCGTTATGTCATCTGCTGGTCCCGCACCTGGAGTGATTTTGAAGCCACTGGGACCAAGACTTGAACCATGGTAGGCCATGTGGGAGTCCAGCAATGTAACTGCTATACCATCTGCTGGTCCCAAAATAAATAATTCTAAAAAAAAATTAGGCCCACTTGGAAAATCTTCCTAACATAAGGTCAACTGTTTACATAACGTGTATATAGTTATATGTATGTATGTATTCACATGTGTACATAAGGTCAACTACATGTAACATTGTCATGAGAGTGACAGCTCAGCACAGTCACAGGTTCCAGGGACTAGAGCACAATCTCCATGCAAAGTGGCCATCCTTTCTCCTCTAAGTACACTTTCCTGGGAATGCAAGAATGACCCAAGAGCAAATTCACCCCTATGTCTGACCCTCTGCCCTTTCCCACCCTCTTTTCACACCATCTCTGGTGTCTACAGTTGTCTTCTATTCCTTTACCCCCCGCGTTTTATTGATCACACAATTTCTTAAATAATCTAACTACTTTCAATAGCAAGTTCAGCTGATAATTTCAAGAAAAGCACTTTTAACTTAAATCAAAGAAATCCTAAGTAACTTTGCTTAAAACTTAAAGCCAGGAAACAGGTTAGGATTCTGTTCAAATGGTAGGTACAAGAACCTATAGACATCTCAAGACAGTACACAAATCCTTAAAACCGGAAAATAAAGCCTAGGAGAAAATCAGCAATGTTTCAGTCAAAAGTCACAGAATGCTATTCACCAGTTCAGTCTCATGTACTTAATCTATCTTCTGTTGTGGTTCGATCTCCCCGATTGAATTCTGGAATATAAATATTGAACTCCAGACTTGTCCCTACGATTAAGCTGGCCATTTTCTTAGTTTTTGAACTCTTATTTCTGTGTGTCTGCATTTAATTTTCCTGGTATAGCACTCCCTTGAGAACTTCTTGGAGATCTGGTCTGGTGCTGGTAAATTCTTTCAGGCTTTATTTATCTGAGAATGTTCTTGTCTTTTCTTCCCACATGAAAGATAATC
>NW_006159824.1:1472045-1473820 GCF_000334495.1 Tupaia belangeri chinensis | reverse complement strand
TGTCCTTTGTAGGTAACTTGATGTTTCTCTTTTGCCAATCTTAGTATCTTGTCTTTGTGGTTTTGGTCAGTCTGGCTATAATGTGTCTTGGAGAAGATCTTCTTAGACTGATTCCATTTGAGGTCCTTTGTATTTCTTGGGACTGGATCTTTGAGTGCCTCTCTAGTTCGGAGAGTTTTCTTGCAGGATTTCATAGAATGCCTTTATGAGTCTTTATTTTAATGCCTTTATGTCAATGCCCTTATGAGTCTCTTCGCCTTCTGGGATACCAGTTATCCAGATGTTTGGATGTTTGATGGTATCTAGTATTTCTCGTATATTATTCTCAAAATTTTTGGCAATTTTCTGTCTTCTCAGTGGTGGATTTTTCTAGGCCAGCAATTTTCTCTTCTACGTCAGAGATTCTATTTTCTGTATGTCTAGTCTGCTTTTAATACTTTCAAGGGACATTTTGACTTCCGATATTATAGCCTTCCTCTCTAACAGTTCCATTTGATTATTTTTGTAAAGTGTGTAATTGCTCTTTTAGATCTTGCAAGAATTTCTTCACCTCCTGGAATTTGTCAGCTCCTTTCTCCTTTCTCTTCAGCAGTTCGTTGTCTCTCTTCTCTTCCATCTCTGTTAGCTTCGCTATTATGAATGCTCTACATTCTTCATCAGACATTTCCATGATTTCCATTGAACTGTCTGTGGATGAAGAGTTATTCTTTTCTCTTGGAGGAGAGGTATTTTCTTGCTTTGCCATATTTCTTGTGGTCCTGCGGTGATTTCTAGTCATCTGATGGATGGTGTGTTTCTTCCCAAACTTGAAGTTCAATCAGAGCATCCAGGAGCGTGCAGAAAAGGAAACAGAGAGAGAGAAACAACAGCAACAAAAACAACCAAGAAAAAGAGAAAAAAAAAAAAAACTAAAAAAGAAAAAGAGAAAAAAACTTTAAAAAATTATTTTTTACAAAAAAGCAAAAGTTAGAAAACCATGTGGGAAATCACTAGTTCTCAGTAAGCCATGAAGCTGTCTTCTGAGGCCTGCTCCCTTGCCTCTCCAGGGTTGGGAGGAGGAGAGGGGATTATTAACAAGATAAAGGGAAAGGAGGGTCTGAAAGCTGAGAAAATACTTTACCTTAAAGAATTTTAGAAAGGAAAAATTACGAAAAAAAAAAAAAAGAGACAGAGGTAGAGAGAGAGAAGGTAGAGAAAAGGCTTGAGGGAGCTCCTACCACTGGAGTTTTTGGGCTGGAGGCTGAATTATCAGGAGAAAAAAAAATCTTCATTTCTTTTTTCCCTGAAATTACTAGTTCTCAGGGGCCATGAAGGTGTCTTCTGAAGGCCTGGTCCCTTGCCTCTCCACTCGAGTTTGTGGGCTGGAGGCTGAATTATCAGGAGAAAAAAAAATCTTCATTTCTTTTATCCCTGAAATTACTAGTTCTCAGGGGCCATAAAAGTGTCTTCTGAAGGCCTTGCAAATTTTTTTTAAAGAATTTTTTATTAGGGGCCAGCAGGTGACATGGTGGTTAAGAGTGCTGGAATCCCACACCAACATGAGTTTCAAGCCACTAGGTCCAGAACTAGAACCACAATCAGTCATTTGAGAATCCAGCAACGTAACCATTATGTCATCTGCTAGTCCCAGAGAGAGACATAGAGACAGAAAGCGAGAAATCACCCCCCAGGGGGGATGGTCACGCCACAATCCCTTCTCCTCCATTCTCCTCTCGGGATCTTGGGTACGCACACACACGCGCCCGGCGTGAGTTTTAAGCCACCGGGTCCGGGAC
>NW_006159824.1:1469688-1471801 GCF_000334495.1 Tupaia belangeri chinensis | reverse complement strand
TTTTAAGCCACCGGGTCCGGGACACGAACCACGGTCGACTACGTGGGAGTCCAGCGACATAGCCATTACACCAACTGCTGGTTCCCGCACCTGGAGTGATTTTGAAGCCATGGACGTTTCTGGGCTGGAGAGCCTGAGGCAGAGATGGGCGTGGGCCTGGTGTGGCCATGAAAAACTAGCACAGTGGAAGGAAAGGGCCAGGACAGAGTCCTGCCAGCGGCAGAAGCAGAAGAAAGGGCCCCAGGGCTGCTGTCATACATGCCAGGAAGTGGGGATGACTGCAGGGCAGCTCTGGGGTTCCCGAGTGCCAGGTTAAAGGCTGCCAGGGCAAGAGCGTGGAATGAGTGCCAGGGTGAATCAAGGACAGGGAAATATTTTTCAAGTTCAGGGAAGCCTGAGCAGCTGGTGAACAGAAGGGGAATTGGCAGAAAGCACCAGGGGCTGGCTCTGTGCCCTAATAGAGTAGCCAGATCCCACATGGCCAACCACACGGTTCGAGTCCCAGACCTGGCGGCGTGAGAAACACATCAGGCACGTGTGCATGCATGCCCAAAATCCCAAAGGAAGGGAGAGATAGAGGAGAAGGGATTTCAGTGTGACCATTCCCACGAGGAGGAAGGTTGTTCTCTCCTCTCCCCGTCTCTGGTGAGCCCACACGCCCTCTAGCAAAAAGAAAGAAGTAAGAAAAAAACATCAGGCAGATGCTGAGAGGGAGCAGGCTGAAGGCCGAGGTCCCTGGGGGGCATGTTAAGGAGGAGCAGACAGATGCCACAGAACGAGCCTGAGCCCAGTACCAGACAGATCTGGGTTCACTTTGCCCTCACCTGGAAGCGAGTCTAATGCCCACCTCGGAAGTTGTGGTCCAGCTGAAATGAGGTCACGAGTGCAAAGCACTTAGCCCGGTGCAGGCTCTCGCTAGCTGCTTTCATTTTTATTACTCTAACAGCAGACAAGAGTTGAATTAGACCTCCAGGGCCTCTTAGAGTGTTAGGCAAAGGAGGAGGGTTAGGACCAGGATGTCTCTCCCCATACATACCCTGGAGGGTGGATAGCCACTTGGAAGAGACAGAGCTGGGGTCCCCGGGGCTGGTCTGACCTAAGACCCTCTGCCCACTTCCATGGAGAAGGGAATGTGAGTTCTGAGCTCCCTCACCCAGACCCAGAGCACTTCCAGCCTCACATCTGGACGGGCCTCCCTGTTTTGGCCCAGGCCCGGGGGGGAACATACCTGTGCCTCTCCGCAGCCCCAGGCCTGCAGAGTGTGACGCCGGCAGGTCTCAAGGAGAGGCCACTGAGCAATGGGGGGGAGGGGCACCATGGAGGGTCGGGGCTGACTTTCCGAAAGAGGGTGACCAACAATCCCAGATCGTGGAGAGGAGAGGCTGGGCAAGGCGTGGCTGGAGATGGAGCAGGGAAGGCTAAGGGAGCCACACTCGGGCTTCAGGGCTCAGTGACAGGAGTCGGCCGGAGGAGCTGGTCCTCTGCATGAGAAGTTTAAAAAAATTTGTTTTGCCTTAAAGCACATGTGCTCGCTGGAGAGGGAGATGGAGACAATGAAAGGGAAAGTGAGAAATCACACACCTCCGGGAGGCAGGGGGATGGCCGTGCCACAATTCTTTCTCCTCCATTTTTCTCTCGGGATCTTGGGCACGCAGGTACACGCACCTGACATGATTTCCAAGCCTCTGGGTCCGGGACTCAAACCATGGTCAACTATATGGGAGTCTAGCGACATAACCACTACACCACCTGCTGGTCTCAGGAGTTTAAAATTTGAACTGACAGGGCCAGCAAATGGCGTGGAGGTTAAGGCAACAAGATCCCACAGGACTGACTGTGCGGGTTTCGGTTCTAGACCCAATGGCTGGAAAATCATGCCAGGGGCATGTGCATGCAGCCCAAGATCCCAAGAGGAGAATGGAGAAGGGACTGCAGCGCGGAGTGCGGCGGAGTGCGTGGGAGGTACTTTCTCACTTCCCCTCTGTCACAGAGAGCACACACGCCCTTTAGCAAAACTAAAATACTTTATAGAACTCGAACTAACATAACCCACCCCAAGGGCTCCCTTCTCTGCAATTGATAAGAATCTTGCCTGTGGGTTGGGACCCGCAGC
>NW_006159824.1:1457695-1469553 GCF_000334495.1 Tupaia belangeri chinensis | reverse complement strand
CCATCCCCCCTGGGGGATGATTTCTCGCTTTCTGTCTGTCTTTCCAGCAAGCGCATGCACTCCATAGCAAACATCTCTGGGGGGGGGGGATAAAAAAAAATCTTGCCTGGAGGGCGAGGGGCGTGGTGCTGAGCTCCCAGCCTCCAGTAGGGTCTTCCCCCAACCTGGCTTTCTCTGCAACTCCACTCTCTTCACCCCAGGCACCCCAACTTTTCGGCCTTGGGACAGCCAGGATCAATGACTCTCTTTCCTACTTTTAAAGGGTGAGAATTTCAGGGGCCAGCAGATGGCATGGTAGGTAAGGCACTGGACTCCCCATGGCCAACCACGGTTCGACTCCCGGACTAGGCAGCTTGAGAGTCACACTGGGTGCGTGTGTGTGTACGCCCAGGGGCCCAGAAAGAGAACGGAGGAACAGGGATTGTGTGTGGCCATCCCCCCTTGATGGTGATTTCTCAAGTTGGCTCTCACTGTCACTCTCCGGCGAGCGTACATGGCAAAAACCTTAAAAATTAAAGGGTGAAAATGTCAGAATTTTTAAAAAGTTCATTTATCGCTTCCATGAGCAAGAGAGACAGAGAGAGAGAGAGCCCCTAACAGGGTCTCTCCACCCCCTCCACCCCCACCTCACCCAGCCCTGGATCATGGGCACACGTGGGATGTACTCAGGGAGGTTTCTGGTCACAAACTCAGAACCTTTCCTTACAGGGCAGCCTCCGTGTGTCATGCCACCATCCGGCATATATACACGTGTCTATGCATATGCATATATGTGTAAATGCACACCCCCTCAGAGACAGGGTCTCCCCGTGTCGCCGAGGCAGGCCTCAAATTCTCCACCCTCCTGCTTCAGCCTCCCAAATAGCTGAGACCACAAGTATGCACCACCCTTGTCAGCTTAAAAATTCTAAGACTCCAAATATTTCCAGGTTTTATTTAACGTTCAGGTTAAGTACAAATAGACCAAGGGGCCAGTAACAATGATCGTTACCATTTTCTTTTCTTCTTTTTTTTTAAGAGACATTTGTCCTACAGGGCATGTACACTCTCCAGAGAGACAGAGAGAGACAGAGAGCGAGAAAACACCCGCTGGGGGGATGGCCATGCGGCAATCCCTTCTCCTCCATTCTCCTTTCGGGATTTTGGGCACGCACGCACACGTGCTCGGCATGAGTTTTAAGCTGCCAGGTCCAGGACTAAAACTGAGGTCAACTATGTAGGAGTCCAGCAACATAACCATTACACCATCTGCTGGTCCCTCTTTTCTTATTTTAACTGCTAGAGGGTGTGTGAGTTAGCCAGAGACAGAGAAACAGAGAGAGGAGAAAGCACCCTCAATGGGCCATGGCCACACTTCAATCCCTGCTCCATTTCTCCATCCTATCAGGATGCGGGGGCACTCAGGCACACAAACCAGCTTGTTTCCAAACCACCGGGATTGGGATGTGAACTGCAATCACCTTAGGGAGTCCAGCCCCCTTACCCACTAGGCTGTAGGGCAGGCCGGATCAGGGCCATTGTCTATGCCAGGTACGTGCCAATGGTGTGCATGTTTTAGCTCTGCTGCTCCTCACCAGAATGCAGAGAGGTTGGTAGTTATTACCCCCGTGTTGCAGCGAGACAAACAGGCCTACAGGCTCTGCTCTTTGCCCAGCGTTCGGGATGGCCATCACCTCTTAACTTCAACAGCTGACCTGGCTCTCTACTGCCCCCTACTGTACAAAGACCCTTCAAAACGTGTATATTATGACCTGCACAGATTTCCATTTTTTAAAAGAATGATTTATTCTTTGATTTTATTAATAATTATTTATTTATTATTATTTTCCAGTTTTATCAGAGAGAGAAAGAGAGAGGGAAAGTGAGAAAGCAAGCCAGCAAATTCAGGACTCAAACCACAGTCGGCCATGTGGGAGTCCAGCGTTTTAATCACCACGCCACATGCCGGCCCCTTATTATTTAATTGTATTTATTTATTTATTTGTTTGTTTGTTTGTTTGTTTGTTTTTAATTTTTTCAGAGAGAGGGAATGTGGAAAGGTAAGCTGCCAGGTCTGGGAGTTGAACTGTGGTTGACCATGTGGGAGTCCAGCTCCTTAACCGCCACACCACCTGCAAGTCCCTGGAGTTCAAATTTTTAGCACCAGAGCAAACTCATACTTTGAATTCCATTTTTCCATGAAATTTTAGAAGGCCCCTCATATATTTTCCACCAGCATTCAGGGTAACCTTGCCAAGACAGAAACCCTGTGGCCCCTCCTTGCCATCCTCCAGTGACCTTTCTTTTTCATAAAGTTTTTGCCATAGGGCACATATACTCGTTAGAGACACAGAGACAGTGAGAGGGAAAGTGAGGCATCACCCCTCAGGGGGATGGCCATGCCACAATCCCCTCTCCTCCATTCTCCTCTCGGGATTTTGGGCATGTACACACACACGCCCTGTGTGTTTTTCAAGCCGTTGGGTCCAGAGATGGGACCCATGGCCAGCCGTGTGGGAGTTGGCATCTACTACACCACCCGCTGGCCCCCCACCAGCTTTTTTAAAGTTTATTTTCTCAATGAGAGAAAGAGTGCACTCCTAACAGGAGCTTGACCCCATAATCCACCCCCACCTTCGGCTAGTCCTGGATCTGTGAGACACATACCTGCCACGCCCAGAGGCCTCTGAATTTAACCAGGAGCTTCCCAGGCAGGCCTGCCTCGCAGAGCATGGTGGTGGTGTACCACGGCTCCACCGTCTGAGCCCTCCAGCAGCCTTCCTCTGAGTCAGAGCCACAGGAAGTGTGTGTCGGGCCTTGCCTTCTCGTTTGACCCCCCCCCTCTCTCCACCCCTTTCCACCCCACCACTGTGACCCCCCATCTTCCACCGTCCACAAGCATTCCGATGGATCTTGCTGTGCCTGTACTTGGAACATTGCCCCCCAAGCCATGGTTGTCAGCACTCGGGTCTCAGCCCAAATACTGCTCCAAGGAAAGACTTCCCTGCCCGCCGTCTAAGCCAGCAAGGACACACCGGCATCTTATCCACCCAATAGCACCCACCATCATTTTAAATGACACCATATGTTCACTTCCTGCTCTCCTCCCTCCTGAGGACAGGGGTGTTCCCTTCTCAACATCAGGAACACCGCCTGGTGCCAAGAAGGATCCAGGTAAATAAGGCAGGCCCAGTGGGGGTGGCATGCACTGCTGAGACCCTGTGGCCTGGGGCACAGGGGAGGCCCAGGATTGATTTCCGTCCCATCTAAGGGCCCAGTGTGTGGTGGTTAAAGCAGTTGATTCTCACATGTGGTTCGAGTCCCAGACTCTAAAGCTTGCAAAACATGTGTGCAGGGACCAACAGATGGCATAATGGCAATGTCACTGGACTCTCATGTAGTTGACTGCGGTTCAAGTCCCGGACCCAGTAGCTTAAACTCACACCGGGCGCGTGTGCATGCATGCCCAACAACCCTAGAGAACGGTGGAAAAGGGATTGCGGCATGGCAGTCCCCCCAGGGGGTGATTTCTCACTTTCTATCTCTCTGTCTCTCTCTTTCTGGAGAGTGCACGCATCCTATAGCAAAAATTCTCTCAAAAAAAGAAAAAAAAAAGTGTGCACGTGTACCCAAAATCCAGGAAAAAATTGCAGCATCACCACCCCCCCACGGGGAGTGCTTTCTCACTGCCCCATCACCCACTCTGCAAGTGAGCACACCCTCTGGAAAGTTAAAGTAATAATAATATAATAATAATAATAAAGGCCAGGCACAGTGGAGTAAACACCTATAATCCTCAGAGGACCAGCTCAAGGCTGGCCCAGACAACAGAGCAAGACCCTGTCGGTAAGCCAAGCCAGAGTGGCACGCACTTGCAGTCCCAGCCACAGGGGAGGCTGAGGCAGGAGGATCACAGTATGGCAAGGCCAGGACCCCATCAAGAAAGAGGGTGAGGGGCCAGTAGGCGGTATGCTGGTTAGGGCACCGGACTCCCACACGGCTGACCGCGGTGAGCATCCTGGACCTGGCAGCTTCCTTTCTCACTTTCCTTCTCTCTCTCTCTCCCTCTGGTGAGCGTACATGCCCTAGAACAAATTTTTAAATAACAATTAATTAAAATAATTCTTAAAAATAGAGGGTAGGGAGCTGGCAGGTAGTGTGGTGGTTAAGGTGTTGTACTCCTATACGGCTGACCAGTTCAGGTCCTGGACCTATAGAAGCTTGCTTTCTCACTCTCTCTCTCTCTCTCTTTCTGTCGGTCTCTGTAGCACATGAGTCCTACAGCAAATTTTTAAAATAATCATTAAAAATTTAAATACATTTTAAAGAATTATTTATAGTAATTCTATCTATTTTAATTTGACCAGAGAGAGAGGGAGAAAGAAAGAGAAAAAGTAAGCTGCCAGGCGCAGGACTTGAACAGCAGTCAGCCATGTGGGAGCCCAGCACCTTTGCCACATCACCGCTGGCCCCAGTAAGTAACTCTTTAACAAACAAACAAACAAAAAGAGGATGTGAGGTACCAGCCTTTAAAGTCAGGTCTGTTGCAGGACCAGCAGTTAGCATAATGGCTATGTCGCTGACTCCCACGTGGTCGACTGTGGTTTGAGTCCTGGACCTGGTGGCTTAAACTCACACCGGGTGCGTGTGCCTGCGTGCCCAAGATCCCAAGAAGAGAAAGGAGGAGAAGGGATTGCGGCGTGGCCATCCCCCCCGGGGGGGGGTGATTTCTCGCTTTCTGTCTCTCTGTCTCTGTCTGTCTGTCTGGCGAGCGCACGTGCCCTATAGCAAAAACCTCTCAAAAAAAAAAAGTCAAGTTGGGAGCCCACTGCTCTTGCCCACCCCCAGCACACTGCCTTAGTAAGAAGCCGAGAGTCTTCTGCAGATGGGGGAGACTCCATCCCTACATCCTAAATGGCAACCCTGCTTCCCTCTGAGGAGTACATAGAATGAAATGTGGAAGGAACTTTTCTTTTTTTTTTTTTTTTAATAATTTGCTGTAAGGCGTGTGTGGTCGCCAGAGAGAAGGAAAGTGAGAAATCGCCCTACAGGGCGAATGACGACACCACAATCCTTTCTCCTCCATTTTCTTCTCAGGATTTTGGGCACAAACACACATGCACCCAGCGTGTTTTTCAAGCTACCAGGTCTAGGATTCAAACCACAGTCCAACGCAGGGGACTTAGCCATTTTTTTTTAAGAGAAGTTTTTTGCCATAGAGTGTGTGCGCTCACCAGAGAAACCGAAAGCAAGAAATCACCCCTCGGGGGAATGCACACCTCAATCCCTTCTCCTCCATTCTCCTCTCAGGATTTTCAGCACACATGCACACACGCCTGGCATGAGTTTAAGCCGCTAGGTTTGGGACTCAAACTGTGGTCGACTAGGTGGGAGTCCAGTGGCATAACCATTATGCCATCTACTGGCCCCAGGATTCAGCCACCTTAACTCCCATATCGCCTGGCTGACCCTGGAACTTTTAAAACTATATATATTTCTAGAGGCCAGCAGGTGGCATGGTGGTTAAGGGCCCTGGACTCCCATATGGCCAACCGCAGTTCGAGTCCTGGACCTAGTGGCTTTTTTTCTTTCAGCTCGTGACAGAGTGGCTTTCTCGCTCTCTCTCTCTCTCTCTCTCTCTCTCTCACTTTATCTCTCTCTGGTCAAATTAAATAAATGAATAAATAAAGTTAAATAAAAATAATTCTTTAAAAAATCTATTTCTACATTTATCTGAATTTCTACCACGTACATGTATCAGCTTGATAACACACGCAGAAGTAAGGCAATTCTTCCTCCTCTGAGGAAATTACCCTTAACACCTTAGATCTAGACAGGTGCCTGCACACGCCTCCCTCGGCTCCGACTCCCCCTCAACCTTGGTAAGAACTTCGCTCAGCCTCAAACCGTCTGCTCCTACCCAGAAGCCAGCCAAGGGAGGGATTCTTTGAAAAATGCCCTCTGAAGCAATGCTTCTCCACCCGCGAGGCACTGGCATCACCTGGGGGCTTTCCTGAAATGCAGACCCCTTGCTCCCTCCCCAGGGGGTTCCTCATGTTGGACTCTGCTGGCCAGGACAGCACACAGGAAATGCTTCAGGGGACCGGGGACCGGCAGAGCCACTGTTAGTGCCACCCTTCAAGGATCTCACCCAAAGCTGTGCTGAGAGTCCGTGGAAGGTAGAGACAGCAGACCTCATTCCCAGAGCAACGCTATAAAAGGTGGGGAGCGATCCAGGTTTGCCCACAGCGACCCGTTTAACAGGTAACGTCGTCGAGTCTTCATCTGCCACCATCTGAAGCGAAATTGGCCTCTCTCTTTGGATGGATGTGGGCTGGGGTGCCACACCCTCCCCAGAATCAGGGCCACTGCGTGGATCTCTTACAGCCAACTCTACTTTCACAGGGGAAGGCTACAAAAACTGCCCTTTGCCCTACTCCGGATTTAAGCACAGCTCAGGCCCCGTGAGAGTCTGCGGCGGGGATGGCCTCACGGCTGCTGCTGGCAATGGCTAATCTACGCCACAGCCGAGGCCTTCACGGGAGCATGTCAAGCACAAAAACGTTGTGGAAGGTTGAGAAATACTATTCTTTTTTCCGTTTTTGTTTTTTTTTTTTTAAGGTTTTTGCCATAGGGCACGCGTGCTCACAGGAGAGGGACGGAGACTGAGAGAGCGAGCGAAGGTAAGAAATCACCCCCGGGGGTATGGCGATGCCACAATCCCTTCTCCTCCAGGGATTTGGGGCACGCATGCACACGCATGCTTGTTTTTCAGGTTACCGGGTCTGGGACTTGAACCAAGAAGGCAGCCATGTGGGTTCCAATGCCCTAACCACCATACATGCCGGCCCCACACAGTATTTATCAGCAAACCTCTGCCAAGGTCACCCCAGAGCCCAGCTCTGTCCACACGTTCATGAACATAAAGGAAGAACGATTCCCCCATATTTTCCATTAGGGACTATTGAACTGCCTAAGGAGACAGAAATTCCAGGGAGTGTAAGGGCCCCGTGCCAGTGACACCTCCTCTTCCTGGGTCTGTCAGTGACCCCAGATCGCTCCAGCCCTTCCCAGGCCCATTCCTCACCAACTCTGGTGCCCTGACTCGCAGAAACCCCGATGGCCCCTGTTCAAGGCCTCTTTCTCTCCGGGCCAGGGTGGAGAGGGATCTGACTCTACTAGATCCATCAATCCCTGTGTCCCCACCCTGGCTCCCTCCACACCCAGGTCCCCAATAACCAGGCCACACACACCAGTTTCAAGTATCTGTCTCTTCCTTTCACTCTCTCAAAAGAAAAAATAAATAAATTGCAGAAGGAGACAGCATTTCCAGTCTTCCCCTGGCTCCCGGACACCCGACCCCTGCCCCCTGCCCCCACAGTTAGACCTTCCACTCATGCAAACTGGCAAAGAAAAAAGGTGGGGGGCTGTGGAAGGCAGGGTGCTCACGACAGAGTCCCCCTACTTGTCCCCCCAAAAACCACCTTTGAGAAGAAAAAAAAAATGGAAAAAAGAAAAGAGAAATCAAGAGACATGGGAGTTATGATGGGGGCAGGGGTGACCCCAGATCCCGCCTCAGGAGAGAGGGGAGGCCTGTGGCCCTGCAGCCCTGCGGCCCTGCAGCGGGTGCTCCTTGAGGGGCCCTGACTTCTGGAATGTGTGTGGGAGAAGATGGGGGAGGGCAGGAGGCCCCCGTGGGTCTGTGTGCGTTGGGGGCGGCCAGGGGGAGGGGTCCTAAGGAGCGAAGGCTCAGAAGCCAGCTCCCCACCCCCCCAGACCCCAGGTTCCTGGGGTTCAGAAGCCCAGTTCTGGGGTGCGGGGATACATGCAGAGGAGTGTCCCCCCTCCATTGGGCTGGATCCAGTTAGAAAGGAAATAAATAAGAAGGGTGGGAGGGAGGCTGGGGTGCAAAGGGCTTGGGCGATTCAGTCCAGACCGAGGGCCCGGGCGATGGAGGCAGGGCGAGTCCAGGCCAAGCCAGGGCAGGAATCAGAGTCTCTCTCGGGCCGGGACCCAGATGTAGGGGCCTGAGAGGTCCTCGATGACACGCTTCACCTTGTGGTAGATCTCCTCAAAGCTGTCGCCCTCCACGATGGCTGGGAGAGGGTGGGCAGGGAGTGAGGCCACGGGCCCAGGCGCAGCCCCAGCCCGGAGGGAAGGGCGCCCTCCCCAGCTGCTCAAGTCGGGGCCATGGGGCTGCAGCCACCCAAAGGGGCAGCTCCTTGGAGGCCATCGGCCAGCGAGGCGGCACGGCGCCCTCTGCCAGCCCCTCACCTGAGAAGCACTCTGTGAACTCCTGCTCCAGCTTGGTGGCTCTGTCGAAGGCTTTGCGGGCTTGCTCCTCTGTGATCCGCTTGTTAATCTCTCTGGGAAGAGAGAGAGAGACGCAGACCTGACCTGAGCGTGGGCCCTACCCTGCCTTTTACCTCCTCCATCCAGGGATAAGATGCAACCACTTTGTTCTTGTTTGAAGCACGCAGCAAAAAGAAAAAGGCCATTTTCAGTTATCCTCTGGGGTCACAGGTGAGCCCCCACCAGCAACCCACCCCAGCCAGTGTGGCCACTCCGGAACCTTGTGCTTCCAGCCTTCAGGCCCACAGAATTCAGACGCTAACTCCTAACAGCCCCTAAGGCCCTAGAGGGCTCTAGCTGGTGCTGCCCCAGGAGGTCCTGGGAGTCGTAATCCCGCCTAGCCCAAGAATGGGGAAGGCCTGGGCCTCCCTGCATCCTCCGGGTTCCAGCTCTCACGGTAGATCCCCCTTGAAGGCTGCTGGAACTGCTATTCAGGATTCTGGGAGGAAAGTTCAGTGCAGAGGCCTTGGGGCCCAGGGCCACAGGACAGGGAGCAGAGGGGCCCCCAGGACCATACTCACAGCACATTCTCCAGGGAGCGGGGGCGGATGAAGATGGCGATAGGGTGCAGGTGGGCCGCCTGCAGCCGCCGCACGGCATTGGCCGAGACATCGAGGATGCAGTGCTTCCCCTGGGGGCAGGCAGGGCGGGCGGAGGGGGACCAGCAGGGGGCAGGAAAGGACAGACAGAGGTGCCAGGATGGGACACAGAACACGGAGGGTGGGGGATGGAAGGATGGCCAATAGGGAGGTGACATGGATGTCAAAAGACAAGTGGGCGGAGAGCCAGGGTGTGCAGAGGGTATGAAGAGACAGAGTGAGAGACAGAGAGAAAAGGAAAGGGGAAGACGGAGAGCGAGGGGAGGGTCCGGCACGGGAGGGCAGGGACAGGGACGGGGTGAGGGACACGCAGGGAGGGGCCCCAGAGGTGGTGGCGGAGCCGGGGCCAGAGGGCAGCAGTGAGGGGGTGAAGGTGCGGAGACAGGAATGGACAGGTGGGAGAGACAGCAAAGGGACAGGAGAAAGGAAGTAGGGTAGAGGGAGGGGTGGGGAGGACAGACAGAGGACAGACAGATGGAAGGAACAAGGGGAGACAGATGGGAGGGAGGGAGGCAGATGGAGAAAGGAGCGGGAGAGGGGGCAGGGTGAGGAGCAGCAGGGGAAGGCATCCGCAGGGGGGAGGAGAGGGGAGCAAGGACCCCAGGACGAGGTGAGGAGGTGAGGGAGATGGGAGAGGCAGAGGGGAGTCAGGAACAAGGGAGGGCCCGAGGTGGGGAGGCCCAGCCACCAAAGACAAGGCAGCAGGGAGAAATGGGGCGAGGCAGGGGAGGGGCGGGGAGAAGGGGACAGATGGTGGCAGGGAGTTTGGGGTCAGGAAGCAAGGGAGGCAGGAGGGGCAGTCAGACAGAGTCGCCCAAGAGGAGAAGGAGGTGGAGGAGCGGAGTCGAGACCCAGCAGGAAAAGAGACAGAGAGAAAGAGAGTTAGAGAGAGCTGGAGGAGGCCGTGGGGTGGGGAGAGGGCAGGAGGAGGGGCCGGGTGCGCCGTCCTACCTGCTCCGCCACCTCTCTCACGGACTGCACGCTGGTCCCGTAGAGGTGGCTGTTGTACTGGCCGGCCTCGATGAACTTGTGCGCCTGGATGTCCTTCTCCATTTTCTCCCGGGACGACACGAAGTGGTAATCCCGGCCGTCTATCTCGTACTCCCGCTTGGGCCGCGTCGTGTCTGCCAGGAAGTCACCCCGCCCCCCGAGATCTAACCACCAACCCGCTACTTTAAACCTGCCTACAGGAGCCCAGTCCCCACAGTGCCCAGGGCGTCCCTTCATGGCCTGAGGAGGGACACAACCGCCTCCCCAGCAGCCCCCGCACAAGCCTCCTACCTGGCAATGCCTACTGCAGAGCACGGGGTGGCTGGGAAGCGACCCCTTCTCTAAGAAACCCTGCGTCCCCCTGAACACCTCTGCCCACCGGTGGTTCTGCCGAGGCCCCCTGGTGGGGCTCCTCAGCCCCGGGTTCCCAGCCCCCTCCACCTGCACCCCAGGCCCCAGCACTCACGGGGCACACAGGATCCAAACTTGTCGGGGAACTCGGAGAGAAGATCGTCGTTGGCGCGGTCCTTGGTGGGCCCGAGGATGATGATGGGGCGAGCGTAGTGCACTGAGGGGAGAGCCGGCTCAGCTCCACAGCGCCGGGAGTGGGCAGGGCCAGGAGCGGGCAGGGCCGGGAGCGAGCGGCCAGGGCAATAGGACAGCGCTGGGAGTGGGCAGAGAGGGCAGCCCCGGGAGCGGGCAGCGCGGGAGGACAGCGCCGGGAGTCGGCAGGGCGGGCCATGGCCATCCGGGACTCACCTTCCATCTGCGTCACCGTCTCGTAGCTCAGAACAGAGTCTTCTCGACCTGGGGGGAGGAAGGGTGTCCGCCAGGGTTCTGAGGGACCTGGAGTCGCCCCCCCCCCTCACCTTGCTGAGGATATCAAGGGCCCTCAGGGCTCCTCTCACCCCAGGTCTGACCCCACTTACCCTGCGATCCAGAGCTGGAGCCCCAGTCCTAGGAGAGGAAAGAGGCCATGGGGTTGGTGAAGGGCGCACTCCTGGAGTCCCCGGCCCTCCACCCTAGCTCACCCCCCCCCACCTACCTTGGCCTTTAACCTGGACCATTCTCGTCGCTCAACCCTGTGGGACACACCGAGGGATGGGGTAGGGAAATGCCCAGTGAGGGACCCTAAGACCTCACCCCACAGACCAGCTGATAACCCCATCTCCAGACACCCCCTGAGCCCTGTGCTCCTCAGTGAGGTGTTACGCCCTGAAGGCTGATGGGAGCCCAGCGCACAGAGCCCCAGGAGGTCAGAGGGCAGGCCCATCTCCTTCTGGCTGCCCACCCTGGGAGACCTCAGGAACGTCTCCGGGCGGGTGGCAGACTCACCGCCGTTTGCTGGGGATGAAGCCAATGTCGTCCGTCTCACTGTCTGAGTGGACCCGCCGCGCCTGCCACCACTCCTCATCACTAGCGTCAATTACATGCAGCACGTCCCCAAAGCGGAAGCTCAGGGCCTGGCTCAGGAAACCGCAGTCCTTGGTCTTGTCATAATCAAACAGGGCCCTGGAGGACAAATGGCTATTGGTCAGGGCTGAGGGCTCTAGGAGGGATCCCGCAGCCACCCCGAGACCCCACCCAGAGGCGCTCAGAGGGGTCTGCAGCAAAGCACGAGCTGCTGATGGCACCCAGTGGACACCGTGCATTCTGAGAAACCCAAAAACTGCTATAGCTTGTAATTGTCACAACTATTGTTTTTAATTATTTATTTCTGGGGCCAGCAAGTGATGTAGTGGCTAAGGTACTGGACTCTCACATGGCCAACGTGGTCCGAGTCGAGGACCTGGTGGCTCGTCGAAACTCATATTAGGTGCATGTGCATGTATGCCCAAATCCTGAGAGGAGAATGGATTGCAGTGTAGACATCCCTTCAGGGGGTGATTTCTCACTTTCTGTCTCTGTCTGTCTCTGTCTCTCCAGCAAGTACACATG
>NW_006159824.1:1447220-1457664 GCF_000334495.1 Tupaia belangeri chinensis | reverse complement strand
AAAGACAAAAAAAAAAAAAAAAAAAAAATCCCCAAAAATTATGTATTGGGTTGTTAGAAAAGTTATGATGCATTTTTGCATAGAAAAACATTTTTTAAAAGTCACAATTTTCCACCAATCCAATTTTTTTTTAAAGTTTGCTATAGGGCATATGTGCTCACCAGAGAGAGAAAACAAGAAAACAAGCCACTAGATCCAGGATTTGAACTGCAGTTGGCCATGTGGGAATCTAGCACCTTAACCACCCTGCCACCTGCTGGCCCCAGAAAAAAAATTTTTAAAGAAAGCAGTTCATGGGGCCAGCAGATGGCGCAGTGGTTACATCACTGGACTCCCACATGGCCAACAACAGTTCAAGTCCCTGACCTAGTGGCTTAAAAATCACACCAGGTGCATGTGCATGTGCATGCATGCCCAAGATCCCAGGAGGAGAATGGAGAAGAGACAGTGGCATAGCCATCCCCGCTGGGGGTGATTCCTCACTTTCCCTCTCACTGTCTCTGTCTCTCTCTCTCCTTGGCAAGTGCATACAACCTAAGGCAAAATTTTCTTTAAAAAAAAAAGAAAGAAAAGAAAGAAAGCAGAGCATACATCACAAAGTCACAGGTATTACCTTGAATGTCTTTATATTTTAAGGAAAAAATAGGGGACCAGTAGATGGTGTAATGGTTATATGTGGACTCCCACATAGTTGACCACGGTTCAAGCCCCAGACCCAGCAGCTTAAAACTCATACTGGGTGCATGTGTGTGCGTGTGCCCAAAATCCTGAGAGGAGAATGGAGGAGGAGGGATTGTTGCATGGCCATTCCCATATTTCTTGCTTTCTGTCTCTCTGTCTCTCTGTGTCCCTCCAGCAAGCACTCATACCCTATAGCAAAAATTTCTTTCTTTCTTTTTTTTTTTCTGGAGAGGTTTTTGCTATAGGGCACATGTGCTCACCAGAAAGACAGAGAGAGACAGAGAGACAGAAAGTGAGAAATCACCCCCTAGGGGAGATGGCTATGCTGCAATCCCTTCTCCTCCATTCTCCTCTCGGGATCTTGGGCACGTGCCCGGTGTGAGTTTAAGCCACCAGGTCCGGGACTCAAACCACGGTCAACTACATGGGAGTCCAGCAACATAGCCATTACGTCAACTGCTGGTTCCACTACAGCAAAAATTAAAAAAAAAAAAAAAAAAAAGTCCCTCATTTGAAACTTGGTTGCCCTTAGCAGTAGCAAATTCCTGTGAGTCACAACACCGGGGTTGAGAGGGAAGGAACCTCCCAGAGCACAGATGCAGAGCAATGGAATGGGACTGGAAAAAAGGGGCGAGACCCCAGGATCATTTGGCACCATCTGCCAGTTAGAAATGAACTACCTTAGAGACCTGTCAGAGCCCAGAGAGGAGGAGAGGCTGGTCAAGGACTCTGGTTTAAGCCAGTTGTCTAAGTGCACCGCAGTGCCATTCAGTAAGATGGAAAACACCGACCCAGCCAGCCAGAAAACACGAGTAGAGAGAAGCAATGAGCTCGGTGTGGGATGTGTTGAGGGTGGGGTGACTACGAGACATCCCAGTGGAACTGGCAAGAAAGCAGATGGCAGAACTGCATGGACCTCCAGGAAGCGGTCAGGCCCGGGCCAACAGCTCCAAGATGGCACAGAGAGACATCTGCAGAGCAGAGCAGCAGGCGAGGCCATGTAGGTGGCCGGGATCAGAGAGGGAGAGAGAAGGAAGGGGCAGCAGAAACCTAAGCCACAGTGCTTGCCCCAGGGAGAGAGGGACAGAGGATCCAATGGGGAGAGGAGTCCTCAAGAGAAAGCAAAATGCCACTGATGAGACAAGGAGACAGAAGCAAGACAGCTGTGGTCCATCTCCCCTGGATGGCCCACAGGGCAGGGTTCAAAATATCCTACAGGGGCTGGCAGGTGGTGTGGCAGGTGGGTGCACTGGACTCCCACATGGCCGACCATGGTTCGAACCCCAGACCTGGAGGCTTGCTTTCTCACTTTCCCTCTCCCTGTGTGCCTCTCTCCCTCTGGAAATATTAAAGTAATAATAATAAATAAAGTTAAATAAAATAATTCTTTAAAAAATATATCAGTTTTAAGCCACCGGGTCCGGGACGTGAACCGCGGTCGACTACGTGGGAGTCCAGCGACATAGCCATTACGCTAACTGCTGGTTCCCTCTCTCTGTCTTTCTGGCAAGCACATGAGCCCTACAGCAAAACACCTCTCCAAAGGGGGGGGATATATATATAACACATATATATATATACACACACACACACACACACATATACTGCAGCAGGCCAGATGCTGGCACAGCAGCAAAATGCAATGCTCTGCAAGGCCAACCCACGTGGAAAGGTTCCTGGTTGAAGTCTGGAGACCTCCCTGAGTATACAGGCATACATGAGCCCATGATCCAAGGAGGGCTGAGGTTAGGGGTGGATCATGGCATCAAGACCCATTAGGGTTGCCATCTTTCTCTCACTCACTCATGAAAGAAATAAACTTAAATAAAAAGAATGAACCTTTTTCTTTTCTTTTTTATTTTTTAGAGAGAGAGATTTTGCTATAGGGTGCATGCACTCACTAGAGAGACAGAGACAGAAAGTAAGAAATCGCCCCTCGGGGGGATGGCCATGCCACAATCCCTTCTCCTCCATTCTATTCTCAGGATTTGGGACAAGCACACACGCTCACCCGGTGTGAGTTTCTTTTTTATTTATTTATTATTTTTTGCTATAGCGTATGTGTGGAAATAAACTTAAATAAAAAGAATGAACCTTTTTCTTTTCTTTTTTATTTTTTAGAGAGAGAGATTTTGCTATAGGGTGCATGCACTCACTAGAGAGACAGAGACAGAAAGTAAGAAATCGCCCCTCGGGGGGATGGCCATGCCACAATCCCTTCTCCTCCATTCTATTCTCAGGATTTGGGACAAGCACACACGCTCACCCGGTGTGAGTTTCTTTTTTATTTATTTATTATTTTTTGCTATAGGGCATGTGTGCACTCACCAGAAAGACAGAGAGAAAGTGAGAAATCACCCCCCGGGGGGATGGTTATGCTGCAATTCCTTCTCCTCTCAGTATCTTGGGCATGCGTGTACACATGACTGACGTGAGTTTAAGCCGGTCCGGGACTCGAACCGCAGTCGACAACTACATGGGAGTCCAGCGACATAGCCATTATGCCAACTGCTGGTCCCACCTGGTGTGAGTTTCAAGTTGCCGGGTCCGGCACTCAAACCGCAGTCACCCATGTGGGAGGCCAGCAATGTAACTATTACGCCATATGCTAGCCCCAGACTTTTTCTTTAAAAAAAAAGATGTGCTATAGGTGTATGTGCTCACCAGAGGCAGAGAGAGAGAGAAATCACCCCCAGGGGAATGGCCACATTGCAATCCCTTCTCCATTCTCCTCTCAGGGTTTTGGGCACGTATGCACAAGCGTCCAGCATGTTTCTCAAGCCACCAGGCCTGAAACTCAAACTGCTCAGACATCCATGTGGGATCCAGCGACCTTAACAGCCACGCCACCGGGACCAGCAGTTGGCATAATGGCTATGTCACTGGACTCCCATGTAATCAACTGTGGTTTGAGTCCCGGACCTGGTGGCCTAAACTCACGCTGGGTGCGTGTGCGTGCGTGCCCAAGATCCTGAGAAGAGAATGGAGGAGAGGGGATTGCGGCGTGGCCATCCCCACTGGGAGTGATTTAAAAAGAAAAATAAATAAATAAATAAAACAGGCCACCAGCAGGCCCAGGAATTTACCTTTTAGAAACCAATTGCAGGGCCTTTTTAGATACAAACTCTGAGAGGCCTTGGGGCCAGAAGGCAACTGGGATATGGGGGTACAGACTGTTGTCCAGTTGATGGGGACTATCCCATAACGCTGACCTGTGCAGCCAAGCCCGGGCACACAGGCATCAGGCCTGGGGCTGCAGGGTGGGGGACAGGGCCGCACAGGCCTAGAGAAGGAGCTAAGGACTGGGGGTGCAGGCACAGGATAAGGGGCCCAGGTTGAAACTCCTCTGACCTGATGTAGAAACCCCTTTTGGGGTTGCTCCGCAGGGAGGCAGTCCCTGAGCCCAGGCTGCTGTTCATGAGCTGTTCCCGAAGGTCGTGGATCTTGGCCTCAAAGCGGCTGTACTCTAAGGGAGGACAAGAGGGCTCCTGAGCTCTGCCCCCATCCAATGCCACAGCCCCCGCCCCTGCCGACACCGTCACTCGGGAGCAGTTCTGAGGACAATCTTGGCCCAGAGGACGGGGTGCTTCAAGCCCGGTACCTTCTGGCTTATACTGAGCGATGATTGTGACCGTCTGACCCGCATTCTTCAGGGCAATGGCAGCCTGCTCGTGACTGGCATTGCGGAGGTCGACGCCATTGACCTAGAGAGAGGAGGAGAGGCTGAGTCTCCAGAGAGAGGGAGGCAGGCCTGCGGGTCCGCAGAGGGGGCAGTGCCCCTCCCCAAGGGCAGTGTAGGCAGGGACAGGCCTCCCCTCACCGATAGGATCTGGTCGCCCTTCCGCAGCTCCCCACTGAGGTCCGCAGGGCCCCCGGCCAGGATAAAGGAGATGAAGATGCCTTCACCGTCCTCGCCACCCACAATGTTGAAGCCCAGGCCCGTGGAGCCCCGGTGGATCACAATTCGCCTGGGTTCTCGGGGAATGTCTTCTTCTCCCAGCAGGTCCTTGGCCACTGGGGAGTAGCGCCGAGGGGAAGTGGGGGTCATGGCTGTGGGGTAGTCGGTGCCCAAGTAGCTGCTGTGGCTAATCTCATTGTCCAGGTGCTGGGAATAGGCTGAAGGAAGACATGGAAGGACGGATGAGATACGGAAATGCAAAGGAAAATGGAACCCACCACTCCACCTCCCGAGGGCATCAGAGAGCCAGGCTCTGGTGAAACGGGAGTTATTCTGCCAGAGAAACTGGGGTGGGTAGGTCACACTCCCGTCAGGGGGCAGGAATTTAGAGATGCCATCAGAGGCTGGTTCTTGAAGAAGTGAAGGATTTGAAGGACACGTGTCTTTAGTACACCATGGCTAGTGATATCAAGGGAGATTTCTTTTTAAGGTTTTTGCCATAAGGTAGTGCATTCACCAGAGACAGACAGTGAGAGGGAAAGTGAGAAATCACTCCCCAGGGGCGATGCCACACCACAATCCCTTCTCCTCCATTTGCCTCCTGGGATTCTGGGCACGCATGCACACGCACCCGGGGCATGATTTTCAAGCTGCCGGGTCCAGGGCTCAAACTACAGAGAGCCCTGTGGGAGTCCAGTGCAGTAACTACTATGCCACCTGCTGGCCCCCATCAAGGGGAATATTCATGCCATGCTTTGGTTTTTTGTTTGTTTGTTTGTTACTGTCTCTCTCTCAAATCTCTTAATCCATACACTTCCTCTCCCTCATTTTTTTAAAATTTTTTTTAATTTATTCATTTTCTACATTAATTCACTATACACCATCACAACACACAAATGAATTTTCCATCCAAAATACCCTGTGCATTGGCTCAATCAAGCCTCTCCCTCATTTTTGCTTGTTAGAAATTCTGGTCATTCAGAACCAGCAGGTGTTGTATTGGTTACATCACTAGAATTACCACATGGCTGACCATGGTTCAAGTCCCGGATCTAGCAGCTTAAAACTCAGGCCAGGCACGTGTGCATGCATGTATGTCCAAAATCACAGCAAGTGTACATGCCCTATAGCAAAAATCTCTCTTAAAAAGAAAGAAATTCGGCCATTCATTTGTTGAAAGAACAAGAACATGTGTCTGAAAGAATTTCCAACATTCTAAGAGTAAGAGAGACGTGCTAAGAGGAAAACTGTGCTTCCACCCTGCGGTGCTGGATAATCTGGGCCTCTGCCTCCGTATGTCCTGTAGCCTCACAGTTCCCACCAGAGGCTCGGTCAGGCTCAAGGGCAGTTTTTGAGTAAATACAGTTCATAGGTGGTGCAGCGAACTCCTACTGCATCACCACAGGATGCACTTGGGTCTGGTTGTCTTTCTGTTAAGATTCATCAGTTCGTTCAGGCGTTCTCAGCCTAGTCCATCCACTATAAGGTGCCCCATCAGCCCCTGGCCTAAATTTTAGCAGCCATTGACAGTCACTGCCTGATTCTAATGTTCATCAGAAACTACAAAATGGTGATATCGTTTGTTTATTTTGGAGAGGTTTTTTTTTAAGATTTTATTTTATTTTATTTATTTATTCATTCTTTTTTAAATTATTTTTAAGAATTGCTTTATTTTAATGTTATTTGTTATTATTTTCCAATTTTCCCAGAGAGAAACAGAGAGAGAAAGGGAAAGTGAGAAAAAGAGTCACCAGGTCTGGGATTTGAACCATGGTTGGCCATGTGGGAGTTCAGTGCCTTTAACCACTATGCCACCAGCTGGCCCCCATTCATTCCTTTTTAATTTGACCAGAGAGAGACACAGAGAGAGAGAAAGGGAAAGTGAGAACACAAGGCCCGAGGTCCAGGACTCTAACCATGGTCACCCATGTGAGAGTGTCCAGTGCCACCCACTGCTCCCCAAGAGGTATTTTTGCTAGAGAGCACATGCACTTGTCAGAGAGACAGAAAGTGAAAAATCAGCCCCTGTGGATATGGCCACACTGCAATCCCTTCTCCTCCATTCTCCTCTTGGGTTTCGGGGCACCCGTGCACACACGCCATAGCATAAATTTCAAGCTGCCAGGGTCCAGGAGTGCACACACGCCGTAGCATAAATTTCAAGCTGCCAGGGTCCAGGATTTGAACTGCGTTCAACGTGGGTCTAGTGCCTTAACCACTATGCCACCTGCTGGCCCCCAGATGGTGATATTTTACAATACTTCTTTACGTTTTGGACGATGAGTAGTATTCATTAGTGGGATGTCCGTAAAGAACTCTCCTACAACAATTTTTTGATTACTGAGGAGCAGCCTGTCCAGGACAGAGATGATAAATGCTTATCTTTCTCCATTTACCAGTTTTCAGAATGCAGAGGTTCCCTAACATCTTCCAAATTATTTTAAGTAGTATTATGATCCCATGGATTTTAAAATACATCATGAGTTTTAGGGCCAGCAGGTGGTAATTAGCGTGTTGGATTCCCACATGGCCGACCACAGTTCAAGTCCTAGGCCTGCAGCCCTGGGCCTGGCAGTTTGATAATCATGCCGAGCAGTGTATGTGCATGCCCAAAATCCCAGGAGGAGAATGGAGAAGAGATTGTGGCACGGCTATCCCCGCGGGGAGTAATTTCTCACTTTCCCTCTCTCTGACTCTCTCTGGTGAGTGCACACACCACCCTATGATGAAAACCTAAAATACATATATATAAAAAATACGACATGACTTTTCCAACAACCTAATTAATATAGAACGAGTTTTAATTAAATGACCAGTAGGAACCTCTTCAATGAGGCTCCTTTGTTTTTGACATGACTAATTATCTTGGCTATCTTTCTTACCTTCTAGAATGAAAGATGTTATAAGCTCATTTTACGCATTTCTTGGCCAAGATTTGGAATCAGCCCTTTTCCCAAAGAGCCCAGATTCCATTTAGAAAAAGTATCATGTGATCTTTTTTTATTTTCTTTGTTTTGGAGATTTTTGCTATAGGGAGCATTCACTTGCCACAGAGAGACGGAGACAGAAAGTGAGAAATCACACCCCCCGCCCAGGGGGAAGGCCATGCTGCAATTCCTTCTCCTCCATTCTCCTCCTGGGATCTTGGGCACACACACGTGCCCAGCATGATTTGGAAGTCACCAGATCCAGGACTCAAACCACGTTTGGCCATGTGGAGGTCCAGCGATGTGACCACTATGCTATCTGCTGGTCCCCCACGTGATCTTAGTATGCCTCTACAGTATGGGGGGGCCCAGCCATACCTCATTATTCTTTTCCAAAAATGTCTTAGCTATTCTCCCACACATGTTTTTTCCACTAGTACTTTAGAATCAACCCACTAGATTCCCAGAGAGAAAAACAACATTAAAATTCTGATAAAGCTTGCATCAAATGTATAGATAACTTGGAGAGGGTGGAGAGCTTTAGCATATTAAGGTTTTCTATCCAGAAACTGTGACTGTGACTCACCTTTCCTGCCAGTCTTGCTTATGTGCTTCGTAAAGTTTCATTTTCTTATTATAAATCTTGCATTTCTTGTCTCATATATATATATATGTATTTTTTTTTTAAGAGAGATTTTTGCTATAGGGTAAAATCTCACCAGAGAGAGAGAGAAAGACAGAAATTAAGAAATCACCCCTCAGGGGGGATGGCCACACCACAATCCCTTCTCCTCCATTCTCCTCTCGGGCTCTTGTGCATACACGCACATGCGCCCAGCATGAGTTTTAAGCTGCTGGGTCCAGAACTGAAACCACAGTCGACTACGTGGGAGTCCAGCAACATAACCATTATGCCATCTGTTGTTTCCATATTTCCTTTTTTTTTTTTTAAGTTTGATATAGGGCATGTGTGCTTACCAGAGAGAGAACAAGAGAAAAGTGAGAAATAGTGAGAAATCTTGCCCCCAGGGGGAAGGCCACACCACAATCCCTTCTCTGTTCTCCTCTTACGATTTTAGGCACTTGTGCACATGCACTCAATATATTTTCCAAGCCACTAAGCCTGGGACTTGAACCGTGCAGTCAGCCACATGGAATCTAGCTGTCTTAATCACCATGCAAACTGACTGGCCCTTATGTTTATATTTCTTACAACTGTATAGAGTCTTATTCTAGAGCAGGGCCAATCCCATAGCCCAGTGGTTAAGGGAGCAGGATCCCACAAGGCCAAATGTGGTTCACATCTCAGCTCTGACAGCTTAAACACCACCAAGCACATACGTGCGTGTGTGCTCCAAATCCCTACAGAATGGAGAAATAGACGGGAATGCAGTGTGACCATGCCCATGGGGTGCTTTCTCTCTCTCTCCTGTTCTGTCTCTCTCTGGCAAGTGCACATAATCTGTCAATTAAAGAAAAAAAAAAGGGGGGGGGGCTTTATTCTCTAGCCAAAGGGATCTTTTTACCCATTACGTCTCACTGCTAGGAAGTTCCTAATTCTTGTTATATAACTTACAGATGGTCACACTCTTAATCTCCCTTATTATTTCTAAAATTTTTATATAATTCACTTAGACTTTCATCTAGATGGGTAACTGTATAATTTATAAATACAGATCATTCTGGGGCCAGCAGGTGGCATGGTGGTTAAGGTTCTGGACTCCCACATGGCTGACCCTGGTTCGAGTCCCAGACCTGACAGATTGTTTTCTCACTTTCTTCTCAACTTTGCTCTCTTTTTCTCTGGTGGGTGCACATACCCAATAGTAAATTAAAATAATGATGATGATGATGATAAATAAAATTAAATCATTCTTTTTCAAACATTTTAAAAAGAAAAGTAAAACACTCTAGGCACATGTGCATGTGTGCCCAAAATCCTGTGAAGACAATAGAGAAGGCATTGTGGTGTGGCCACCCCCCCAGGGGTACCTTCTCACTTTCTTCTTTTTTTGTCTCTATTTCTCTTTGTCAAGTGCATGTGCCTTATGGCAAAAAATCTAAATAAACAAGTAAATAAAATAATGATTATTCTGTTTCTCCCTTTTCATGTGTAACACCTACTTATTCATTCTTCTTGTCTTGCTACACTGTCTGAAATCTCTAAAATTAACCGGAGTGCTTTTGTTAGGGCAATTATATCCTACACTTCTGATGGTTATGACTAGGGAGGGCACAGCTGTCAGGATAGAGGAAAGGGATGCTGTTCAGTACCCTACACAGGGGGCCAGGCAATGGCACAGCATAACACTGGACCACACGGGAAGGTCCTGGGTTCACACCCCAGAACCCCCTTATGCATGCAGGGCACACACAGGCACACCATGACCTGGGCAGGCTGAAACTGGGGTGGGTCATGTCATGAAGATTCTTTGGGGCTAACTATCTGTCTGCCTCCTCTCTCTCTTACAGAGGGAATTAATAAATAAACTTGGGGCCAGCAACATGTTAAGGCACTGGACTCCACATGGTTTACTGCGGTTCGAGTCCTTGACCCAGTGGCTTGATATTCACACTGGGAGCGTGTACATGAACGGTCAAATCCCACGAGGAGGAGAATGAAGGAGAAAGGATTGCAATGTGGCTATTCCACCTAAGGGATGGTCTCTCTCGGTCTCTCTTCTGTCTCTGTCTCTCTCTCTCTTTCTGTGTGTGTGTGTGTGTGTGTGTGTGTGTGTCTCTGGCGAGCACACATGCCCTAAAAATCTCTCTTTAAAAAAAAATGTTGTGGGGAAACCAGCAGTTGGCATAATGGCTATGTCGCTGGACTCCCATGTAATCAACCATGGTTTACATCCTGGACCTGGTGGCTTAAACTCACGCCAGGCGTGTGTGCGTGCCTGCCCAAGATCCCAAGAGGAGAATGGAGAAGGGATTG
>NW_006159824.1:1442406-1446961 GCF_000334495.1 Tupaia belangeri chinensis | reverse complement strand
GGGGGGGCAGCAGGTGACATGGTGGTTAAGGGTGCTGGACTCGCACATGTTCGACCGCAATTTGAGCCCCCAGACCTGGCAGCTTGCTTTCTCGCTTTCCCTCTCTCTCTCTCCCTCTCTCTCTCTGTCCCTCCCTGATCAAATTTTAAAAATAAGTAAATAATAAATAAATAAATAAATAAAAAGTTAAATAAAATTATTCTTAAAGAAAAATCACACTGGGTATGTATATATGCATGCCCTGAATCCCAGGAGAAGGATAAGGGAAGAAGGGATTGTAGCGTGGCCATCCCCCTTGGGGGGTGATTTCTTACTGTCCCTCTCACTACCTCTGTGTACCCTATGGCAGAAGCAAAAAAAAAAAAAACTTTAAAAAATATATATCCTGAGACCAGCAGTTGGTGTAATGGCTATGTCGCTGGACTCCCATGTAGTTGACTGCAATTTGAGTTCTGGACCCGGTGGCTTAAAATTCACGCCAGGCCATGTATACATGCATCCCAAGATCCTGAGAGGAGAAAGGAGGAGAAAGGATTGCGGTGTGGCCATTCCCCTTGGGGGAGGGTGATTTCTCACTTTCTGTCTGTCTGTCTGTCTGTCTGTCTCTGTCTTTCTGGCAAGCACATGCACCCTGTAGCAAAAACCTCTCCAAAAAAAAATATATACACACACACACACATATATATACACTACGGCTCACAAGACAAACCCCCACGATAGTTACCAGGCCTAAAAATGTCAACAGTACTAACATTAGAGACCCTGCTCTAAATCAATGCAGACTAACCACAGTGAGGAGAGGCATCCTTGCTTAGTTCGTAAGTTAATGGACATGCTGGTAGAACCTCACCATTATGAAACGTTCATTGTTGATTCCTGGTAACCACTCTTCATCACGGTAGGGAAAAATGCCTCTGTTTCTAGTTTCCTAAAAGTTTTCATCTAAAAACAGCCCTTGAATTTCATCAAATGCCTTTCCCACATCTGTGTGAGAGTATCTTAGTTTTTCTCCATTTTTGATCTTTTAAACTTTTTCCATAGGGTGCATGTGATTGCTAGAGATACAGACAAAGAGGAAAAATAAGAAATCACCCCCATGGGGCCAGCAGGTGGCATGATGGTTGGGGGGGCTGGACTCCCACATGGCTGACCATGGTTCAAGCCCTGGACTAGGTGTCATGTTTTCTCATTTTCTCTTTCTCTCTTTGTCCCTCTCCAGTCAAATTAAAAACTAATAATAATAAATGGAATTAAATAAATAAATAATTTTAAAAGAGAGAGAGAGAAATTAGCCCTTCCTGGGGGGCTGGACACGTTGCTAGACTTCTCCCCCATTCTCCTTTTTGGGCAAGCACGCACACATGCCCAGCATGTTTTTTAAGCCTCCAGGACCAGGGCTCAAATGCAGGGTCAGCCATGGGGGAGTCAATGCCTTAACTTCCACGCCACCTGCTGGCCCTCTCCCTTAACTTTTTAACACAATGAATCATAGTAAGAGACTCCTAATACTGAACCACCTTTAGTTCTTGAAGGTAAATCCTACTTTGCGACAATGTCACTCTCTTAAATATACTGCTCTTTGGTTCACTACTTTGTTACTATAAACTCGTTCTCTATCCAGAAGCAAAACTGGACTATACAGTCCTTCTTCTGTTATCTCTGTGACCACTTGAATAAGCCTTATACAATGATATGTGAAAGGGCCAGCAGGTGGTATGGTAGTCAAGGCGCTAGACTCCCACAGGGCCAACCATGGTTCGAGTCCCAGACCTGGCAGCTTGCTTTCTCACTTTCTCTCTCTGTCTCTCTAGTGAGCATGCATGCTCTGCAGCAAGTTAAAAAATAATAATAATAAATAAAATTAAGTAATTCCTTAAACAATAGTATGTGAACCTTTCATCTCTTTCATTGTTCTAAAGGAACACAGAATTATCTATTCCTTGAGAAATTTCTAAATTAGTCATAAAACCTATGTGGCCTCATGCTTTCTGCGGAATAGGCAACTGACAATTTTTTCTAGTTCTTTTCTGTCTCCTCTCCAATCACACCAAGTATCAGTGGTCATGGCTATTTCATAAGTGCCTGAAGAGGACAGCTCCAGGGGATGTCATGGTTTGCATGTCATGGGGTCATGTGGATGGGTCATAGGAGCTCTGGGGTTTGGAGGGCTCTCACAGGTTGTGATGTCAGGGGGAGCATAGCTGTCACTCAGGTAGGCATTGCTGGGCTTGGCCACCTTTAGGTAGACAACATCATACGTGTTCTTCAGGGCTGCCACGGCATCCTCATGCATGACGTCCTCCAGCCCCACACTGTTGACCTGGGGTCAAGGAAGGCAAAGCTCAGAGTCAGGACTGGCTGCAAGGCAGATGCACTGGGGAGCTGATAAGGAACCCGAGCCTGCCTGGGGCCGGTAGGTCAGATCCACAAAAGAGCAAGCCAGAAAAGTGATGGGGGTCCTCACCGCCAGGATCTTGTCTCCAATCTGCAACCTCCCATCCTTGTGGGCGGCGCCCCCTTCTATGATCTTCGTCACATAGATGCTATTATCTCCCGGGATGTGCTGGTTCCCCACGCCCCCTGCGATGCTGAAACCAAGACCTAGAGGAAGGGAGGGCACCGGTGGGTGCTGGGTGCCTGGGAAGCAGGCCGTGGGGCGTGAGGCAGTTCGGACAGGGGCGGGGACAAAACAGGACACTACCTTTAGGCCCCTTGATGAGCTTGATCTCCATAACCTTCTCAGCCGGAGGCTTTCGGCGCATGACATAGAGGCGGACGATGGAGCCTGCCTCTTTGAGGGCCTCCACCGCAGCCGAGTGGGTCACCTCCCGCACGTCCACTTCATTTACAAACAGGATGCTGTCATTGACCCTAGGAGCAGCAAGGTGGGCCTGAGCTAGGAGCTTCCTGCTGCCCCAGCCCTCCCTTCCAAAGGAATCAGCGTCCTAAGTCTTGTCTCCTCTTCCCACCTGAGGCGGCCATCCTGGGCTGCAGCCCCGCCGGGAATGATCTTGGTGATGAAAATGGACGGGTCGTCGCCGATGTGTGGGTTGTCAGTGCCACCTGCGATGCTGAAGCCCAGACCTGAGTTACCCTGGGCAGAAGGAGGGGAAAAAGGGTCAGGGCCCCTCCCTGCTCATCTCTGGTCAGGCAAGTGGAGTAGGATGGGCAGGAGAGGATGGGGTGAAGGAGCTGACCACCTGGAAAACATGGATGCAGAGAGTGACACAGACAAGGAGCAAGACCTCGGCTGAAGGAGCCTACTCACCCTTTCCAATGTGATCTCCTCGTATTCCATCTCCCCCTCCGTCCCGTTCACCTGCAACTCCAGCACGGGACAGAAACACAAAAACAGTGAAACAGACATTACACCCTGTCCCTCCTCTGCTGCAGGGACCCAAGCCCTCCCCTCTCCCTCCTTCCCTCTGGGCTAGCCCCGGCCCCAAAATCTAGACAACTCACATATCCCGGGGCTTCTAACGTGTCTGTGTTGACAATCACAGGGGGAGAATTGGCCTGTGAGGGAAACGAGACAAAATGCTGCCTGAGCCTCGGCTCCAGAGGGAGTCATAACCAAGGGCCCCACCAGCCGGGCCATCCTTTCAGCCTCTGAGCCAAGCCAACTCCACCACCCAGAGATCTCAGCTCCTCAAAGACCCAGCCTCAGTGCCCATCTCACTCACACACACACACACACGCACACGCACAGACGCACACGTGCAGGGATCTAACTCTGCCCAGCCCAGGCCCCCCTCAGATGGAAGGAGGTGTATGAGAAGCAGGAAGGGAGAGACAGCCAGACGGAGAGGGGAGCAGCAGATGGTAACGAGTGGGGGGAGCATCCTTGGGGGGAAGGGAGCTTCTCACCGGATGTAGATGTAGCGCCACGGGGTGTTACATGCCTTATGTGCTACACCCGGATACCCCAGGGCTCATGTCCACTGGGTCCTGCTCCCCCACTTCCTGCTCCCCCACTTCCTGCCCCCATCCCTGTCCCTTTCTCTCCATTTACCCCCAGATATCTGTACGCCCTTCCCCCAGATTTGGCCCTCACCTTCACACACATTTGCTTTAAACCTGAGCCCTGGGAATCCCGGGTTCCCCCAGCTGCAGGCTCCTCCTTCCCTCTCAGCCACCCGCCAGCCAATCCGCCCCTTCCTCCAGGGACCGTGTTGCCTAGCAACGGTATCTAAGACCAGCCAAGACCCATGGAGACCCACCTCCTGGAGGCCCTGTCGTCAGGACAACAGGGGGGTGTGGCTAAGGGTCCCGAACTAACGCAGCTGAGATCTACTGGTCCCTCCCTCCTGCCCTAGACCCACCCCCATTCCCCACTCCCCCTGTTGGCCAGGCCGAGCTCAGGCTGAAGAGGTTTGTGAGCAGAGAACATCCTGAATAACCTCCCTTCCTCTCTCCCCTATGCCCCTCACCCTACGCAGTGCAAAGGACGTCAGGAAGGGGGAAGAGGGGAAAGACATCCGGGTCCTATCCTGCTCCCTCGTTCCTCCCCGGACTTCGTTCAGGAAAGGGTTAAAGTGGGGCGTGCCCAAGTCCC
>NW_006159824.1:1437852-1441955 GCF_000334495.1 Tupaia belangeri chinensis | reverse complement strand
AAAACCTGTCCCTCCTCTGCTGCAGGGACCCAAGCCCTCCCCTCTCCCTCCTTCCCTCTGGGCTAGCCCCGGCCCCAAAATCTAGACAACTCACATATCCCGGGGCTTCTAACGTGTCTGTGTTGACAATCACAGGGGGAGAATTGGCCTGTGAGGGAAACGAGACAAAATGCTGCCTGAGCCTCGGCTCCAGAGGGAGTCATAACCAAGGGCCCCACCAGCCGGGCCATCCTTTCAGCCTCTGAGCCAAGCCAACTCCACCACCCAGAGATCTCAGCTCCTCAAAGACCCAGCCTCAGTGCCCATCTCACTCACACACACACACACACGCACACGCACAGACGCACACGTGCAGGGATCTAACTCTGCCCAGCCCAGGCCCCCCTCAGATGGAAGGAGGTGTATGAGAAGCAGGAAGGGAGAGACAGCCAGACGGAGAGGGGAGCAGCAGATGGTAACGAGTGGGGGGAGCATCCTTGGGGGGAAGGGAGCTTCTCACCGGATGTAGATGTAGCGCCACGGGGTGTTACATGCCTTATGTGCTACACCCGGATACCCCAGGGCTCATGTCCACTGGGTCCTGCTCCCCCACTTCCTGCTCCCCCACTTCCTGCCCCCATCCCTGTCCCTTTCTCCCCATATACCCCCAGATATCTGTACGCCCTTCCCCCAGATTTGGCCCTCACCTTCACACACATTTGCTTTAAACCTGAGCCCTGGGAATCCCGGGTTCCCCCAGCTGCAGGCTCCTCCTTCCCTCTCAGCCACCCGCCAGCCAATCCGCCCCTTCCTCCAGGGACCGTGTTGCCTAGCAACGGTATCTAAGACCAGCCAAGACCCATGGAGACCCACCTCCTGGAGGCCCTGTCGTCAGGACAACAGGGGGGTGTGGCTAAGGGTCCCGAACTAACGCAGCTGAGATCTACTGGTCCCTCCCTCCTGCCCTAGACCCACCCCCATTCCCCACTCCCCCTGTTGGCCAGGCCGAGCTCAGGCTGAAGAGGTTTGTGAGCAGAGAACATCCTGAATAACCTCCCTTCCTCTCTCCCCTATGCCCCTCACCCTACGCAGTGCAAAGGACGTCAGGAAGGGGGAAGAGGGGAAAGACATCCGGGTCCTATCCTGCTCCCTCGTTCCTCCCCGGACTTCGTTCAGGAAAGGGTTAAAGTGGGGCGTGCCCAAGTCCCTGACGTCAGTCAGTAGCTTCAGTGAGGCCTGGTCCCAGTCTCTGGTCTCCAGACTCCCATCCTAGGGGCTTCCCCAATTGCCAGGGCAACCGAAGCCGCGTCTCTATGGTAATGGGGGGATGCTGCCAAGAGCCTCCTTCTGGGGTCTCCAACCTATTCCCTCTTTAAACAAGATGACCCAGTCTCTTTCCACCTCTCCCCCTCCAGTGAGGGTCTCTCCACTCTATTGCTTTTTCTCAATCCTACAAACTACTGACATTTTCAAGCTCTATAATAGACTCCATGCCCATAAATCTATTAACACCATCCTCCAACCCTACAAGTCCCAGAAAATGCTGCTGTCTAACCAGTAGTCACTAACTGCCAAATCTCGTCCACCTGCTCACCCCTCCCATTCCCCACCCTCATCTCCACCCCCACCTCCTTCCCCACACCCCAGCCTTTGTCCCACTTCATCCACATCCTTCATCCACGATTACTTTTCTGCTCCTACCCCATCTCTACCCACCCCACACCCTCCATCTATGTCCCTGTCCCCCTACAATTCCATCTCCCAGCCCCGCCTCATTCTCCGTCAGCTTCTCTGTCCCTGTCTGGTCCCCAGATCCACTCTTATCAATCACCTGTTCTGATCTTCCATCCCAACTTGATTCCCCAGAGAGATCATCACTTCTCCTTTGGCTGACCCTGTGGTTCAAATCCCAGACCTTACCCCAAACCCTGAAGATTCTGTCCCCGAATCCCAATCCTTCATACGCATTTGCTTTCATTGCCAGCGGACATGTGCACTTGGGGAAGAGAGCAGCACTCCTTAGTGGTCCCGCTACAATCCCTTCTCTGTTTCTCCCAAATCCCTGTCCAGATTTGGGGCATGTGCAAGCACATATCCAGCATATTTTCAAGCCTCCAGGGCTAGAACTCGAACTTTTATCAACCGTGTGCGATCTGGTTCCCTTAACTACTAGGCTACAAGGATGGCCCATCAACCCTTCATTCTTTTGTTTTAATTTGCCAGAAGGAGACAGAGAGGGAAAGCAAGAAAGAACCCCCATGGGACATGATGATACCGCAATTTTCTCTCCTCCATCTCTCCCTCCTTTTGGGATTGTGAGCGCGCGCGCGCACACACACACACACACACACACACACACACACACGCTCTATGTGTTTCTCAAGCCACCTGGTCCAGGATTTGAACCACACAGTTAGCCATGTGGATCTAGACGCATTAACCCTCCTCTCCACAGGCTGGCCCAATCCTTCACTTCTTACTGCTCCCTGTCTCCTCTGAAATTGCGGCTTCTCCTGTCCCTCAGCTGAGGCCTTCTCCTGAGACCTCGCTCACGCACACGTGGCTTCCAGCACTCTCTCCCTCCACTTCCCTCTGATTCCTGAGCTCTGATCCCAGCATTCCTTAGCACTGAACTAAGTGCCACCCCTGGAGCCTCCCTCTCTCCTCTTTCTGGTCAGTCTGGGGACTTAATGGCTCCATCTTCCCCAGAGCACCTCTACAATTCTTCACCGGAGCAGCCAGCTTCACGCACACCCTCTGCGCCGTCTGTCTCCTCGGCCTCACCTTCCTTCTCAATTGCTGAGTCCACTGTCCTGACTTCAGTCTCATCCATCTCTCACCCCAGGACCCCCTACCCTGCCTATCAACCGCACCCCAACTCTCTTCCTTCCACTTCTGCCCCCTCCCGTATCTCCAGACTCAGAAACCTCAGAAATGTCATCTTGGTGAAATGTCAGCAAGCTCTCCCTTCCTGGGGCATCCAAAACATCCTAGAATCTTCATCCTTAACCCCACGGTGTCCTCCTCCTCCTCTCAGCTTGCTCGGTCTCTCCATTTTCCCCCCACCTTACGTCCCTAGAAGAGGAAACTGAGGAGGAAAAAGGTAGAAATGGACTAGACTGTCCAAGCCTCAGAAACAAGGCCTCCCCAGGGCGGGAGAAGGGAAAACAGCAGGGTGAGCACAGAGAGGAAGAGGGGTAACAGGTGGGGGTGAATAATAATGAGGGGGAGGGCAGAAAGAAGACTGAGTGGAGGTGAGAGCCCAAGAAGATGATAGCAGGGAGGAGGAAAGGGGAGAGGATAGAGATAAATAGGGATGGGAGAACTAGTAGAGAGGGAGCTGGCTGACCCAGGGAGAGGACTGATCAGGCTGCAGAGGCCTGAGCTGGGGATCAGCGAGAGGGAGAAGGCGAGGGAGAAGGCGAGTGCGTGGGAGGAAGAGAGAGACAGCATCGCCAGCCAGCAGGAAGGGAGAGCTGCCGCGGGGGAGGGAGCCCAGGAGGGGAGCAAAGGCCAGGAGGGGACCAGGCAGAGAGGCCGCCATGTGAAGTCTCAGGCCAGACAGATGGAAAGGGCTAGAGACTCAGGGACAGGGAGAGCCAGGCCCAGAGGCAGTGGTGCGGGTGGGGGTGGGGGAGCAGGGAAGGAACGGGAGCAAATGAGGCCAGCCTCAGGACACAGACAGCGGACCGGAGGTTGGGGCGGAGGTTGGGGCGAGAAGGAATAAGACGGCCCAGGCGCAGGGGGCCTGCTGAGGGAAGGGCTCATTTCAACACACAGGCACTCAGGACACGCGCGCAGGAGCACGCACGCACGGACGCACGCACGAACACACACACACACACACACACACACACACACACACACATTCTGGCTTTCCGCTCTGCACCCACTCCCACTTGCTGGCCTGTTTCTCATCCGTGGGACCAAGGTGTTTTCAGCCTCCCAAATGCCCCGTACCCCAGACCCCAGGAGCCCAAGTCCCAGACGCCCCCATTCCCGGTCTTCCCCCCTCCTCCATGGCTCGGCTCTTGCCCTACCGGCCCTTGGGGATTGCTGCAGCTCCGAGGCTCCGAGGGCCGCACTGGGGAGGGGGGCCGCCCGGGGCTCCTACCTTGATGGGG
>NW_006159824.1:1432029-1437420 GCF_000334495.1 Tupaia belangeri chinensis | reverse complement strand
TGCAGCCCCGAGGCTCCGAGGGCCGCACTGGGAAGGGGGGCCGCCAGGGTCTCCTACCTTGATGGGGGAGAGGTGGGCGTGGCCCACGACCCCGTGGACAGCCTCGAGGTGGGACAAGTTCCTCTCCGCCACGTGCACCAGCTCGGGGGCGTTTACCTGGTTGGGGAGGTGGGCCGGGCTGTGCTCCAGAGGGGGCGTGTCTTCATCTTGGTAGCGGTATTTCTGGGGATGGGGACAGAGGCGTCACTGGGGCCAGCCCAGTGCCTCAGGCTCCAGGCTGCCCGCCCGCCTCCTCTTCCCCAGCCGGCGCGGTGCGGAAGGCCCTGGGGCCTGACCAGCTCCTCCCCCTCCCTCTCCTCCAGCCCATTGGCTCCCCTCTCTCCACCCTCCCGACAGCCCCCTCTCTGGCCAGGGCCTCAGCACCTCTTATTCCTCCCCAAGTCCCAGTCAGGTTCCCCAACTCTTCTGGCATCCTGGGACCCTGGCCTTCTGCCCAGTGTACCCCCTCCTTTGGCCTCTCTCTCCCCTTTCCTAGGCCGTCCTCTTCAGGCCACGCCATCCTTTCAGATGGCCCCTGACACTTGTTCCCCCTTCCTCTACACCCCAGCCCTAATGTCTTTGCTTCCCTCATCATCTCAATCTCACCCCCATGTTCTAGCCCCCCACGGTCCCCTCGCTGCTTCTGTTCTTTCCATCCCACCCCGCCGCACCGCACCTTCACCGCCTCACTCTCCCTTGCAGCCTCTACCCCACAAGTCGCAAGCTTTGGCTCTCCAGCACCTGGCAGGCCCGCGGCAGGAACTGAAGTCAGGCCCTTCAACTAGAAGGTACTTGTCACCAGCCCCCTAGGCAGGACAAGGCTAAACTGTCCAGCTTCTCCTTCACTGGTCTCTTGGGGTCCCAAGCAGTCTGCAAAGAAGACCCAGGAGTCTGGCCCCAGGCCTGCAAGAGCCCACAGCCCAGGCAGTTAATCGGATATACCAGCAAGGGAGGGCATGGGGGGGCAGGGGAGGGCAGAGCTAGGAGGGCTCTGGAGGGGGCAGAAATGAGTGCCAGGTGTCCAGATTGCGGGGGGTGGGGGGGTGGCAGTGTGCAGAGCCTCAGAGTAAATTCCTGATCTCCCTCTGGACTTTTGGGGTGAAAGGTCCAACATGACCCCTGACTCTGCCAATTAACCAGCTGCCATCTGAAGAGCTTCCAGTGCTAGCGTAATAGGGACACCAGCAAATGGGATTAACTGGGGCTGGAGAGCAAGGAACGGGGCAGATGGGACAGCAGCGAAGGACAGCAACTCTGCCTGGGTCGTCCACATCTGCCCATGCTCACCGGGGCCCAGGGAAGGAAGAGGAGGAGACCATGTGCAGGGCTCCCTGGGGGTTTGGAGAAGACAGAACACACTCCCCTGTACACATGGGTTGAAAGAGGAGACAGGAGCTCCTCCCCGAAGTTTCTGAGAAACTAAGAGTACCCCACATTGGGAGGGCAACGGTGGCAAAGTGTAATGGGAGGCAGCGTACCAAGGTCAATCCCGGACCCTGGAACGTGACTCTGAGAATTCTGAGGATGATGATCAAGGCTGAAGACTTAAGCCAACTCTGGCCTGTATTAAGGGTGCAGTCAGAGAAGGCGAAGAGGGAATGGTCCTGTCAACGCAGAGACTCACACCCAGGACAGACAAGAAGCCTGGAGAAGAACCTTGATACAGTTAAAGGGCTTTGAAGAAGGAAAACGGGGGCTCATCAAGACGGAGACTTTTCTCTGGGCCTCAGACTGAAGACTTAAGCCAACTCTGGCCTGGATTAAGGGTTGCAGTCAGAGAAGGCGAAGAGGGAATGGTCCTGTCAACGCAGAGACACACCCAGGACAAACAAGAAGCCTGGAGAAGAACCTTGATACAGTTAAAGGGCTTTGAAGAAGGAAAACGGGGGCTCATCAAGACGGAGACTTTTCTCTGGGCCTCAGACCTGGAGAGATTCTGGAAATCCAAGTTCCAATACCATGGCACAAAAAGTAGAGGCGAAAGTAGGGGAAGTAGAGGCAAGACAGCCCTTATCAAAGGTCGAGCTGTCTCGGATAAGTGAGTTCTATGATCTGAAAGGGGCTGTCCATGCCACACCCCAACAGCGCACAAGCTGAGGGACAATGCCCCAGAATAGGGGGTCCAGGGGGAAGGGGAGGAAACAGCCCTCTTCTCTTATTTCATGGGCCCCCATTCCCTGCAAAATAATTAAGACAGGCCAAAGCTTGCAGCTCTAAGTTTTTGAGTCTGGGGAGGGTTTGAACCCAACACCCTTCCATCTTCACTCCATCTCACAGAAAATTCCTGAATCTGATGAAGAAACGTCAGGGCGCAGCAAAGAAAATGAACATGGGAAGAGGGACATTTCATCGTTTATTTTAGAGACAATCAAGGTGAACTTTTATCACAGTGAGACCCCACACACCTCTCCCTGCTCCACTCTCAAGGGGGGAGTGGTGTCTGGCATGGAGCAAAAGGTACCTCAGGATTAGGGGACAAGGAGGGAAACAGGCAACAAGAAACAGGACCCAAAGTTCCCAGGATGTGGCTGGAGGAGGTTAGGGACTATGACCAGTCCCTGAAAATTTTCCACAGACAGACGTGTAGAGAGGGGAAAAAAACGGAAAAACTGGTCTGGAGGGGTGGGGGGTAGGGAGAGTAATTCTGAAATTGCAAACTGGGGGGTGGGGGGTGTGTCAGCATCTTTGGGTCTGGACTACAGGGCAACTAAAGCAAGACAGGAAGGGAAGCACCCCCCCTTTCCCTATTAGGACTCAGGGCCCTGCCCCACCGGCGACAGCTGGGGCGCTATAGGGACAAGTCTGCACCCCCCAATATATTAGGGCTTAAGTAAAAGGCCTGGGGAGAGGGGCACAAACAGGGTCGCTGTTATTCCTTCCCTTTTGGCCCCCTCCTCACAGGAACCCCAGATGCACAGAATGACCTGAAACCAAGGCTTGCACCCCCAAAATAGAGGGGTTGTAAGTTAAAGTGAATAATAAGAGGGGCGACCCACAGAGCTTGTCCGCAAGAAGTTGCAACCCAGAGACCCCGCACCAAGCAGAAGGAACAGCGACAGCACTTGAAGCTTGGACCCTGAGATTTGGGGGTCCGGGAAGAGGGGAGCGGGGCCGGAGCCCGTACCGCGGCACGTACCACGCAGAGACACATGGAGGCGAATCTGTTCCGAGCCGACATGGAGAAGGGGAGGGGGACTGAGGGAAGGCGGCCAGAGGGGGGGGGAGACGGCGCCTGCGCAGTACGGGAGAGCGTCACGATGGGAGAGAGGGGTGAGGGGAGACCCTCCTGGCCACCAACTTTCCTAGTTCCAGCTGTTTCTCTGTGGACTTTTTCCGTAGTATATTCGTATGCCAACCCGTCTACAATCAGAGACACTCCTAAAATTTAACAATTCGTCTCTTTGATTCTCAGGGTCCCCTTATTCCACCTTATTCCTCACCTCCAAAATCTCCAGGCCCCTAACAATTCCGAAACCTCACTGAATGGGGCCTCCAGGGTCCATGGACGCAAGCAGCACCTCCTCCTCACAAGAACCCCCAAGGGATGTAAACTGCCAGGGTCCCCACCCCAAGGATTGCCAGCATCCCCTCAAATTCCAAGACACCTCCTATTCTTACCTTTAGCCTCCCTCCTACAGGCCCAGCCCCATAGTATGGTAGGACAAGGATTCTTCAAGAGCTTAAAGGGCCACAGGTCCTTGTTATGTCCCCAAATTAATATATCCCTTCACTAGTCCCTTTTCCAAAGCCTGTCTATCCCCAGTCCTCCTAACAGAGGCCTTGAAATTAGTATTCCTCTAAAAACACCCATCTAAATAGTCTTCACATGTTTGGAGTCCCCTGTCCAAATCTCAGAATCTAATGACATTCTCATGATTTTCTAAAATACTAGTTCTCTGGGGGACCAGCAGTTAGCGTAATGGCTATGTGGCTGGACTCCCACGTAGTCGACTGCGGTTGGAGTCCTGGACTCGGTGGCTTAAACTCACACCAGGCGCGTGTGCGTACGTGCCCCAGAACCTGAGAGGAGAATGGAGGAGAAGGGATTGCGGAGTGGTCATCCCCCCTGGGGGGTGATTTCTTTCTATCTCTCTGTCTCTCTCTGTCTTTCTGGTAAGCGCACGCACCCTATAGCCAAAACCTCTCCAAAAAAATTAAAAATAAAATACTAGTCCTCAAAACCACACCAGAGGGGGCCAGAAGGTGGCGTGGTGGTTAAAGGCGCTGCATTCCCACATGGCCAACTGTGATTCAAGTCCCAGACCTGATGGCTTGCTTGCTTGCTTTCCCTTTTTCTCTCTCTGTCTCTGGTCAAATTAAAAATAACAACAAATGGAATTAAATAAATAAGTGAATAATTCTTTTTTTAAAAAAGGTTTTTGCTATAGGGTGCATATGCTCACCAGAAAGACAGAGAGAGACAGAGAGACAGAAAGTGAGAAATCATCCCCGCAGGAGGGATGGCCACGCCGCAATCCCTTCTCCTCTATTCTCTCCCCGGGATCTTGGGCACGCACACACACACCAGCATGAACCAATCATTGGTGTGGGTGGAGCTCTCCCGTTGCCTAGAAACCCAACTGCCCCTCAGGGAGAACAGTTGGTCACATGATTTCTGAGAAACAATTTGCTCAGTGAGGAAGTGAAGCCTAATGGTTTCCAAGATGATGGATAGCTCAAGATGGCGGATAGCTCAAGATGGCTTTCATATGCAGTGCCCTCCACACAGGGGACCAGCAGGTAGGGTGGTGGGCGCTGGACACTCCTGCATGGCTGACCACAGTTCAGTCCCACACCTGGTAGCTTGTTTTCTCACTTTCCCTCTCTCTCTCTGTGTGTTTGTGAGTGTGTGTGTGTGTGTGTGTCTCTTGTCAAATTAAAATAAATGAATGAATAAATCATTCTTTAAAATTTTTTTCCATCAATATTCATTAAGGATAGTGGCTTATCGTTATTTTTTGTTTGTACTATTTTTACTTGGTTTTACTCCAGAGTATTATAAAGCTTTATAATATAAATGGTGAAGTGTTCCCTTTTTTTAAAAAGTATTTGAATTTTTTAGACTAACTTTATTTATCCATTTATTAATTTTATTTTGACCAGAGAGGAATAGAGTGAAAGAGAAAGAGAGAGGGAGAAAACGAGAAAGCAAGCCACCAGGTCCAGGATTTCAACCATGGTCGGCCATGTGGGAGTCCAGCACCCTTAACCACCACGCCACCTACCAGCCCTTTCATTTATTTATTTATTTCATTTTTTATTTATTTATTTTTTGGGAGAGATTCACTATAGGGCGTGTGCGCTCGCCAGACAGACAGAGAGAGACATACAGACAGGAAGGGAGAAATCACG
>NW_006159824.1:1427332-1431953 GCF_000334495.1 Tupaia belangeri chinensis | reverse complement strand
TTTAAGCCACCGGGTCCAGGACGCGAACCGCGGTTGACTACGTGGGTGTCCAGCGACATAGCCATTACACTAACTGCTGGTTCCTATATTTATTTATTTATTTTATTTGACCAGAGGGAGAGAGAGGGAAAGCAAGAAAGCAAGTCACCAGGTTCAGGACTCAAACCGTGGTTGTCCATGTGGGAATGTTCGGCACCCCAATCACTACACCCTCCACTGGCCCCACGCTTACATTAAGAGACATTGCAGGACCAGCAGCAGATGGCATGATGGCTACGTCACTAGACTCCCATGTAGTCAACTGCAATTTGAGTCCCGGAACTGGTGGCTTAAATTCACGCCAGGGCGTGTGTGTGTGCCCAAGATCCCGAGAGGAGAAGGGACTGTGGCATGACCATCCCCGGGGTGGGGGGGGTGATTTCTCACTTTCTGTCTCTCTGTCTCCGTCTTTCTGGCGAGCACACGTGCCCTATAGCAAAAGCCTCTCCAAAATAAAGAGAAAGAGACATTGCTATATCCTTTCTTTATTCAGGTTCATAGATTATTCCCTTTTCTGTCTGCCCTCCTTACATCTCAGAATCCCCTCTAAGATTCTGAATGCCAGCTTTGTTGTAAGATTGCTCCAACTGTGCCTTCCCCACATCTAAGCTTCAAAAAATATTCACCAAAATTAGTTCTGGCTGCAATTTGCAGTGACCCTCAGAGCTTCCAGAACACCCTAAACCTACTGCTTCTGGTCTCTTCAGAGGTTTCCATTTTCTCCTAAGCATCTGAACCTAAAATCCTCTCTTCCACCTAATCCCCCCACTGAACGCCTACATTGCCAGCTCTTAAAACCCAGTGAAGGGTCAGCAGGTGGTGTGATGGTTAAGGAGCTGGACACTCCCACATGGACAAGTACGGTTTGAGTCCCAGACCTGGTGGCTTGCTTTCTCACTTTCTCTCTCTCTCTCTCTCTCTCTGGTCAAAATAAAATAAATGAATAAATACAATTAAATAAATAATTTTAAAAAGTAAGGGGGACTCCTTAAATCTGCCATTCTACTATAAAATGTCCACACTGGTATAAAGGAAGACTTCCCTAGAATCTTGCCCATGCGAGATCGATCTCGTTGATCAGCATCTGTTAAATGTGCCCCCAAGATGACCCTGGATGTCCTAATTTCATCTCTGAATAAAATGCTCGCATCCTCCAAGGGAGCCAGCGCCAGAGGGGCTGGACTCAAAAATTCTTTCTAGAATAAAAAATGCACAGGCCTTGCTTCTCCACCAGTGGGCGCCATAGCCCATTAAGACCCTCTCCCATCCCCCATTTCCCTTTTCCCTCCATTTTCCGTTTTCCCGTTGCCTGGCAACGCAGCAATCAAGGACTTTGCTGTCACCTAGCAACCGTTTCCCTGGAACATAGAGCTGAGGTAGGAGGGGTGTTCTAATGAAATCTGTACAGGCCTCCATCTTAGGGAAATTGAGACGTCAGATCTCTCATCCCCCGGATTCTCCTTTCCTAAGACCCCGGCGCCCCGCAGTTACTTGGTCAACAGTCCCGCCAACCCGGTCTCCCTTCCGCACCAGGAGGCCTCGCCACGCCCCGACAACGTCAGCCCCGCCCTCATTTGGGTCAGGTAACCCAGCCCAAGGCCCCGCCCATTTCCGAGAGAGTAAGCCAGGCCCCGCCCACCTGCCTCCAGGAGACCACGCCTCCGTCCACTTCCCGCCCATGCGCTCCCCCGGCCTCGCCCACACTGTCCCTCCGCCACGCCCCTGTCGGCCAATGAATGAGGCCATTGGCCACACTGCCCCGCCCCCGACATCTTAGCTTTGCCCAATAAGGACCGCCCGGAGGGTTTAACCGCTTCGCCTCCGGGGCTACGGTCAAATACCCCCGGTCTTTTCCCCACTTTACCCCCACCCCCACTAGTTCTGCTCCGCCCTCCGCCACCCTCGCCCGGCCCTCAAGTCCGCCACGCAACTTCAGTCGTCGCCGGTTACCATGGCAACGGCGGCAGCAGCGCGGGGAGAAGGGGGAGGGACGGGGGTGGAGTGGGAGAATGAGATGCTCAGAGACAGTGAGATACTGGCAGAGATATCGGCACCGAGTAGGACGATGTGACAGCTATAAAGCAGTTTGCACAAAGCACAGGGCCTAACACACAGTAGGCATTCAATAAATGTTCCTTAAAATTACTGCGGCAGGAGTCTAAATATAGGCAAGGAAAGATGGAGGGCTCTCAGGCCGACCTGGGGAGCTCAACGACTGCAAAGCCTGAGCACTTCCTACCCCACCCAGCACTCCCTACCCCACCCAGCATTGTAGGGGGGCAGGAGCCATGTGCCCCCTGCTGGCTCCTCCTGAGCAACCCTCCGCTGCCCTGGATAGAGATAAACCACAACTCCCAACAGTCCTATGGGCAGCAGCCCTCTAACATTCAGGGATCTTGTGCCTCACGGCCTTATGGGAGTTGGAGTCCCCACCATCCCGAGACTGACAAGTTTCCAGGCCAAGGAATGTGACAACCCTGGGTCTCCGCTGCCTCTGCAAACCCCAAATGCATGATCCTCTCTGCAAGCCTCCTTCCTTCAGGGATGCTCAACCCTGAGCTCCATCGAAGAAAGAGAAATCCAAAGGGGTAAAGAATAAGCCTGCCCCCCCACACACCCAGAATAGATGCCAGTGCAAGCAGGTCCCTCACCCTCACTGGCACCCATGTGTTCACGTGTTGGAGGCCGAACCTACACATTCCAACGGGCTTTCTGTATACACCTGTGCATCAGGAACTACCAACAGAAAACCCAAGGCTAAGAGGTAGGCCTAAGGCCAGGAGACAAGAGGGTAGAAGATCAGACAGATATTAAAGGAAACTGAGGCACAAAAATCCACTGAAAGTACAGAGGATAGGAAAAGCAGCAGACTTGAGAATGCCCAGAGCTCACAGAATAGGAGATAAGCAAGTAGCACTGGTGAAGGAGGATTCTCGGCCCCCAGTCTCTCCCACCCATGTTCACACGTGCAAAACCCATGTGTACACACATGTGTGATTTTTGTGGCAAGGAACATGTGTGTCCTCAGCTCATTCCCATGAGAAGCTGTAGTTCCCACTAAATATAACCCCCTCCCCAGCCTGTGACTCACACGGACCCCGCCTCCCCCTACCCGCCCAAGCCTCCCTCCACACACCAGGCAACCAGCTTTCCAGTCCCAATGTCTTGAGCAAAAACCTGGGAATTCTGCATTCCTCCAGGAGCCTGCTTGTGCTCCCCATCCCAGATCTGTTCCTTTTAAGCTCCAACCATAGGGACACCCTGGTACAGATTCCTACCGCTGCCAGCCCTGCCTAAACCGCCTTTTCCCCTAACCTGGGTCAAAAGTCCTCCCAAGTCCAGGTGTCCTTGCCCACTTCATTCCCAAGTGTCGGGGTAACTAGAACAGTCCCCTCCATCTGTTCTCCCTCTTTCTTGACCAGGGCTGGGAACTAGATGCAGTGTGGGAAGAGATGGGGAAAGTGGGGACTTGCCTGGGCCACCCTCGAATTGTGTACCAGCCACCTGGTCTCCATCCTTAAATCCCCCCTCTCCCAACACCTCTTCTCCTGGGGAGCAGGCCACCTCAGCTGCTACAACCTCCTACCTCCCCCGGGAGCACCCCAAATCCTAATCTCACCTGGCTCATTCCCTCAGGTGATCTGAATCAGGCCCCAGCCCTCTGACAACTCCCAACAGTTTCCATTCCATATAACAAACCCCCAATTTAACAGTTCCCTCAAATGAGCGCACCCCTAAATGTATCTGCCACCAGACCAGACGCTTGTTCCATAGCCTGAAGGCCCACCCCTTCCCTGCCAGCTGACACCCCCAGACCAGTCAGGCACTTACAACCAATAACCTTTACCCCCATCCCAGAAGCCCCCCGAAATTGGACAAGGGACCTGTAAGCCAGCTCCCCCTCCACTAGAGGGGAAGAGGACCCTCCCACGTAGCCCACCTTCCCACATACAAGAGCAGGAGTCCCATGTGAGCCAGGCTTCTCCTTAAATAAGTCTCCCTCAAACATCGCTGATGAACCCCAAAACCCACCAGGCCCCCAAACCATGGAATACTCCGAATTTTCCATTTCTCCCCAGGTACAAAGGGATCACTCTAGGGGGCACCTGTGGCCAAATCCAGCATTTTCTCAGGTGTGAACCCCCAAACTAAATTATGACCCCCAAACGCATCTTACTTCTGATGTTCCCCCTCCAGGGCCCCAGCCCTCTGTACGGCCTGCCTAACCCCCACACAGACTCTACCCTGGCCCCACTGTGTGGCCCCTCCGTCATGCTTACCTTGGTTGTCACTATACAGAGACAGTCCATGTTGGGGGGCCTGGCCGCGGCAGCGGGTAAGGGGCTCTGACTTCATCGGAGTTTCGTTCCTCCCCTCTGTGGGTTCTCACCCCTCCCCCCTCCGCACCCCACTTTTGCAGGGGGGGCCAGGATGGGGGGAGGGGTGAGAGGGGAAGGAGGGGGTTGGAGAAGGGAAGGGTAGGGGAGCTTGGGAGGGAGAGAAAGGGGGCCCTAAAAGGGGCTCCCCAATGGAGGGGAGGGGGCTTGGGGAGCACACCCCGATTCTCAGGAGGGGCGGGGGC
>NW_006159824.1:1415277-1427148 GCF_000334495.1 Tupaia belangeri chinensis | reverse complement strand
GGTCTCCCTTCCTGTCTTTTTAAGGAAATAAATACAGAACTTTAAAGTTGAAAAAAAAAAGGACAGAAAGACAAGAAAAAAGAGGAAAACCAAGGCCGAGGGAGCCGTGGAGCCGAGGAGGGAAGGGGAGAGAGGAGGAGAGAGGAAGCAGGGGGAGGGAGGGAGGGAGCTAGGAGCCAGAATGGGGGGGTGCCTTGGCAGAGTTAACTCCTTCCGTGCCGGCAGGAACCCGGATAATGGGAAAGGAGAGAGAAGCAGAGGCAGAGAGGCCCTGAGGCAAACATGGAGACCTGGCCAGCTCCCAGCAGTGACAGCACAGACAATGAGGACAGATTCTGTTTCTTGAAGGAGGAGGCACCCATAGTTGGACTGGGAGCAGCCTAGTTATTTAAGTGCTGGAGGAAGGCCATGGTAGGGGGTAGGGGGTGCAGGAGGGGCTGGTAGGATAGGATCCCTGGGGGCCTGGTTCTCCCTAGGGAGCCACTGGAGGGAACCTGAAAAGTAATTATGTTCTAGTCTCGTTGGTGCCTGAAATTGGGACAGGTGGAAGAAAAGGGACAAGAGGGAGAAGGGGCTACAGGACTGGAGAGAGTGCACCTTCGTGTCCCCAGCCTCAGCTGGGCTTCTGTCAACAGGGCCCCAACATCAGCAAGAGTTTGTTCACCCTCCAGCCCTGCCTGCTCCTCAGGAAGTCAGGCCCCCCACCCCTCCTCCTTACCTGACTCTCTGAGATGGAAGCCTCATAGCAGTCCAGGATGTCTGTCACAGCAACAGAACTGAGTCACCCTCCCCCAGCCCAGGCCTCTCAGCCACCCCTGCCATCCCCTGCAGGATGTCTGGAAAGGGAGGAGCTGCTCCAACCCAGGCCTGTGGGTGCTGAGGGAGGACATCCATCTTGGCGATGACCCCGCATGGGGCTCTAACTGGGACCAAGTCTCTCTGGGCTCCCAACCAGCCCTGAAGCTCAGGAGTTGCCCTCACAGAACCATGCCAGCCCTTCCCACCACTGCCCTTAGAAAACTGGGGCTACTCACCCAGCAAAGCCTGGAAGAGGTCACTGTGCAGCACTGTGAGCAGGGGGGGTGCCCACCGCAAAAGTGGGGGGGCCAGGAGCCAGAGGGCTGACCTAGGAGCTGGTGAGATGCAGGGAAAGGATCGGGACAAGGAGGAAACACAGAGACTATCACGTTCAGTCACCTCATCTTCTCCAGCTGTTGCCCTTTCACCCCAGACCCTACAGAAAGATTCAGAGAGAAGGGTCTTCCAGTAGTCCCAGCCACCCACTTCCTTCCTAGGCCTCCCCTCTGTAGGACCCCTGTTTTTTCACCTCTTGGTCTCTGGGACATCTCTATCTTCTCTCGCTTTAATCTCCCTAATCCGCCAGGATTGTGTTGAGCTGCCTTCTCTCCACCCAGTTCTAGCTGTTAAGGCAGGCAGTGTCTGAACCAACCGGCTCTCCCACCACTGCCACCTTGCCTGCACACCCTGGCCCTCTCTGGAAGCCATACCTAATTTAGCCACAGTTTCTCAGGAAGAGGGTCTCCCCGAAAGGAACTTGGTCCTCTCAAAAAGAGAGCAAGCTGAGCCCAGCTCTCCTCCTGGCCCTAACCTAGTGGGAATTGGAAAAGAGGTAGGAATTGCTGGGGACTTCTGGATCCAGGGCTAAGGAACTGGGGGAGGAGGAGCAATGGCGGGGGCAGGAGGGGATGAGAATTTCTGTAGTGCCTGTCAAGCCTGGGAAGAACCCCTCTGCCCAGAGGTGTAACTTGGATACATGGTCTCTGGAAGGAAGGGGGTGGGGGAGATACTGATTCACAAAGGTCTCAGAGGCCTTAAGACGGAGATACACGGGTTCCTCCTGTTAAACTGTAGGTGTTTGAGAGTTGATCACATCCTCTAGGCCTCGGGAGAACATGCTTGGGATACCAACGGGAGTTCTCCCACCCTGCTTTTCCCCTTTTGTGTTGGTGGATACGAATTTCACGAGGAACCCCAAAGAATCTTTCCATGCCTCCTCTCTGGGACTTCTCTCCACTACCCCTTTTACTCCACCTGGGAAGTCCCTCCTTCAGTCTCCCTTCATCCCTACGGCTGCAGTCGCCTACGTTCCTCCTGCTTCTATCCCCTTCTATTCCATCACGCCTTCTGAAGCTTAGACCCAAGTCCGGGCAGGCAGGATGGAGTTTGGGGGAGACAAGGGACGCTTGGAGATCACGCTAGGTCTGCAGAACGCAAGGCCGGGGGCGCTCGAGAACTACAGCTCCCAGCACGCCCTGGCTACGGAAGCCCCGCCCACCCCGCGCGGTGCGTCGTGGAGGACGAGTCAGAGCGGAGGGTCCCCAGACTCAGGCAGGCGGGACTGGAGAGCTAGGTCAGCGCACCAGGCAGCGGCGGGCGGGGGGGCTCCGAGATGCAGGCGACGCGGATGGCCCCGAGCGTGGGGCGGCAGCTGCTGAGGTTGAGAGGTGGAAGGTCTGTCTATGAGAGTCAGGAGGGGGGAGCAGCACGCTCAGGGACAGGGCTGGGACTGAACCCCCTAACTCCTCACAGCTCGCGGCCCAGCGCGCTCCTGGGACAGCCATGGCTTGGCCCTGCCTGCCGACCTTATGCTAGTGGAGCCGCTCAGGTAAGTGACAGCGGCCTTGAAAGGGGGCCAGGGGGTCCGCCTAGGTTCCCAACTCCCCACCGCCGGCAGGGGTCTCCCTCTTTGTCCATGTCACCTGCCAACCGCCCTGGCGCTGAAAGTAGGGGAAAGGGCAAGTCAGGGTGCCCTGTGTGAAATCAGGGTAATGGTAACCAGTCCGGTCCAACCCCACCCCCGGCTCTGCCCCTGTGCTCTCCTTGACACACCGGAAGCTCCTTCTCTGGACTGGCTAACCGTCTCTTTCTCCAGGCGGTTCTGGAAAAGTCAGATCCCCTCTCCTCCGATGCGTCCACCAAGGCAAAACAGACCAAGGCGGTATGTGGCCGGAGGCCGGGTGAAGCTAGGCTGGGAGCAGACCCGCCCCAGCCAGCTCCCTGAAACCCCCTTTTCCCTGCCTAGGAATCAAAGTCCTTTGCTGCGGGGATGTTCAAAGGCCAGCTCACCACCGACCAAGTGTTCCCGTACCCGTCGGGTAAAGGAAGGGGCAGTCAAGAGGTGGGCGGGGACCAGGTGATTTTCCCGACAGCCCTGCCTGACCGGCCTGTTCCCACCCCACCCCCTCCGCAGTGCTTAACGAGGAGCAGACGCAGTTTCTCAAAGAGCTGGTGGGGCCGGTATCCCGTTTCTTTGAGGTGAAGAATGACAGCCTTGGTCCCCGGTGGGGTGGTCAGAGTTGTGAACTACCTTAAAAGGAGCCTGAATGTGGGACCCTGTGCCTGCTCCAGGAGGTGAATGATCCAGCCAAGAATGACACTCTGGAGGCCGTGGAGGAAACCACTTTGCAGGGCCTCAAGGAGCTGGGAGCCTTTGGTCTGCAGGTGCCCAGTGAGCTGGGCGGTGTGGGCCTCTGCAACACCCAGGTGAGGAGAGCCCCTCATCCTTCCCCATATGCCAGTCTACTCGAGTTTGGCAGTTTTAGCCTCTTCCTCTCCACTGGGCTCAGGGCTTTTCCAGGCATCTGCCCTGGGGGGTGATGGGAAGTTGACTCCCTCTACTGCGTACACCCCCCCCACACACACCCTGAAACATCAGTCTACATGCAGCTCCTTACCAGGCCTCACCCTGGCTCCCATGTCATTGTGAACCTCTTGTTAGGGACTGCCTGACAATAGGGAAATAGGAAGTCTCACTTCTGCCAAGACCTAGGACAGGCATGGGCATTCCCTGCTGTGCCCTTTTCACAGTTAGCCCCACTTCCTGTCTCCATATTCACTGTGGAAGTGGCCCAGGTCAGCCCCTGCCGTTAGCCACTCACCTAAGGACAGGTCCCCTTCAAGCCAGTTACTACCTCAGGTGCCTGTCTCTCCTTCCAGTACGCCCGGTTGGTGGAAATCGTGGGCATGTACGACCTTGCTGTGGGCATCACCCTGGGGGCTCATCAGAGCATTGGTTTCAAAGGCATCCTGCTCTTTGGCACAAAGGCCCAGAAAGAAAAATACCTCCCCAAACTGGCATCTGGTAAGGCAGCCCTAGGACACCCAGGGATTGGGGATGACCTGGCACCAATTAGGCCATTTAGTACTTAGGTCACTGGGCATGGAGGGGTGGGGAGGCATATTCTGGGAGGCGTCAGTGTGCCAGAGAAACATAAGAAACTGGTTATCACAGGCGTTGAGGAACAGGAGAGGGCTGAGGGGACTTGGATAACGGGTTTATCAGAGATGGTAAAGGAGTTCTCTCCAACAGGGGAGACACTGGCTTCTTTCTGCCTAACTGAGCCTGCAAGTGGGTCAGACGCAGCCTCTATCCGAACCTCAGCTGTGCCCAGCCCCTGTGGAAAATATTATACCCTCAATGGAAGCAAGATTTGGATCAGGTACTCTTCCATTTCTACCCTCCTCTTACCCTCTGCCCAACTCCAGGACTCACTACATTTTTATTTTTTTTGGAGAGGTTTTTGCTATAGGGCACATGCGCTCACCAGAAAGAGAGAAACAGAAAGCAAGAAATCACACCCCCCCGGGGGGGGGTATGGCCACATCGCAATCTCTTCTCCTCCATTCTCCTCTTAAGATCTTGGGCACGCACGCACACGCGCCTGGCCCGTGGCATGAGTTTAAGTCACCGGGTCTGGGACTCAAACTGCAGTTGACTACGGGTCCCCCACACCCTAACTGCCTGCCCCTCATTCTCCCACAGTAACGGGGGCCTGGCAGAGATCTTCACAGTCTTTGCCAAGACACCAGTTACAGATGCAGCCACAGGAACAGTGAAGGAGAAGATCACTGCTTTCGTGGTGGAGAGGAGCTTCGGGGGTGTTACCCAGTGAGTGGGCAGGGGAGGGCAGGGCTGTGCCCTAGGTCGGATCACCCTGTGGATGTGTGCAAAAGCCACAGCTGATGGACAGCATGCTCACTCTGAGGCCATGTGTAGTCCTGAAGTTTTGGCTCTAGCCCCAAGCCCAAGCCCTGGAAGCAGAACACTGCCAGGCTTCCCAAGCCCTCAGGGCATGCGGAGAATGTTGCCTGTAGCCCTGGGGAGTTGGCCTTCCTCCCTGGTCCACAAAAAAGGGCAGGTTTCTCCCCAGTAGCATGAACACACTTCTGCTTCCCCACCCTGCCCTGTCACAGTGGGCCCCCTGAGAAGAAGATGGGCATCAAGGCCTCGAACACAGCAGAGGTGTATTTCGATGGAGTACGAGTACCTTCAGAGAACGTGCTGGGCGAGGTGGGGGGCGGCTTCAAGGTCGCCATGCACATCCTCAACAATGGAAGGTTTGGCATGGCTGCAGCCCTTGCAGGCACCATGCGGGGCATCATTGCCAAAGCTGTGAGTACCCTGCCCTGAGTCCTGAGCCAGCCTATGGAGTCACAGTGCCTCCCTTCCCACATGTCCGTTCCCTCACCCGGGCTTCTTGCACCAGAAACCCCTCCCACACAGCAGCTCCAGACCTGCTAGCCAGCTTAGGTGTGCATCTAGGTGAACCAAAGCCCACCCCCAACTCCCTCCTGGGGAGACTGTTTAACCACAGTGGGACAACGTGCCCTCTTCCAGGTTGATCATGCTGCTAATCGTACTCAGTTTGGAGAGAAAATTCACAACTTTGGACTGATCCAGGAGAAGCTGGCGAGGATGACTATGCTGCAGTACGTAACTGAGGTGAGCGCCTCCCACTCCACTCCCACACCTGGGGCCCTGTGGCTTTCTTCCCAGTCGGGTCAGACTACAACTCCCAGCAGCACCTGGGGCAGTGGGTCTCCAGCTTTACACCAATGCCCTAGGGGATGCGGGGAGGCATAGTCAGCTCAGCTTGGGCAGAAGGCAGATGGGGAGAGTGCTGCTGTTCCGCTGAGTGCTTCCCAGAGGTACCGGAAGTCAGTTCTAGCCCACCTCCACACCTTTCAAGAAGCCAAGTGCATGGAGGCCCCAGATGAACTGACTCAGAACCACACGCTTAAGATGTGCCTTGAACGCCAGGGCCAGGGCCAGGGCCAGGGCCAGGACGCTAGTCAGACCTGCTTGTAGAGATCTGGATCACTGGCTCGGGTCTGATGAAGCTCTCTTGACTTCCCTTCTGACATCCCACCTGGGCAACCTCAGTCCATGGCTTACATGGTGAGTGCCAACATGGACCAGGGAGCCACGGACTTCCAGATAGAGGCCGCCATCAGCAAAATCTTTGGTTCGGTGAGTCCTGGGCACGCTGGGAGAGAGTTCAGTTTGGGAGCATGGTTCCAAAACCAATCTCATCTGGTCCTTTGTCCCTAGGAGGCAGCATGGAAGGTGACAGATGAGTGCATCCAAATCATGGGGGGCATGGGCTTCATGAAGGTATGGATGGTCCCCCACGGGGCAGCCTCTGTAGCTGGCACCTCAGCAGGGGGCTCACAATCTGTCCTCCCTATGGCAGGCACCAGGGGGAGAGCGTGTGCTCCGTGACATTCGCATCTTCCGGATCTTTGAGGGGACCAATGACATTCTCCGGTTGTTTGTGGCTCTGCAAGGCTGTATGGTAAGAGGGAGGAGAATGGGGGGTGAGCATGGGCAGGGTGGAGGGGGGGAAAGGTGATCCTAACTTTTGGGCCTTCCCCACAGAACAAAGGAAAGGAACTCTCTGGGCTTGGCAACGCTCTAAAGAATCCTTTTGGGAATGCTGGCCTCCTGCTAGGAGAGGCAGGCAAACAGCTGAGGCGGTAAGCTTAGGGGTCAGGACCCAGGACCCCGGAGAGCAGGGGTGGGGTGGGGGTGGCAACTAACCAGGTCACGCTCCCTCTTCCTCTAGGCGGGCAGGGCTGGGCAGCGGCCTCAGTCTCAGTGGAGTCATCCACCAGGAGTTGAGTCGGAGCGGTGAGCTGGTACGCAATCACAGGCTGGGGGCGGCCTGCACCGGGGCTGACGGTCGGCCTCCTGGCCTCTCGGCCTCTGAGCCCTGCCTGCCTTCCCACTCTCCAGGCAGTGCAGGCTCTGGAGCAGTTTGCCACTGTGGTGGAGGCCAAACTGATCAAACACAAGAAAGGGATTGTCAGTGAGTGAGCTCTGCCCCATCCCCCGCCCCCTCTCCTCTCCGGCAGACTAACGCCCCTACCCACCCCACTCACCCCATCTCCTCACCTGGCAGATGAGCAGTTTCTGCTGCAGCGCCTGGCAGACGGAGCCATTGACCTCTACGCCATGGTGGTGGTTCTCTCCAGGTGAGGAGGCAGCGGGGAGGCCTGAGTCGGAGGGGGCCTGGCCAGGGTCATGGCCCAGATTTAACTTCTGCTTCCTGCCAGGGCCTCAAGATCCCTGAGTGAGGGCCACCCCACGGCCCAGTTTGAGAAAATGCTCTGTGACAGCTGGTGTATCGAGGTGAGACTCAGAACTACCAAGTGCCAGTGCGGGGCTAGAGGCACAGGCCCGACCCCTTCTCTCCTCTCCCCACAGGCTGCAGCCCGCATCCGAGAGAACATGACCGCTCTGCAGTCAGACCCACATCAGCAGGAGCTCTTCCGGAACTTCAAAAGTATCTCCCAGGCCTTGGTGGAGCGGGGTGGCGTGGTCACCAACAACCCTCTTGGCTTCTGAAGACTCCCAACTAGGGCCTGGTCCTGTGATGTGCCTTCTCTCCAGCCAAAGCCACAGCCACTTTCCTGGGGTCTCTGGTGTGCCCTGAAGGGGACCTGATATTCCCAGAACCGTGCCTGCTCTAAGGAGCACTGACTGCCTCACAATGAATAAAATTCTAACAAGTCGCACTTTGCTACTGCATCTCAGCTCTTCCCCTCGGCTGCCTGCCTCCCTCCCAAAGAAAGGAGCCAGAGGCTGGGGAGTTTGCCTCTATTGCTTTATTTGGTGTTTTATACAAGTGACTAAAATAAATAGAGTAACAAAGGCAGCTACATGGCCCCCAAGTACCCCAGCTTCCTTGGACTGTGGTCTAGGGTGCCCAGGCCCTTTCCTCCTCCCAGGGTACCTCTGACCACCCCGACCCGCCGAGGGCAGAGCTGACTGGGCAACTGGCGGAGGGGTCACATTCTGGGGTAAGAGGAAGGAGCCCAGGAGCTGGGGATTCTTCATATAAAAGAGGAAACATCTATTAAAAAAATAGTCCCAAAAATGTAAGAAAATCTATTTTAACCCCCACAAAGGTTTATAAAAAAAGAAAGGATAAAGCTAAAAATAACCAAAGGTCCCCTGTCTGCCCACGAGGGAAGGGGGAGGACCCAGGCACTGCTGGTGAGCGTCACAGTGGCAGCCACCTCACTGCAGGCAGGCAGCAGCCCTGGCACCAAGTACAGCCCTAACCAGACACAGTCGGAACAGGAGTGCCTAGCCGAGGCTGGACAGGCCCAGACCTCGCAGCCCACAGTGGGCGCGCTCTACCTAACATCTTTTTTTAAGAACTCACTGGGGTGGCCCATGGCCATGTGGAAGCTTTGGCGGCTGGCCGTCAGTTCTGGGGGCACAGAGCCCAGGTCTCTGACTGGAGGGGCGCCCGGGGGCTGTACCGCTGGAGGGACAGGGGGTGGGGGCGGGGGCATCATGACCACCATCATTGGGTTATAGGGGAGGGCCATGCCAGGGGGTGGCCCGTACGGATGGAGCCCTGGGTGGGCTCGGAGATTTGGAGCACCCCCCGTTGAGCCCCTGGACGGGGGAGGGCCTCCATCGCCAGTCCCGCCAGGCTCCCCACCCCGTCGAACGCTGCCCCCACGGCTGGAGGGCTCCGACTCACTGCCACTGCCAGACTTGGACTCGGGGGCCCGCTCCTCAGGCCTCCCTGGGCGCCCGGCGCCCCCATCACTGCGTGTCGACCCACTGCTCCGGCTCCCTGTGGGTGGGAAGGTGGGTTGGTGCAAGCAAGTCCTAGCTCGGGTGCTTCAGCTTCCCAGCCTGCGCTCCGACCTCGGGGGCCTCGGGGGCGGATGTGGGGACTTACCCTCACTGTGCTGGCTGCTCGCGCTGCCCCCACCATAGGTGTAGGATGAAAGCTCGTGGTAGGGCGGAGGCTGTGGGCTGTAGGGGTGTGGGGCTGGGTACTGGTAGGAGAAAGTGGGTAGCAGCGGCCAGGGAGTGGCCCCAGGCAGAGGAGCCAAGGTGTCCTGGTCCGAAGCCCCGCTGGAGCCATCGTTGTCATTCAGAGACAGGTTGACCAGGTCTGAAAGCAAGGGACAAGCCTGAGTCTCTGCTCCAAGGGGCCAGAAGCTCAGGAACCATCTTCCCAGAACCACCCAGGGGTGTTCAAACAATTCCCTATCAACCTCTGATAACGGAATCCTCACCTACTATTGCCATTGAGAAAGGGGTGCAGCCAGGGCCACCACGCCCAGGAAAGGGTTCCAGAAGAGGTGCACCAGCACCCCAACTCCCCAGCCAGCACCAGCACCCAGTGTGGGACACGGCCTGCTCAGGCCTTCACAGCACCCTGGCTCTGGTCAGGGCTGCAGAGGTGGGACCAGGCTCTCCCAGGGCTGGGCAGGGGGACTCACAGCTCTCACAGCCCCCACTGAGGTCTCCGAAGACATAATAGCACTGCTCAGAGAAGGTGATCTTGTTCACGGTGTGCCGGATCAGGCCCGCCTTGAGCAGCCCGCTGGCGTACTTGCGGGCCTCCCGCCGCTCAGGAAAGCCCTCCACGTGATGGTAGAGCCAGTCAACCACGTCGGAACCTGGGAACCCCCACACCAGAAAGGCATGAGGTTCTGCAGCCCATCGCTCACCCCACCTGTGCATTCCCCGCCTTGGCCTCTTCCCTCTCGCCTTCCACACCAAGTCAGGGCCCAGGCGTACCCAGAAAAGCATTAGGGATGGTGATCTTGAGCCACATGCGGTCCCGGACTTCCAGCCCAGACTCTGGAGCTGCCATGGCCTTGGTCACAGATGCCATATCCGTGTGGATGGAGAGACCCCGGCCCTCACAGCCTAGTAGAGGAGACAGCGGGGAACCAGGGGCCAGTCGCTCCCACAGGGACAGTGAGTCAGACCACCACCAGACAGCCTTCGGGGTAGAGGGGCGAGGTGGGCTGGGGCTCACCATCGGGCAGCGAGGACCCAGACGTGATGGTGCTCATGGACGAGGAGCCTGGATATGCTGGGAAGGTGCCGGTCAGTGCGGCGGAGTGCGACACCCAGGCAGCAGGGTCAATTGGCTGGATGGGCTCATCTGGGACAAAGAACGGCACCAAGACCATCCCTCGGCCATCTCAATAAGCCAGCCACGTCCTTCCACCCCTGCTTGGACCCTCCTCCGCCACTCCCCACAGCCCAGAGGCCCAGCCCAGCCCTAGCCCCCCTCCCCAAGCATCACTCACTGCGGGGGAGGGTGAAATAGGCCTGGGGAGAGGGGTCCCAACACTTGGCCACAGTCAGCACGATGGGGCTGTGGACGAGATAAGGCCAGTCAAGGGGGATGGGGGAAGAGCTGTGGGAGGGCACGGGCCTGGAATGAGAACAGGTGAAGGGACACAGAGAGAGAAGTAAAGGGCACAGACACGGCTGGGCCACAGCAGGTGAGAGTGGACGGCTCCCTGGTATGGGTGACACGCCAGTGTGGACAACCCTTACACACACATTACTGAGGAAGCAAGAGCACACGCTCTGCTACTCCCTGCACGGAAGTTTGAAATGCAAAACCACGTGGTTCAAGCATATGTGCAGGGGCAGCGAGACCATCCTGTGACAAAAAGACCTTGTTTTTTCTTAAGAGGTTTTGGCCCTAGGACGTATGTACTTGCCGGAGAGACAGACAGAGACAGAGATAGTGAGAGGGAAAATGAGAAATCACCCTCTAGGGGGAAGGCCACACCGCAATCTCTTCTCCATTCTCCTCCTGGGATCTTGGGCACACACACACCAATGCCCGGTGTGATTTTCAAGCCACCGGGTCCAGGACTCGAACCAGTCAGCCAAGTGGGAGTCTAGCAACATAACCACTACACTCTCTGCAGCCCCCCATGCAAAGATTGTCTTCTTTGACAACTGGGAGTGTGGGGAACTTTCTGGTGTACGAGAGGGTTCCATTTCATCACCTAGATGGTGGTGACATGGGTTTGTACTTCAGAACCATTTTACATTTCACATTTTTGTTTCATACTTCAGCTATTGTGGCCTTTTAAAATATATATATTTAATTCCATTTGTTATTACCATTTTTAAATTTTGACCAGGGAGAGAGAAAAAGGGAAAAGAGAGAAAGTGAGAAAGCAAGCCTCCAAGTCCGGGACTCGAACCGTGGTTGACCATGTGGGAATCCAGCGCTCTTAACCACCATGCCACCTGCCAGCCCCACCCATCTTTTTTTTAAATTAGGGCTCTTATCATAGGGTGCGTGCACTCACCAGAGAGAGACGAGATACAAAGAAAGAGAAAGTGAGAAATAACTACCCAGCAAGGATGTCCATGCCGCAATCCCTTTTCCTCCATTCTCCTTTCAGGATTTTGGGCACACATGCGTATGTGCCTTGCATGATTTTCAAACTACCAGGTTTGGGACTTGAACTACTATTGGCCATTTAAGAGTCCAGCGCCTTAGCCACTAGGCTACCAGCTGGTCCCTCTGTCGCACTACTTTTTAAAAATGGCAAAGCAGAAGGAAAAAAAAAAAAAAAAAAGGCAAAGCAGGGGCCAGCAGGTGCCATGGTGGTTAAGGCACTGAACTCCCACATGGCCAACCAGGTTTCAAATCCTAGACCTGGCAGCTTGCTTCCTCCCTCTCCATCCTTTTCCCTCTCTCTTCCTCTCTCTCTCTCTCTCTGGTCAAATTGAATAATAAAAATAAATAAAATTAAATAAATAATTCTTTTAAGAAA
>NW_006159824.1:1395659-1396414 GCF_000334495.1 Tupaia belangeri chinensis | reverse complement strand
AATAAATAAAATTAAATAAATAATTCTTTAAGAAAAAAAAAAAAAAGGGAACCAAAGCAAAAGGTGAAGACGAGAGGACCGAAGACCGGCTCAGACGCTCACCCCGGCTTGTGCACAATGTCCCTCAGCACCCGCACGGCATCGTCATTGCTCATGTTCTCAAAGTTCATGTCATTCACCTGGAAGCGAGGGGAAGTGGGTCAGAGGCAGGGTGGGAGAGGCTGAGAGCCCCTTCTCCCGCTGCCCTGGCACCTGGTCCCAGCACACCTGCAAAAGCATGTCCCCCGGCTCAATGCGCCCATCGGCCGCCACGGCCCCTCCCTTCATGATGGAGCCGATGTAGATGCCGCCGTCTCCGCGCTCGTTGCTCTGGCCCACAATGGAGATGCCCAGGAAGTTGTACTTCTCTGTGGGGGGCATCCACGTGAGGAGAAAGTCTGGGGGTGCCCCCGCTGCCCCCCAGGCTCACGCCATACCCATGTTGAGTGTGACTGTGATGATGTTGAGAGACATGGTAGAATCCGTGACGCTGCTGAAGGATGAGGTCTGTGGTGGGAAGAAGAGAAGGCGCTGGACTGCCCTTCAATAACCCCGGGACTGCCCTGGGGCTCCGTGCCCTCATACCACCAAAAGCAAGGCCCATGCCCCCAACTCCTCCCAGCCCCTGCAGTCCCATGAGAAAGCCCTCACCCTCTCCAGGCGGGGTGGCCGCTGTTTCCTTCGCCGCCGGTGGCGCTTGAGGAGGCGGGGGGCCC
>NW_006159824.1:1394747-1395645 GCF_000334495.1 Tupaia belangeri chinensis | reverse complement strand
CTGTCCGCGGGTTGGGACGGGGACACATGGAGGCTGAGGTGGTCACAGGGCCAAGGGCAAGAATGTGAGGACAGCGAGGAGATGAGAGACGCGAGGGGCCACACCTGCTCATGGTATCGTCCTCATCCGAGTCCCCCAGGCTGGTGCTCTCCAGCTCACTGGTCATAAGGGTAGAGGAGCTCTCGTACCCAGCCAGGTGGCGCTCCAGCCTCGAGGGGCCACAGGGTCTATGGCCCCCAGCTGAGTAGGAACAGGAAGCTCAGGAACCAGGCCTCAGGCACCTCCCCGGGTAGGCTGGGGTCAGCCCCACCCCCAGGCAGCCAGGGCCTGGGCCCCCTCACCGCCATGCTCGTTGCTGTCTCTCCTGCGGGGCCGCTCCCGCCTCAGCGACACTACAGACTCCGTTTCTGTCTCAGGCTCCAGATTTTCATGGCTACTGGACACATTAGGACTAGGTGGGCAGAGATGGTTTCCAACCCATGTCAGGAAAACAGGGCTCCAAATCCTCGGCTTCCCTGCCCACGGGGTTTAGATTCCTTCCTCATCTCCCGCCCCTGGACTCACTGGAAGGATGGAGGCCTGGAGTCCCCAATGCCGCTGGTCCTCTCTGGTGGCAAAGGAGGCAATGGTGGGGGTGGAGGCGCCAGTTCTGCCCGAGGCTCATGGGCTGGGGGAGCCGTCTCAGGTTGGGGGTTATCTGAGGACACTAGCTAGAAGGGTGCAAATGATAAAGAGCAGTTTGACTGAGGGGTGAGGTCCAAGAGATAGGGATAGGAAAAGGACGGAGGAGGGCACTGGATCTGAGAGCCTAGAGAAGAGTCAGAAAAGCAGCAGCAAACATTAGAGGCCCCAGGAGGAAGAGGCTGAGGGGCTGCCTGTCTCTCAAACAGGTCGGGAT
>NW_006159824.1:1387160-1394523 GCF_000334495.1 Tupaia belangeri chinensis | reverse complement strand
ATGCAGAGTCAGGACCTCCAGCAACGGGCAGGAGGGAGGACTACAGAGACAGACTGAAGCGCTGAGGAGCTTAGTGATGCAGAAGGGATGGGATCCTCAGGGCCAGGGCCCCTTACCCAGGATACCACCCTTCCGTTGAAGCAGGGGAGGCGGGCATTGTCATCTGAAATCTCCTCCTTCACCACCCTGCGGAGACACAGGATAAAGGTCAGCAAGGCTGCACCCCACCACCACCGCCACCCCTATTCAAAATTTCTCCCAATCTACATGCAGCTCAGATGCCGACTGTCCTCGGCCCTGTCTCGGTCGTCTACACTTACCTGCAAACAAACTGTTCCTGTCTGAGCAATCTCCAAACTCAATTCCCTTTCCCTAGTTTCTTTTCTCCTTAGCACATCCCCAGGGCACAGTGTACTCCAGAGACTTCCTTAGGTCTGATTCAAACCTCTCAGACCAGTGTCAAACCATCCCCCATGGTTACCCAGCTGCCAGAAACACCTATCCAATGTAGGAACCTTGACAGTAGCTTTACCCTTAAGCCCATCCCTTTCCTTACACTCCCTCCCAAAAAAGGCTTTAGCCCACACCCAAGTATCTAGTTTTAAACTTTCCTTTGTTTTCTCTAATTCACTTCCAGAACACTGTCCAAATTCGCTGTCTTTGCCTGGGGGAAAGCATCCATTAAATCACACAACAGCCCTTCTGAGGCTGGGCGCTCCCAAGGAGAAGTTGGGCTTCCCATCCTCCTGTGCCTCACCTGGAATAAAACTGCACTAAGCAATCTGCAGGGCCTGACAGATCCCCAAGTCCTGCCTTGGGGGCCAGCTCTCCTATGGATTCCTTGGGGGTGGACTGTCCATGCCCTTCTCAGCTACATCAAATCATGAACACCTCGTGAGTGCTACACCACGTTCTGGTCACATAGCACTATACCTCCACTTGCAGGTGCTGCCAAATTCTTTTCTTTTTTTTTTTAAATTTATTCATTCATTTATTTCTAATTAGAGAGACAGAGAGAAAGAGAAGTGAGAAAGCAAGCCACCAGGCCCATTTGAACTGTGGTCAGCCATGTGGGAGTGTCCAGCATCTTAACCACCATGCCACCTGCTGGTCCCCAAATTCTTTTTATTATTAAAGGAATAAGTACAGGAACCAAGAAATTGTCCTCATTCCTTCTCTCTCTCTCTCTTATAGCCTCACCCCTCAATTACGGTATCTTGTCTGATTAACCCTTTAAACTCAGATGGTTCTAGGAACTTAATCCATTTGCTACCAGTGTGACGACACAGCCTATCACTACCGTCCTATCTCAAGAGTGCAGTATTCCCCCCAACATAACCCAACCCCAGTGTTACGTGCCTCCTCAAGTCATCCTGTACCACCACGACTTAGTTTATGGGCCAGTTAGCCTCAATACGAACGCTCGCCAAGAATTCACTGTGTGCTGTGTGCCTGAGCTAACTCTACACGGATTATCTCCATGTCGCACAGGTGAGACTAGGGCAAAAAGCTAAACAGGATGCCAAGGATGAGATTGCTGACAAATAGCAGAACCTTGATTTAAATCCAAGATAACTCCCAAGATCTTATCGTTCCTCACTGCTGAGCAACCTTAATGGGTAGAATCCAGTGAGTTCAGTTTTCCTGGAACTTGGACTATCCCAATGTAATCCAGTCTGTCCTCAAAGAAAGCTGAGGTTGAGGACTCAGAAAACTCAAGTCTCAAAGGCCACAAAGACGAAGGGCTTACTCTGTATTATTTCAGTTCCAGCTTGGCCCAGAAAGTCCCCAATTACCCCAGGATGGCCCAATCTATTCTAGCATATCCTGCACTGTTCCCATAAGCAGCTGCCTGCCCCAATATAGACTGGAACATCTCAATACAGCTGCCTGCACCAGGAGAGGTCCCAATAGCCTTATCTGCTCCTGGACAGAGTGCCCCAATAAAATCATGTCTGGCTGCTAGAAAAACTAGGATCAATCAATACCATCCACTGGAGTTCTGAAAGGCCCAGATTTCTCCAAAACGAATCACACCAGTACAGCCTCGAGGTCTAGAACATCCCCCCCTAGAAGACTCTGCAGCAGCACTGCATGAGCACTGGCACAGGCCAGGACGTCCCGAGCAGCCCTACCACAGCCCAATTTACATCAGGAGATTCCTCTATCTCTACACAGCCCGTGTACTACAGGGCTGCTCAAAGCTCACCAAACGAGATAGCCCGAACTATCTCAGTATAGTCCAGAATCACTCTCGAATAAACACTGTGCTCCCCTCTATTTCAGTAGAGCCTATTCGTCTAATCTAGTACAGGGTAGCCCCGTCTGCCCTTCTTCAGATCTTCTGTTTGACTCAATCTGTCTGTCTAAGCATAACCTTGTCCATCCTCGTTATAGCACAATATGCCATTATAGGCAAAAAAAAAAAAAAAAAAAAAAATGAGAAAAACGGGAAATCTGGTTGTGACCAAAGGTCAGATCCTTTGAGTGCTCTGCACACGTCTCTGCATCTGGAAATCCCTGAGTTCAAACTGCAGACCTGGTATGGAGTGAAGCGAATCTCATAATGCATATCTATTTCTAAATTTCCACTTACACCTAAAGTTCATGAATGGCCGTGAAAGGAAGAGGAGCCTTTCCACTTCCCAGTTAGGCTCTCAGTTCCTTGAATTTAGAGTTCCAGTTTTGCATCCCTCCTGTGACTCAGAATTCCTAGTTCTCCAAGAAGCACATATTAATAGGTCCCCATTATATATTTGGCATTGGGTTTATGATGATGAAATTTGGGGACTGGGACTACCATGTCAGAATTGGCTGTACTGAATATAACTCTTCTCTTTAAAAATATAAAAAATTTCTTCATGCCTTTGCAGCATGTTCATTTCTACTCTTTTCTTCTTTTTTTTCATTTTCCTCAGCTTTTTCCCTTTAAAAAAAAAAAATTCCCAATATGGCCCAGAGTAGATCTGCGCCCCGCAACATCGCCAATCCACTCTAGCACAGAGCCCGTCAGTCCCAGTCTAGGCCTCGCGCTCACCCGAAATCCTGATCCATAGACTTGAAAAAGTACTTAGCGCCCGCGGGCCGCTGCAGAACGCTCTTGAAATCGCCGAGGGTGATGCGCTCGGCAGGGACGGGAATCTTCACCAGGTAGGGAGTCTCTTCCTCATCCAGGTGGTAAATCACCTTCGTCTCCCCGACACCACCGCCCCCCGTGCTGTTCCCCGCCATGGTCTCGCCCGCGCGCTCCCGGGCTCCACCGCCCACCCAACGGGGCTAATCGCCCCCGCCGCGCCTGCGCAAACCCGCTAGCCGGCGCGTGAGCGCGGACAAGACCGGCCCACTACGGGAGAGCTAAGGAAGGCAGGCGAGGGTCGGCGGGGTGGCGGCGGCGAAGGGGCGGTCGGTCGAGTGCGACCCAAAGTCGTAGACTTTGCTGCCGCCGCCGCCGCGCGCCACCGCCGCCGACGTCGCGGCCGCCCTCCAGATCCCCGCCCACCTCTCCCCATGTCACGTGACCCAAGTCCGCCCTCCGAGCTCCTCGTACCGCCCCCTGCCATGTGACCATTTGAGTCACGTGACCCTCCAAAACTCCGCCTCGGGCCCCCGCCACGTGACTACTGCCCCCGGCAACGGTCTCTCATCCCAAAACGGCCCCGCCCCCAGTGCCCCAGACCCGAGGTACTTGACACTCTCCGGTAGCTCCAGCTCCCAAGGAGCAGGGAACTGGACTGGCGCCCACCCTTTTTTACCCCGACCAAGCAGGGAGTGCAAAGCAAGCCTGGCCCACAAGGGTGAGTGTGTGGCGACCAAGGGTGAGGATTTTAGGGGCTCTAGTCGGCTGGAGTAATGCAGAGCTGATGGCTAGGTACTCCAGAGTACCTGGGGTGGGGAAGGCCCAGACCCAGGTCATTTGCAGACTGGATTGTGAGAGGTGAATTTCAGACCCACTTCCAGCCAGTCTCTTGCCAGCTTTGCCAAAACCTCCCTCCCAAGCAGGACAGTGAGGGCTAAAAACACAAAAGAGCCCACTCTGCTTTATTTGCAACACGCAGGCTGTCTGTACAAACACCTGGCCAATATTATTGATATTAAAAACAAGAGGTGAGTGAGAATCGTCACCTGCTTTCCTTCTTTGCTCGGTCAGGCTCTGGTACTCCACCTTTGAGCTGCCATGCCCAAAAGGGGAAGTCCAAAATTAAAAATACAACCGGTGTAGAAGAAAATAAATGGGGAGTGAAACAGAAGAAAAGATGAGGGAGGGGAGTGCTATATTTACACTAGAGTTTTATAGACAACTGTCCCATTCCATCCCAATTCCAACCTTGACCCAGAGAGTAGAGGGTGGCAGGTTCAAGGGACAGAGATGTGATTAGGAGCCCAGATGGCTTCCCACTCCCACCTGTAGTGGGTCCAATTTCAAGTCCACAGAGTGGGGCAGACAGGGTGGGAACATGAGACAATCATTTCCAAACCAGTCTCCCTTGGGAATTGCTGCCCTGCAGTGCAGACAGTATCCAAGCTCCAGGGGGTAGGCTGAGGACCCTGAAACTCAGTTCCCAAGTCACGTTGTCATTTGGGAAGTTCAGCCTAGTGATGGTAATGTCAGGGCTCTCCAGATTTGGGAGGCCCCCCTAACCGCCGGGCCTCTGGCCGCAGTTCCTTGCATTTCTGGCAATAAAAGAAGTCAGGGACATTGGTCTTCTTAATCTTCGCACAGGAGAGGTGGATCCACGTCCCACACAGGCTGCACTCAATCATGGGCCGCCCTGCAAAGGGCTTTCGGCAGTAACACGTGATCAGATCCCATGAGTCATCACCTGGGAAAAGGAGGTTTGTTTGGTGTTTGTCTCAGCTCTTAGACTCACAACACCCCCAAACCCGCCATCCCAGATCCCCTGGGCAGCCCCAGTTCTCACCTGACTCTACCATGATGTCCTCATCCATAACCCGCATCTCGCCTTCACTGGAGCTGGCATCTCCATCTTGGCTCGTCTCAGTGCTGCCCACCTCCTTGCTTTCACTGTCAGCAGGAGGGACTCCTTCAGGGTGCACTGTGGCTGGGGGCCGAGGAGCCTCCGGGGGTGTTGGCAGCACAGGGGCTGGGGCTTCACCCCCGACCACTGTTGCCATCTCCTCCTCCTCCTCTTCTTCCTCTTCCTCCTCCTCCTCTTCAGAGTCTGTATCACTGGGAGGTGCCCGGGGAGGCCCAGGAGGTGGGAGTCTATCCCCTCGCTCTGCCTTTTTTAACTTCCGCTTCTTACTCTTCTTGATTCGAGACCTCTTTTCCCCATCCCCAGGGGCTGGCCGAGGTCTCCGAAGCACCCCAAAGCCAGCACCTCCTCCTGGCCCCAACTTTCGGTTCTTTCGGTCCTTCTTTCGAGGAGGTTGGGAGAGGTCCCCCTGGGAAAGGGACACTGGGGTGAGAGCAGCAGGGGGTCGGGAGGTATGTGTCAGGGATGTGGGGGACAATGGAGATGCCACTTTGGGCCCATCCAGGTCAAAGAGAGAGTCCTTGAGCTTCATCTTCTCAAGCAGGGTGGCACTGTCAGGGGCCTGCAGACGGGAAAAAGTGGACCTTGGGGGTCCTGGCTGGGTGGGACCTGCTTGAGCTGCCCTTCTCTTAGATGACTTTGCTTTCTTAACAAAGGTCTGGATGGTTCGAAGATCTGAGGGGGCGGAGTCCCAGCCATCACTGTCTGCTGCACTCTCACCTCGCAATGGAGAGCTGGAGCCTGAGGCCGGCCAGTCACTTTCCTTAAGAGGAGGAAGAGACCAGGGTCAGCAGGAGCCCAGGGTCATCTCAACCCCTCCACAAACCCAACCTGAACAGAGACTGGATCTCCCCAGATCCGATCCTTTCTACCAGATCTCACTGTACTCAGGAACTTATCCCCACCCCGATTTCCATAAACATCTCTTCTTGACTACCACCTCCATGTTATTTCTGCCATCGAGTTCTAGCCATCTCATCACCCCCTGCCCAGGGCCTCTGGAACACTGTATCCCCCAGATCAGAGCCACAGTCCTGAGCTGTGTTTCTGTACAGCCTCGTTTATTACTTTCTTCAACTCCTTATATCTTTTCCTTTTATGAATGGGGGAAAGGAGGAGGAAAGGGAGAAAAGAGATAGGCATCTTTGACAAGGTCTGGCCATATCACATCAGAACCAAAGCCTGGCCTGCCATGCAGCTTCCAGCCTACATGGTGGCATTGCTGTGCACCACTGCAGCTGGGCCAGTCTCCTCTCAGCAAAATATATTTCTTAGATTTTTGCCATAAGGGGTGCGTGTGCTCATGGAGAGACAGAGCAAGTGAGAAATCACCCCTGGGGATGATCAAACTGCAATCCCTCCCCCTATTCTCCTCTTGGGATTTTGGGTATACAAAGACATGCAGTCAGCGTGTTTTCAAGCTGCTAGGTCTGGGATTTGAACCAGGCAGTCGGCCATGTGGGTTCCAGTGTCTTAACCACCATGCCACCTGCTGGCATAGTCCCTAAAATTTTATCCAGAAACAGTTTGCACTAACAGTACCCCATGATGATTCCAAAATTTAGACCAACACCTCAAAATCGTATCACTGCTGCCTAAGGGAACTCTCTCTCCTACCACCCCCAGAAGAGTTTCCAATGTCCCTGGTAATACATGTAGTCTCTGGGAGGCTCTCACTATAAATACAGGCCCATTAGGACACCAGCCTCAAGTCAGTCGTTTTCTCCTCCTTACCTCTTTGCTGGGAGGGATGTAACCAGCATAAGCCAAGACAAAACTGCAGAATTTGTTGAAATCCTCAATTGTTCTCCGCCGTTTCTCTGGTGGCTGAAAGGAAGGGAACACAGATCACATGGAATCCAGACGGAGGTGTAAGGCATCCCCAAAGGCACAGTCCTTAAAACGAGGCATGTTAAAAGGTGGGAAAGGGGGGATTTCGTTGTCAGACAGCAATATTAAGAGAATCCTCACCTGAGTCTCTGGCTTCAGGGTCGGAGGTGGATCTATAGAAGCAATAAAAGCTGAGTCAAGGCACTAGGAAACAGCATGTGTAAAACCCCACCTCTAAACCTCGGAGGTCCCGAGTGCACCCCCTCCTCTCTCAAGTCCCAGGGCCAGACCAGCAGGCCCCCAGCTGTGCTGGCCCCACCCCTGCTCCCCCTTCCTCCCCAGAAGGGGCGGGGCCTGGGCGCGGCGCTCTCAGGCCTCGCTATAGCGCTCCCCTTCCCCCTACTGGAGGCCCGGCGCCCCGCCCCCCAACTCACGGTTTCTCCAGACTCTAGTCAACTCGGATCTCTCTGCGCCCCACCCCGCCATACCGCTCCGGAGCCCAGCCCGGGCCGCCGCCCGCCTCCGTCCTTTACTCGCGC
>NW_006159824.1:1385766-1386692 GCF_000334495.1 Tupaia belangeri chinensis | reverse complement strand
AACTACCCAGCACGCCTCGCTTCCCCGCTCGCTCTCTCCACTACTACCCCCCACCCGTACAGGTCCCTCTACCGCAGACAATACCCAGACCCCCTCTCCTCCCCACAACTACCTGCCCACCCCTGCAACAATCACCGGGCTATCTCTGGCGGCAACTACTAGGAGCTCCGGCACCGCGGGGCAAACTCCCACCTCGGCGAACTACCGGGCCCCTCACTCAGTCGTCTTCTGCATCCTCCCTCAGCAACTCTCCGGCCCCCAGAGTCCCCCAAGCTCCCAGCTCTAAGGCCCTAACCTGTCGGAGGCCCTTGCGGCCCCTAACCCCCCGAAGCTCCGGGTTTCAGCTCCTATCCCCCGCCGCCCCACACCCACACGGTCTGATCTCCAACTACCCCAACCCGGTCTCCGACTCCTCTTTCTCCAAGGTCTCTGAACTCGCCGCTCTCCCACCTCCAGGGCCAGGCCCCCAACCCCGTCCCCGCACTCCGCCACTCGGCACCGGGGCTCGACCTCCAAGTTTGCCAATTGATTCCTCGCCCACCCTCCGCCGGCGCAGTTCCCGGAGCCGGTCGAGAGCTCACCTTCGGGACTGGGCTCCGCCATGGCTTCCAGCATCGCCCCCTCCCCTCCTCCCGGTCCGGCGCCCCCTCCCTTGAGCTGGGGATCCCGGTGCCGCCTTTGGTGCTCGGTGCTCCGACTGCCTCGCTCCACAGAAGTGTCCGCTCCGGCCCGGCTAAGTCTCCAGTCCGCTAGCCGCTGGCGCCACCCCCCCCGGCACGCCCGGCCCGGACCGGCCCCCCCCCGCGCCGCCGGCCGCCTGCTCCCTCCTCCTCTCGCCTCCCTCCCTCCTTTCTCCTCCCCTCCCCCCGCCGGCGTCGACGCGCAGGGCACCAAGGGGTATGTAGTTCGTCCAGACGCAGCGACGC
>NW_006159824.1:1383322-1383619 GCF_000334495.1 Tupaia belangeri chinensis | reverse complement strand
AAGTCTCCAGTCCGCTAGCCGCTGCCGCCACCTCCCTCTACCACTGCCTCCCGCACTCCCGGACCGGGCCCCCTCCCCCCCGCGCCGCCGGCCGCCTGCTCCCTCCTCCTCTCGCCTCCCTCCCTCCTTTCTCCTCCCCCCCTCCCGCCGGCGTCGACGCGCAGGGCACCAAGGGGTATGTAGTTCGTCCAGACGCAGCGCCGAGGGGACTGTAAGAGCCTCTAGAACTTCGGTTCCCAGCAAGCCACGGACTGGCGCAGGCGCACTAGGCCGCTCCCCTCCCCCGGGGAGTGGGGG
>NW_006159824.1:1372442-1382802 GCF_000334495.1 Tupaia belangeri chinensis | reverse complement strand
TTGCAGTCCCTTCCATCTACCCCCCAAAAAGAAGGTAGTGAAATGAAGGGACCGTTGGGGTTCTGAGCCCCGTGGGTAGTTAGAAAGGGAAGAGAAACCAAAACAATCACTGGATATGACAGAGATTGACAATCAAGCAGTCTAAAAGCAGAATGGGAAAGGCCAGGAAAGAAAAGGGAAGGAGAGAAGAGGTACAAGAGGCCATCTCCACCATCATCCCTCCTGCTAAGAGGAACTTGGAGAGAAAGCCTCAAACATGAAGTAGTGCAGGTCCTGAAGAAGGGAGGTGGTGTCTGAGCCTGGAGGAGGAGGAGGAGGTCAAGGAAGGGGGCCACCTCTCTCTGTAGAATGGGAACCCCCCACTTCAGGGGCAGCAGCTTCACAGACCATAGACACTTTCATCACTGTAGGCAATGTATAGAAAGAAGTCTTCTTCATGATGTTCCTAGGGGAGAGCAGAAACCGTTTTCAGGCAACTGACTTCAGTTATTTGAACCATCCACCATTCAGACACATTTTTCCAAAAACGATTTTTTGAAGACCCTAAAAACCAGTGCTTGACTGTCTCCCTCACTGGGTCTAGACCCTAGCAGTAGAGTAATACCATTTCTGCAATAGTCTTGGACAAAAATTTGAGTAGTTCCTGTAGCTCACTGTTCTCTTCCCTTCTCTCTACTACCACTACTCTGTCCACAACCCCAACTCAGGACCATCATGAAAAAAATTTTTTTTAACTTTGCTATAGGACACGTGCACTCACCAGGGTAGGGAGAGAGAGAGAAAGAGAGAAATTACCCCCCAGTGTGGGGGTTCGTGAGTGCAGGTTGGGGTTCTGTGGAGAAAGTTTGAACTTATTTGCTCTAGATGCAGCAATTCCTTCTCCTCTATTCTTCCCTATGAATTCTGGACACACACACACACACACACACACACACACGTAGTATGTTCCCCAAGCTGCCAGATCCAGGACCCAAACCGAGCAGTTAGCCACATGGGATCCAGGTGCCTCAACCATCATGCCACCTATCTGGCCCACTACCATTACATTTTAAGGCAAGAAAGCCAAGGACTCCCATGTAGTCAACTGTGGTTCGAGTCCCAGACCTGTTGGCTTAAACTCACACCAGATGCACATGTGTGTGTGTGCTCAGGATCCTGAGAGAATGGAAGAGAGAATTCTGGCGTGGCCATCCCCCCTGGGGGGTGATTTCTCGCTTTCTGTCTCTCTGTCTCTGTCTGTCTTCCTGACGAGCACGCAATAGCAAAAACCTCTTAAAAAATGTGTTTAAGAACTGCAAACCCAACATCTTCTTTCCCTCAAAGTCTTTGAAGACTCCTCTCCAGAGCCTCAGGACTTTCCAGTCACCATACCTGGTATAGCTGACCCATCGTAGCACTGGTGGGTGGAATGACATTGTTGACGAAGAAAAACAAGGCATCCTCAGCTCGGAGATGAATTCGCTTCCGGATCAAGAAGTAGAACTGACCAACTACCAAAAATATAAAATACAAGAAAGTCACAGAGGTAAAAAATGCCCCCCAAAACAGCTGGTAGGTGGAGCCTCCTCCCACAGCGATTGCATTCCTACCAACACAGACGCAAACCTGGGTCTTGGGTCAGACTCCCACCTGTGAGATCAGAAGGCACCAGGTATTTCTTTTTGTCCAGGTCTCCTATCCGAGCTTTGGGAGCCTTTTCTACTATCACCTGATTAAGGAAAGATGGAAAATTAGTAAATATCAAGGAGTATGGACCCACAGCTGCAACTGTGTCAATAACTCCAGCAACAGTATTCTCTGTACCGAAACCTACCCCAGCCTCATTTGTCTTTGTCTCTATATACGCAGAGCCAGCATTGAGCCCAGAGATCCTGACCCCACTGACTTGAGCTCACCTAAACATCCAACAAGGCATCATAAGTATCTTAATCAGACTGGGATGACTTGTCTGAGCCCACCAGGGCATGGATCTTGCAAAGCTAACTAGCTAGGGGATGACTATGTGAAGGTCTGGCTGTCACGCTCCTAAGGCCTCCAGTATGTTAATGCCAAGGTCTCTTCCCTCCCCCCACCCCAATCCAAGCGCCACTGCTACCCCACAAATCTACCCCGTCCCAGAGAGGGCAGTTTCTGCCTGGCTCCCAACCCCGCCACAGACAGCAGCTTGATCCCTGAGCTGCCGGTCCCAGATCCAAGCCCAGGCAGTGGCGTCAGCGTCAGCTCCCTGCGCCCTCGCCCTGGCTACCGTCCTCACCGGGACCCGGTCCGGGTATTTTTTTCGGATCTTCTCGCCTTCAGAGCGGCGCTTCTCGAACGGATGCTCCTCTTTATACACGAACTTCATCCTCCCGGGAACCGGGCTGGACCAGGCTGGGCTGAGGGAACCCGGGGGGGCCGGGATGGGGGGCGGCGGCGGCGGCGAAGGCGGCGGCGACGCGCGGGCGGATTCAGCGGAGCGATCCACGAATTTGCGCCACTTCCCTATTCACCAACCCCGCCCCCGATCATCTGGACGGCCCCGCCTGCTAAGATACGCCACTAACTCAGCCGCGCTAGCGCTGCTAGCGTAGCGCCACCCACTGACCGCCTCTCTCACGCCACCGGCGGAATCGCTTCGGAATCAATTTGTGAGCTACGTAGGCGACGTAGCAAAGGAGGTTGGCTTTTACTGTGGGAAATAACTGAAAACTCCTCTCTCGACCACCCCCCCCAACGACGGTGAAGATGAAAAGGATAGGGCACGGTAATCATGAGACTTGGCTTTCCAAAGGTTCTTTTCGGAAGTAACGTAGGGGAAGAGGAGAGACAATTACAAGATAGCTATTCACGAAACATGTTGCTACGCTGAAGGCGGCCGTTGACACCAAAACAAAGTAGTACCCAAGTGGCGGAGAGAGGCTCCAGAAACGAGAGGGCAGCAAAGAAACAGATGTCTGAACAGACGTATAGAAAGCTTAGGTTCCAGGAATGAACAGACCAATAGGGACTGGAGAGGAGGGCCGAAAGGCAGGGACTACGCCAGCGCGGAGGAACACTGTCAGGTTTGTAACTGTGACATCATGTGATCTGAGAAGGGCGGAGCGTCACGTGGCGGTGCGAAGAAGTAGGACCGGCTTTGAGGGGAAAAGGGCGCTAGGGAGGTGGAGCCCGCTGGGCAAGAGCTGGGGGCGGCGCGGCGCGGCGCGGCCCCGCCCCGCCCCACCCCGCCCGGCCCGGCAGAGGTCCTGGGTGGCAGCCGCCTAGGGGCAGCGCCTGCTCAGCCTGTCCAGGTCGGTCTCCTAGACGAAACCCGCTTCTTCTGCAGCTCCGAGCCCTTTCGGGCAGATAGGTTTTTTGCATCCTGCTGCCCCTACCAGGGCATACGGCCTGCCTCTCGGTCCTTTGCGTCACAGCATTTGGTGTCGCTGAGTTCACTACTCCAAACCCACACTCAACATCCTTTCCCTTACCCCTGGGGTCCAACCGCAGTCTCTTCCCTCCTCTCTGCTTCCGAACAGGGTGACTATGAACCAGTTCCCCTCCCTTAGGTTTCCCAAAAACTCAGGACCTGGGGCAGCTTTGGTTTCAAAGTTATAATGCGTGGTTTAAAAGAGATGAAAGGGAAAAAAAAAAAAAAGTTACAGGTCTGAGGGGATCTAGGGGAGAAAAATAGAGGGCAAGTAAGGGAAGAACAAGTTTGGGGAAAATCCAGTGGCCCAAAATCCCAATCCCCCACCCATAGCCCAGCCCTTGGAGCGGGAGTGAAGAATTAGATCAGTTTTGTACAAGAGTTTTTTAAAAATCAAATCACAACAAAGCTGACTTGGCTTCTCTCTGAGCCTCCCGGATCACCATAGGACTGTCACGCTGGCCAGTACTGCCTCTCCATCAGACACTGTTTCGGCTCTCCTAGGCCATGGCTTCTGTCCCAGTCTGGGGTTCCATGGAGTGTGAAGTTAGAGTGAGGCTGCTTCAGAGTCGGCCCATGTGTCCATCCAGACTCCAAGTGGAGTATAGGGCTCCCAGGGCAGAGAGGGGTGGGAGGGGCAGACCCTGCCCAGGCAGTCCTCACATCTGACAGGGCATCAGGCGGCATCCCAAGGGCTCGCCCTCCCTTTCCCCCCCACCCCAATGCAGGTGGAGGGGGAGCAGCTGTCACCAGAGCCTATGTTGGTGAAGGTTTCGGCTCAGCACAGAACGAACATCAGTGGTGAACCTGGAACGACAAGAATTTGCGTTGGTAGAGTACCACGTACTTGATACCCTCACAACACCCATGTAAGGCAGCCTCACTGGAGATGCGGGGTAGATATTGTCACCATTTTCACACGGTGAGACGGCTTTGATTTGCTCAAAATCCAGTGGCTGGAAGTGATAAACTCTGGAGTAAGAACAGACCTAAATGTTCAGTTTTTTTTTTTCCTTTTTGAAAATTGCCATAGAGCGTGTGCGCTGGTTAGAGAGCCAGGCAGAAAGAGAGAGGAAGACAGAGAGAGCACCCCTTAGGGAAGATGGCCTTGCCACACAGTCTCTTCTCCTCCATTTTCGTCTTAGGATTTTTGGGGCATGCACCCATACATGCATACACATCTGGTGTGTTTTTCAAGCCACAGGGTCCAGGACTTGAGCCACACATACAGCCATGTGGAATTCAGTCACCCTAACCACCACACTATAAACAGGCCCCAGTGCCAAGTTCTCAAAAGAGGAGAGGTAAGCAAAATAGGACAAGATTTTACTTTAAAATTCCCTCTTAGGATCCCCCATTTCCTCTTTTCCTCAGTGTCCAGATATCTAAAGCCTACTTCCCTTACCTGAGGGCATCCAGCATGGGGAGCAGGTTGAGAAGGGCCGTGTCGCTGGGGTCACTGAACCAGGATTTAATGGGGATGGCATTGTCTAGGGTGAGTGGAAATGCAGATGAGAAGAAACAAAGGATTTCAGGAAGACTAGGTATTTTTTTCTTATTGGAGAGTGAAGGAATCATCACTTTAAAATATCTACATTCCCCTGCCCAAAGTCACAGCCTGATTTATCCTCCAAACTAAAATTTATTTTTTTATCATTTTTGCCATAGGGTGCATGTGCTTGCTAGAGAAAAGAGAGAGAGAAAGAAAGAGAGAGAGAGAGAGAGAGAGAAAGTGAGAAATCACTCCCCAGGAAGGATGGCCACACCATAATCCTTTCTCCTCTATTCTCCTCCTGGGATTTGGGGCACGTGTGCATGTGTCTTGTGTGAGTTTCAAGCCACCGGGTCCAGGACTTGAACCGCGCGGTTGATCATATGGGAGTTCAGTTGCTTTAACCACCACACCACCTGCTGGCCCCACTAAAATTCTTTTTTTCTTTTTTTTGGAAAGGTTTTTGCTATAGAGTGCGTGCGCTCACCAGAAAGAGAGAGAAACATAGAGACAGGAAGGGAGAAATCACACCCTGGGGAGATGGCCACGCCGCAATCCCTTCTCCTCCTTTCTCCTCTCGGGATCTTGAGCACACACGCACACGCGCCAGCCTGAGTTTAAGCCACCGGGTCCAGGGCTCGAACCGCGGTCGAGCACATGGGAGTCCAGCGACTGTTGGTCCCCGCACTAAAATTTAATTTTAATCACCAGATCTCATACTAGTGTGGACTTTCTAGTCACATTTATTGAACCTTATTTTTAAAAAAAGGAAAGAGAATTGATATGAAAAATCTGGTTTATGAAATGCACATACTGGGAGGGGGTATCTCATTTGAAGTAGTGAAAGAACTTGCACCTGGTCCTACGGTAAAATGGGGAATCTCAATTCTCAAGGACCCAAGTCTGTCTCCTAGTTCCCTGCATTCAAAATACCTCTCCAGAACCACACCCTGCCACCTTCCCACATACCTGGATGGCTCCTGTAAGCCCCTGGGGAGTTATCCAGAATCACAATGCTGGAGAGGTCACTGTGTACCACAGAGAGGTCCTTGATGTAGCTGCCCAACTCCAAAGTGCAGTGCTGGGAGGCAAAGGGATTGTGTAGTCCACCTCTCCTACCTCTCTAGGGCAGCTGGCTTAAACCCAGCCCACCCAGGGGCCTGCTTCCTCCGCCCACTCTTAGTCCATTCCATACCTGTCTGTAATATCTCCTCTTGAGAATACTTCTGCTATTGTCCAGTTTATCTGCCACAGCAGAGCCATAAATCTCCATGCTTGCAGTAAACACCACCAGCTCGTACCATTGGCTCACCTGAAATAGATTGGAATAGAGGAACATGTCATATAAGGAGATCATTCAGTCATACGGTTCTTTTTCACTAGGACTCCAGCCTGGTCCTTCAGGCCTTCCAGCAACATCAAATGTATCTGGAGACAAAAAATTCTAAACCCCGCAAACCTCCAGACTCAATGTCTGAGGCAGACTCTAGAGATGCAAGAACAAAAGAGCTGGATGACTAAGGAAGAACGGATGTACATCAATACAACAAATGAATTCCAACTACTGGAAAACAATCCCCTACCAGCCTCCAGCCACCCCTCTCCAAAACTGCCTTTACCCATTTCTCTTCATCCCTTTCTCCAAATCCCCAGAGCCCTGAAACTATTTTTCATCATAGAATTCCACTTAGCTCCCACAGACTCACCACTTCTAAGAAGAAATCCACATGTGGCCGCTTATGTACAAAAAATCGAACAGGATGTTTGTCTATTACCACCTGAAGAGGAACAAGGAGAGGCTGGGGGAGGTCCTGAGCACAACACAGGCTAGAGGACACGCCACCTGTCCACCCCCATCACCTGTTTCTCTCCCTCAGGCTGGCATTGGTACCAAGGGATGGGGACTCTGAGAGGGGAAAAGGTAAGCATTTCATCACTCTCCACAGCCACACACCTTGAGGATGAAGTCAGGAGGCGTTCCAGGCCGGACCGTGGGCCTCAGGACCCCATCATGGTGGGAGTGAATAAGTGTCTCATCCAGATCCAGCACCAGGATCTTCCGCTTCACCTGGGCTGAATCACAATGGGAAGGGATAACACTGACCAACCACTGGTCCAGGGCTGGAACTCTACCTCCTTAAAGGAGTCTTCCCAGCCAGAATACTCACCTAACCGATTCCGGGACACAGGAGACAAGGGAAGAATGTCGTACCGAACAGTCTGATACTGAATTACCTAAGAAGAGCAAGAAAGAAGACTAGAACCCCTGACAAGGAAATAGTCCCCAGTAACAACAGTAATGTAGTGAATGTTTACCATATGCCAGGCACTATGAATGCCATTAGGATCTAATCCTTAGAACAATCCTAATAAGAATATATTTCTTGGGCTGACAGGTGGCATGGTAGTTCAGGGCACTGGGCTCCCACATGGCCAACTGCGGTTTGAGTTCTGGACCTGGTGGCTTGCTTTCTCACTTTCCCTCTCACTCCTCCCCTCTCTGGTCAAATTAAAAATAAAGTAAAATAAAATAGTTAGGCTGTTGAGGCTGGGATTTAAACTGCAGTTGGTCATGTGGGATCTGGCTCCTTTAGCCACTAGGCTATAAGGCCAGCCCTCTAATAATGATATTATTATTGTTCCTGTTTTCAGGATGAAGAAAGTGAGGCTTGGATAGATTAAATACTCTTACTATGGCCACACAGCTAAGAGCTATCTGATTTATTTTTCTTCTCCAGTTAGAATGAAAACTTAATGTGACCATGGCTTTTGTCTTGATCATAGTATAGAACACAGAAGTGCACAGATCGCGGTGGCAAGGGTGGTCAGTTAGTGACAGTCGAAGCAATGAAGTGGCAGAGTGAAGACTGTACCATGCAGTACAATGGGTTTACCCAACCCAAGAACCTGCTCTCGTGACCATGCCGTTAACCTACCATGAACAAAGAAATGCACAGGTCCCCCACCCGTGTGGAGATTCTCAGCAATCCCCATCACCTCACTTTCACAACTGAGCGCCTCAGATTCCCCCATGCACATGGAATAGGTGTCAGGAGAGGAGGCCCTTGAATCCTAAGGGGAATTGGGGATGAGGGAATCCAGAGGTTGTCAGGTCAGCTAAGTTCCTCTGGCTAGGGGCCACTAAGCCTATTTTAACCAGCCACCTGTCTACTTCTGTCTCTACTAGCCAAGTCACAAGTCACAGAGAACCTCAGCCCTCTGACCAGCCTCCTTATCCTGGTACCAGGGCAGGACAGAGAACCCTGGGAAGCTCCACCTGCCAGACTGACGGGGTTTGGAGCAGGCCAGAGAGAAGTAAGGGCTGTAAGTGAGAGGTGAAGAAGGGACAAGGACGTTACCACCTCAGCCTTCCAGCTCTGCTCTGCAAGCCTTTTCTAGAGGCTCCTATTTCCTAATAGATGACCCCATGCAAAGCCTGGCAGTTCCCTCTTCCCCTCTTTCCTTCTAAGGCACCTTGCTCTTCCGTCTGTCCCTAGGCCTTAAGCCACACCAGACCAGGCTCCCCCTTGCAAACCAAAGGGTCCTCTACCCCTAATCCCAAAGCATCTGTCCTTCTCTCCCTGGGTGGTGGTGGTGATGTGATGAGGGCCACACAGCTCGGGTGTCCTGCCTCGCTATCTCGGGTTGCACATGCTGGGCGTGCAGGGAATGCTCCAAGCATCTGCCAGAGAGGGGGTAGGGGAAGAGGCCAGATTGGGAGGAGGAGGACAAAAGGCTGCAGGTCATTGCTGCCTAAAGCAGAGCGATTCCGGATGGGCTGCAGCACTGCTGCCTCCACCCAGAAAACTCATGTGTTGAGGGGAAAGGGCCAGAGAGGATGGTACATACAGAAAACCCCAGGATCTAGCTCCTCACACATCTCAGCATCTCGGACTTCAAATTTTTCTTGGTTCCTATTCTGAGGGTAATAGTCCTACCTACAACCACAACTACCCAGAACAGCCTCCACCCTAAATCAGGAAATGGAAGGAGTAACAGAATGAACTCAAGCCCAGGCCCATTCCACCAAACCGATTAAATCAACTGCCATCACCACCCAGGCCTTTCTGGCCCTTGACCTAGGCTGCCCCTACCTGGTTTTATTCTTCCAAATTTCACTGAGGCATGCCAAAGAGTACAGACTACAGTCTCTGCAACCCAGCCTACAAAATGCTTCCCCGACTCCTTCAGAGAATTCTCTCCAGGGGTGATGAGAACACAAGGGCACAGTCATTAAATAATGTTAGCCAAGGAAGCTTTGACCTTGGAGAAAAGTGATGGGGAGGAAAGCCAGAGATGCTTGGGTACTTCCACACAGCTTCAGTGCCCCCCAGTATCCCTCACAGTGCTAGGGTCTCTTGGAGAAGCAAGCGTGTTCTCACATCAAAGTCCTCACTGGCCAAGCCGTCTTCTGACAAGGACACCCAAAACTTTAATGGGCTCCATCCCCAACTAAAGAGGCCCATCATAAAATCATCTTTCTTAGTCCTGAGGTCTCATTAAATCCAGATAGGCTAATAAGTTTTCAAGGACTTTTTGGAGTTTCTTTAATACGAACCACAGGGGTTTTTCTTCACAGCCAGGGCTTCGCCAAGTTCCCACCCTTGTTTGTCACATATGCCCTCCCAGCCACCCCCACCCCTGACACATAAGCCCTTCTCTCCCTTGCTGCAATTCTGATAGGAGGGTCTTTCACAAGTCCGCATCGACAAAACTGGCTGCCATCAAACAGGTGTTCCCTGCCTCTCGGTTTCTTTAGCAACAACTCCAGCTTTCTCGAAGAACGCCCCACCCACTATTCTAGCCCCCAAGAGTTGCCAAATCCTGTCCAATCTAGGCCATCAAACCCCCCCAGATCTCGTTCTATTACAAGGGTCTCCCTCCTCCCCACCCCACTACCTGTTTAAGTGGCCCTAATTCCCTAGCGGGAAATCCCCGCTAGGTCTCCCTTCCTAGGCCCAAGAGAAGCCCGACACTTTCCGAAAAGCAGCGAGCCGCGGACAGAGGTCCCACCACCGCCAGTGCCCACCCAGGCTCACCGTGCGGATCTGCCTCCGCAAAAGGTAAATGAAGAAGCTCCAGAGCTTGGCGGCGAAGGCCACGCCCGTGCGCAGCCCCAGCAGACACTGCGTCCGCATCATCCCGATGACCCCGGCACCGCCGGCCCCGGGGCCCCCGCGGCCCAGCTCCGCCAGCCCCCCGGGGGCAGCCCCCCGCCGCCGGGAGGGGGAACGGGGGCCCCGAGTGGCAGGAGAGGCTACAGAGAGGGGCAGGGGACGGGCGGCTCAGAAAGCCACCCCCGGCGAGGGGAAAGCCCAGCGGAACGGGGAGCTGGGGGGCAGGCGTGGGCAGCCCGCGGGGGCCCACATGGGCGGGGAGTGGCACCGACGGCTTCGCGGAGGTTGCGGGCCTAGACAGGTCGGACTAGGACGGGGTCCTCGGAGACCAGGAGGGAAGGGGATGGAGAATTGGGGGAGGGG
>NW_006159824.1:1359142-1372411 GCF_000334495.1 Tupaia belangeri chinensis | reverse complement strand
GGGGGGGGGGGGGGGAGCCGAGGGGCGCGGAGCGCAGAGCCGGAGCGGCCTCCCCCTCCCCGAGGTCTGGGTTCCTTTAGCCGCTGGAGAGCGGGGCTGCAGCCTCTGCAGCTGGATTTCCCACTCTGACAGGCGCCATTTTACCGCCCTGAGGGCTCCCTCCTCCTTTCTTCCCCCCTCCTCTTCCCTTCTGACACTGCTTCCGGTGGTGACGTGTATTCGCTTCACCCGGACTGATGCTCCCTCTACTCGGTCTATGGGAGTAGGGAGAAGGAAATCTGCGCGCTCCGAACAAGGCTGCAGTGTTGCGCACGCGCGGGGAAACAGGCCGCGGGGTGGAGTCCGGGGGGCAAGCTCCGCCTCAGAGGGCGTAGGTGGGGCGGCGTGACGTCACTTGCCGCCGACGTTGGACCTTCCAAGGGGGCTCGTGTAGCCTTCACCCCTCCCCCTGACAACTGCCCCAACGGCTCTTCCTGCCCCCGTCTTGGTGAATATGTGACTAGGGCGTAGTTCCTACGTCTCCGCGCCAGGGTAGGGAGGGACCCTTCCGTGCGAGCCCTGCCTGGGAATTTTGAACAGGATCACCTTTCATTCCAGACTGCCCTGTTTTAGTGGTGGGAGGATCCTCACATGCCCCGCCCCCCTAGCCGGAGGGGCGGGTCAAGGGCCGTGACGCCATCAGAGGGCGCCTGAGTAGGGACCCGACGCAAGTAGGGGATGTTGGAGTCGCTGTTGGCCCTAGGCGGCCTGGTGCTGCTTCGCGGTGAGGCCCTGGCTTAGGGAAAGTTTTTTGGAGAGGAAGGGTGCTGTGGATCATAGGCTACGAGTGGAAGTCGCGAGCGGTTCGTGACGGCGGAAACTGTAGTATTTTCACACTGTTTGTCTGTCCCTTGTTCCCAGATTCTGTGGAGTGGGAGGGGCGCAGTCTCCTGAAGGTGCTTATCAAGAAATCTGCACTGCGGTGCGTATCACGCTGCGTCTCCCCGCCCTGCCCTGGGAAGGGAGTCTGTACCCCACTCTTTGACACGGCCCTCTTATCTCACTTAGTGGGGAGCAAGTCCACGTCCTGGGCTGTGAAGTGAGCGAGGAAGAGTTTCGTGAAGGTTTTGACCCCGAGATCAACAGCCGGTATGTACAAATTGGAGGCGATTTCCTTAGATGTGGAACCTCTGTCGCTAAGGGACATCCTCTACAAGTAAGTGCAAGACCTGGTATGTAGTAAAGGCAGCTACTTAAATATTCATTGATAGAATGAATATTTCTCGACTCCTGGAAGGAGTAATGGTGAATGATGCCCATTTGTTGAATGAAAGCACACTGTAAAAGTTGAAACAGGGAACCAGCAGTTAGCGTAATGGCTATGTCGCTGGACTCCCACGTAGTCGACCGCGGTTCATGTCCCGGACCCGGTGGCTTAAAACTCACGCCGGGCGCGTGTGCGTGCCCAAGATCCCGAGAGGAGAATGGAGGAGAAGGGATTGCGGCGTGACCATCCCCCTTGGGGGGTGATTTCTCGCTTTCTGTCTCTATGTCTCTGTCTGTCTGGCGAGTGCACGCGCCCTACAGTGAAAATCTCAAAAAAAAAAAGTTGAAACAGAAATAGTAATAAAAAGCAGATAGTACAGTTTAGGGATTAGAGGCTGTCCTGGAGGATAAGAATAAGCACGTTCTGTCTTTTGAGTAATTAAGAATCTGGTGCATGATTCAGATATGGATTCCAAACTTGCATCAGTACAGCCTACAAGCTGTTGAGGAACTGTCTCAGAGACTGAGAGACACCGTGTGCAAATTTAGGGAGGTATGATAAGGCATACCTATTCATGGGAGTGGAAGAGTTTCCTGAGATAGTCTGAGGTCAGGCCTGTAGAGTTACCTGGTTGTAAAAGGCCCAGAAGGTTAAATTATCATATCTCACATAGCCAACTCTACAGTTCAAGTCCTGGGCTGACAATTTGGAAATCTCACCAGGCACATGTGTGTGCCTAAAATCCCAAGAGGAGAAGGGATTGTGTGACCATCTCCCCTGGGGGGTTGATTTCTTACTTTCATTCTCACTGTGTCTGTCTGTCTCTTCAAGTACACATATAGCATAATAATAATAATAATAATAATAATAAAATAATAAAAAAAGATCATGACAAGTTTAGATGTTATCATAAAGGCAATGGAGGAATCATCTAAAAATTTGGAGGGAGAGTGATTATATTAGGTCATCAGGAAAATTATGATGTACTTTTCTGTTTTTACATGCAAAAATGCGTCATGGCTTTTCTGAGGCCCAATGTGTACCTTTTAGAAAAACTAGTCCAGGGGCCAGCAGGTGATGCAGTGGTTAAGGCACTGGACTCCAACATGGCCGATCGTGTTCAAGTTGGACCTGGCAGCTTGCTTTCTCACTTTCCCTCTCACTCTTCGTCTCTTTCTGGTGAATGCACATGCTGTGTAGCAAATTAATAATAATTATAAATAAAATTAAATAATTCTTGAAAAGAAAAGAAAGAAACACTAATCCAGTCCCTGCCATATGGGGAATGGATTGGAAAGGCACAGCCTGGAAACAGATCAGGAGTGAAGACTATTGCAGTAATCATTAGGTATCTAGGAACAGGACACAGCTTGTAAAGCAGAGGCTGTGCTGGGCACTGGAGACATAGCAGTGAATGAGACAGACCTGTGCCCTCCCCTAATAAATCTTAGATAAGGTGACAGAGGCCTGGCTTAAGGCAGCGGCAGTAGGTTGGAGTGTTCAGAACAAATATAAAAGGACCTTAATAGGTAGAATTCCCGGGTCTTATTAACTGATGTGAGATAGAAGAAAGAATTCAGATAAGATGGTTCTTGAATCTGCCTGGTTAGTAGAGATTAAGAACCATTAATAGAATGCTTTGTACTTCTAGTCTGGGCAGCTCAGTGACTAATAATAGTTTGCATCTGTCTGTTGAGCTCTAATTTTATATCATCCATTGTGGGATAGAGGTGGTGCTGTATTAGATGGCATTCACTAGGGAATCAGAAGGTTTTTAGAAAGATGTCTGGAAACAAGCATTCTGCAACCATGAAGCTTTCCCAGAATCTGTAGCTTATGCCAAACTTCCTCTCCTGAGCTGTCACTTTTGTCTGCAGTTAGTTAATTCTTGACATTTTTTCAGGCATTCTACAGGCAGGAACCATGTCCCAGTTCTCTACTTTCTCTTTATCCATCCAGAGAATAATAAATTTTAGGTACCGTTCAGCAAAAATTATAATGGTGATAGCTAACACTTATCAAGCATTTGGTATGTGCTGGGCACTGTGCCAGGTGTCAAGAAGTTGACATCCCTCTTTCATAAATGTAGAAGTCATCTAAGTAATTTTTCAGTTAGGTGACCATACACAGGGAACAAAGTTAGTCTTGGAGCTAGATTTTGGATGTTTGGATTAGGGATGCTTCCTGTATTTAGGATATTAGTGAAAATCAAGGAAACAGCTGTAAGGATTAGAGGATGAGGAGCCGGCAGGTTGCATAGCTAGGGGTGTTGGACTCCCCAATATGGCTGAATGCAGTTCGAGTCCCAAACCTGGCAGCTTGCTTTCTTGCTTTCTCTCTCTCTCTCTCTCTCTCTCTCTCTCTCTCTCTCACACACACACACACTTAGTTTCACTCTCACTCTGTCCCTCTTTGGTCAAATTAAAAAAAAAAAAAAATAAATAAAGGGAAATAATATAATTCTTTTTTTTTTTTTTTGGAGAGGTTTTGGCCGTAGGGCATATGTGCTTGCCAGGAAGACAGACCGAAAGCGAGAAATCACCCCCCCGGGGGAAGGGATGGCCACACCGCAGTCCCTTCTCCTTCATACTCCTCTTAGGATCTTGGGGATGCACGCACTTGGCATGAGTTTAAGCCACCAGGTCCGGGACTCGAATCATAGTCAACTACATGGGAGTGCAAAAACATAGCCGTTACGCCAACTGCTAGTCCTGTCACTTTTTTTTTTTTTTTTAAGAATTTCTTTATTAGTTCATTTATCTTAATTTCACCAGAGAAAGACAGACACACAGAAAGAAGGAAAGTGAGAAAGCACGCTACCAGGTCCAGGACTTGAACCGTGGTCAGCTATGTGGGAATGTCTAGCACCCTGCTAGCCCCCCTGTCAATTTTTTCAAAAAAAGAAAAAAGATTAGAGGATGATATTTGAGGTTAGAAAGGAACAGTATCATATTTTCTCCTATTTTCTCTTTGCAGGGTGGTGTACCATGATTTCTTCAGAGACCCTCTCAACTGGTCAAAAACTGGGGAGGCCTTTCCTGCAGGACCCCTGGCAGCCTTGAGAGCCGTGTGTAGGAGGACAGCTCCTGGCCCTGCCACCATTGCTCTTGATTCACTCAGCTGGCTATTACTTCACCTTCCCTGCACCACACTCTGCCAGACCCTGCACACTCTGAGCCCTCAGGGCTCCTGCCCTGGTGAGACCTTTTCTTTGTGTGCTTCCCCTTACACGTTTTCCTCTGCCAAGGAATGTGGCTCTTTCCATTTCACCCTAAAAAGAAAACTTAAGAGATTTCTACTAAGACCTTTTTTCATCTCTTTAACATTTTTTTTAATTTACTTTTTTAAAAATTTCCATTTGTTATTATTTTTAATTTGACCAGAGAAAGAAAGGGAAAGTGAGAAAGCAAGCCACCAGGTCCGGGACTCGAACTGCAGTTGGCCATATAGGAATCCAGTGCTCTTAACCACCATGCCATTTGCCAGCCCTTTTCTTTAGTTTTTTACTTTTTTGTTGTGTGTGGTGTTTTGTTTTTTTTTTTAGAGTTTTCGTCATAGAGTGCATGTGCTTGTCAAAGAGGAAGATACAAACAGAGGGAAAGTGTGAAGTCACTTCCCTGGGGGAATGGCCATCCCAGAATCCCTTCTCCAGGGATCTCGGACATGCGTGCACATATGCCCAGTGTGAGTTTTAAGCCACTAGGTTCAGGACTGGAGCCATGGTTGGCCATGTGGGAGGGAGTCCAGTGACGTAACCACTATCCCATCTGCTGGTCCCTGGTTTTTTTTTGTTTGTTTGTTTTTTGGAGAGGTTTTTTTTTGCTATAGGGCGCGTGCGCTTGCCAGACAGAGACAGAGAAACAGAAAGTGAGAAATCACCCCGCAGTGGGGACGACCATGCCGCAATCCCTTCTCCTCCGTTCTCCTCTCGGGATCTTGGGCACGCACGTGCCCAGCGTGAGTTTTAAGCCACCGGGTCTGGGACATGAACCGCGGTCAACTACATGGGAGTCCAGTGACATAGCCATTACACTAACAGCTGGGCCCCCTCCCCGTTTTTTGTGTTTTTTTTTTAATTTTTCATGATATTACCCACCAGTCATTTTTTTCCTTCATCTTTCATGTGTGCACATATGTGTGTTGTTATTTTCACATAGATTCTTACTACATCACGGTCATCCTTCCTCAACCTTCCGAGTGGCTGGGACTACAGGTGCACATCACCACACCTAAATATTTACAGGGTGGGCCAGGAATTGAACCTGGGCCTCCCGTGCGGTATCCACCTGTGGAACAGCAGTGTCTCTAGCTCATGCTACTGTGCCTCATCTTTCAAGTTTTTTTTAATTTGCTATAGGGAACGTACTCCAAGAGATATGGGAGTGAGGGTGTGAGGGCGGGAATGAGAAGTTTTCCCCCAGGGGAGATGGTCATGCCACTATCCCTTTTCCTCCGTTCTTCTCTCAGGATTTTGAGCACGCACATACGTGCTTCTGCCATGTTTTTCTCAAGCCACCAGGTCTAGGCCTCAAACCACATAGCCATGTGGGATCCAGCCACCTTAACCACCACACCACAGGCTGGCCCTCAAGTTTTTTTTCACTCATTCATTTCATTTGTTTATTCAGCAAATGTTACAAACACAAAATATGTCAAGTGTAATTCCAGATAATGGAAAGATAAAGTTGAGTCCTTGCCTTCCAGGAGTTCAAAGTCCCATACATGATATAGACAAGTAAACATGCAGTTTTAGAGATCGTCAGATAAGGGCCATGACATAGGGACGTGCTTTGGGTAACTTAAGGAAGAAATTGTCTTGACGAGCTAAGGATCAGCCAAGCAAATTCGGACTGACAGGATATTTTAAGACTACTCCTGAGGGAGACCCCAGATGGCGTGATAATTATGTGGCTGGACTCCCACGTAGTTGATGGACTACGGTTCAAATCCTGAACTTGGCTGCTTAAAGTTCAGGTTGGGCCTGCAGGCTGCATAGCCAGAGAGCATTTAGGACTGCATGTCTTCAGTCCCCAATCACCTACGTAGCAGGCATGTGTGTCTAAGAGGAGAATGGAGGAGAAGAGATTGCAGTGGCCGTCTCCCCTGAGGGGTGATTTCTTGCTTTCTATTTCTCTTTCTCTACAGTGAGCACACACACCCTATAACAAAGATCTCTCAAAAAAAAAAAAAAGTAAAAACTCTATAAAGATTTAAAAAAAAGAAAAAAAAGGCTGCCCCTAGGTCCAGCAGATGGCATAGCAGTTACATCATTGGACTCCCATATGGCTAACTGCCAGTGTGAGTCCCGGACCTTGTAATTTCAAACTCACATCAGTATATGTGCATCCATGCCCAATCCCAAGATCCCAGGAGGAAAACGGAGAAGGGATTGCTGCATGGCCATTCCCCAGGGCGGTGATTTCTTGCTTTCTGTCTTATCTCTATGGCTAGCACATGTGCCCTACAGCAAAAATCTCTCCCCTCCAAAAAAACTACTGGCCAGCAGGTGGCATTGTGGTTAAGGTGCTAGATTCCCATATGGCCAAGTGGTGTATTGGACCCGGCAACCTGAAAATCACAACAGAAAGTAGACAAATAAATGCTCTTTAAAGATGAAGGAAAAGACTACCCCTGATGTGTACTGCGTTTACGAGAATGGATTTTTTGCCTTTTTTTTTTTTTTCTCCTGCAGGGCACATTGAGTGTATGGAGAGAGACAGAGTGAAAAATCACCTCCCAGGGTATGACCACATCACAGTCTCTTCCACTCTCCTCTTGGGATTTGGGCATGCACACACACGCACCTGGCGTGAGGTTAAGCCGCTGGGTCTGGGACTCGAACTGTAGTCAACTGTGTGGGAATCCAGCGTCATAACTATTGCACCATCTGCTGGTCCCAAGAGAGAGACTTTAAAAAAAAAAATTATTTAATTTATTTATCATTATTTTAAAATTTGCTACAGGGCACACATGCTCACCAGAGAGAGAAGGTGAGAGAGCAGGCCGCCAGGAGGAAGAGGGATTGCAGCGAGACTGCCCTGCTTAGGGGAGGGCAAGCAGCTCTTGCTCACTCTCTAGTGCGTGCGCACACCCTATGGCAATTTAAAAAAAAAAAAAAAAGGGCAGAGGAAAATAAATAAATAAAAGATTGCCTGACTCAGAGCCTGAGAGCTTAACCAGTGAAAGGTACTGTCTTCCAGGAAATGGAAAGGAGTTTTCTGTTGGTTTGATTTTTAATTTTAATTTATTCATTCATTTATTTTCATTTGACCAGAGAAAAACAGACACACAGAAAAACAGAAAGTCAGAAAGCAAGCCACCAGGTCTGGGATTCGAACCATGGTTTGTATGTGGGAGTGTCCAGTGCCTTAACCACCATGCCATCTGCTGGCCCCATTTTTTTTTTTAAAGAGAGGTTTTTGCTATAGGGCATGTGTGCTCGCCAGAAAGACAGAGAGAAAACGAGAAATCACCCCCCGGGGAGATGGCCACCCCGCAATCCCTTCTCCTCCATTCTCCTCTTAGGATTTTGGGCATGCATGCACACGCGCCCGACATGCGTTTAAGCCACCAGATCCAGGACTCTAATCGTAGTCAACTACATGGGAGTCCAGTGACATAGCCATTATGCCAACTGCTGGTCCCTTGTTTGTTTTTTTAAGAGGTTTTTGCCTTAGGATATATGCACTTCCTGGAGAGAGAGACAGAGACAGTGAGAGGGAAGGTGAGAAATCATCCCTGGGGGAGGGATGGCCATGCTACAATCAATCCCTTCTCCTTCTGGGATCTTGGGTACAAGCACATGCCCAGTGTGAGTTTTAAGCCACTGGGTCAGCCATCTGGGAGTCCAGAGACCTAATCGCTATGCCATCTGATGGTCCTGGAAAAGGATTTTGAAAAGAGCAGTGGTGGCTGCTAAGAGGAGGAACAATAGCACAGAGAGACTTAGAGGAGGGGTTAGGAGTGAGGGCAGGGGCAAAAGGCAGCCTGCTACATAGGTGATTGGAGACTGAAGGAGTACGGTCCTGAATGCTCTCTGGCTATGCAGCCTTCAGGCCCCTCCTGGCACTGCACTTGCCAAAGAGAGAGAGACAGTGAGAAGTCACCCCCCAGAGACGATGGCCATGCTGCAATCCCTTCTCCATTCTTCTCTTGGGATCTTGGGCACATATGCACATGTGCCTGGTGTGAGTTTAAGCCGCTGGGTCTGGGACTCAAAAAGCAGTCAACTACATGGGAGTCTGGGAACATGACCATTACACCAACTGCAACTTGGTCCCCAAGGTTGCATTTTTAAAGGTCAGAAATGTCAAATATCAGCAAACTTCAGTTCAAAAAATGCTGATCTTTGTAAAGATAAAATTCACTAAGTGTTTAGTGCAATACGTGGAGCTCTGTAATTGTTCCCCAAGTGGAATCAGACATTTACTAAGAGCTTGGCAAGTTCAAAAAATTGGAAGTAGTTCATTGTGAAAGAGAGAAGACTAGAAAGTTGATAGACACCAGAAGCTGAACATGTTCATTCCATCCTGAAGGCCATGAGGAGCTAGGAGCTAACTGCTTCAGGACTGAAGTCAGAGCAGTGCCTTGGTCAGATTTACAGTGGAATAAAAGCAATGTATTAGGTTTGCCTGGAAGAGGCTCAGAGCAGCAGAGTTAAGACAGGCCACGTCAGGGTTGTGACAGTTGTGATGGAACATGGTCCTTCCTTTTCTCTTTACTGTTTCCTCCTGGGCCTCCACCTGAACGTTCCAGACTGTCTTTATGCCCTACATTTCTTTTAGTTTATTTCTTCCATAAGACAGCAAAAGAAAAAGCACCCCCACTTGGTTCTTGATGCTGGGATCCGTCCCAGCCCTCAGCCAGCCAGTATCGTGGGGACAAGCCGTGTGCCTGGTGTACTCAAGGTCTCCAGACTCTAACCAGGAATGGGATTGCCTCACTGACCATTGCATTTTACCACTACACCATCTGTCCCCTGCACCTGACTGTTCTTGTCCTCCTCCAGGTGCCAGCACTCCAGCGGAACAGGTGCATGTGCTGGGCCTGCTACATGAAGAGCTTCATGGCCCAGGCCCTGTGGGAGCACTGAGCAGCTTAGCTCAGGCTGAAGTGACCTTGGGTGGTACAGCGGGCCAGGCCTCGGCCCACGTCCTTCATCGGAGGCCCCAACAGCGCCCAACTAATAAGGTCAAGAGAAAAAAATGGGAGGCCTGGAGATGGGATCAGAGAGGGGTGGCAGGATAGGAGCAATAAAAAGGCTGGTGTGTTGGGCCAGCAGGTGGCGTGGAGGTTAAGGCGGCTGGATCCCACAGTTCTAGTCTTAGACCCAGTGGCTTGAAAATGACACTGTGCATGTGTGCCCAAAAGGAGAATGGAAAAGGGACTTGTAGTGTGACCATCCCCTCAGGGGGCTGATTGCTCACTTCCCCTCTGTCTGTCTCAGATAAGCACACACATCTATAGCAAAACTTTAAAAACAGACAATGTGTGATTGACGGCTTCCCTGTGTGTCCTGTCATTTACCTTGTTTAATCACAGCTACCCTACAAGGTGATTGTTTTATTAGCCCCATTCTGCAGGCTGGGAAACTAGTGCAGGGAGGTTTGAATTTAAGTGTTTTTCCAAGGTTATGAAGAACAAGTGACAGAGTCAGGATTTGAATTCAGGATTGCCTGGCTTAAGCCAGCCATGACAGCTTGAAAAAAACACACGGTGCACCTGTGCGGACATGCCCAAAGTCACCATAGGAGGAAGGAGTAGAGGAAGAGAGATTGCAGTGAAATTGCCCTGTTTGGGGGAGGGAGGGGCGCTCTTGCTCACTCTCCAGTGAGTACACACACCCTATGGCAATTTTAAAAAAATGAAAAGGGGGAAGGAAGAACCATAAAAAATAAATAAATAAAAGATTGCCTGACTCAGAGCCTGAGAGTTTAACCAATGAAAGGTACTGTCTTCCAGGAAATGGAAAAGGGTTTTAAAAAGACAAGTGGTGGCTACTAGGAGGAAGAACAAGAACACAGACTTAAAGGAGGGGTTAGGAGTGAGGGCAGGGGCAAAAAGCAGCCCACTACATAGGCGATTGGGGACTGAAGGAATGAGGTCCTGAATGCTCTCTAGTTTATTCAGTAAGATGGGAAAAAACCTTCGAACTCTCCTTTCTTCTCCCCAGACTCACTGGTTCTCCATCCTTCCTGACTTCAGCCTGGATCTTCAAGAGGGCCCCCTCCTAGAGTCCCAGCTGCATCCAGATCCTCACACACACTTGGTATCTAAGGGTGCCGGGGCCGGAACAAGAGAAGGGAGCTTAGGGTCTGGCAAAAAGAGAGTAAAAACCTCAGAGGTTGGGTTGGTATGGGGCTGGGCACCTGGGCTGGGTGACAGTTACAGCATCCTTTGTACCTACAGGTGGATCCTATGGCTCATTTGACCTTTAACCTTCACTTGTCCGAGAAGGAGAGAGAAGCCAGAGACAGCCTGACTCTGCCTTTCCAGTTCAGCTCTGAAAAGTAAGGTTGGGTCCTGGGTGCTGGCTGGCTGTGTAGAGCCCAGCATCTGGGCCAGAGAGGTGGGGCCGCAGCAGGTTATTGGTTAACTTCTCAGACTTTATAGGGGCTGAAGTCCATCTCTAGAGTCCAGGGAGTGGTGCTCTGCCCACCCATATACCCACAGGGGCCGACACCCCATATGTCCCTCTCCACTAAAGCCTTACGTCCCATTCCCACTGTTTCTACAGCAATCTGGGCCTGGGCCGGCCTGACCAGACCCTGGGGAGATGGCCCTGTCTCCAGGCAACAGTAGGACAGGAAGCTCTATGGGTGTGGCAAAGGCTGGTTAACAAGGGCTTAGTAGATGCCTGCTGTTTTGTGCCCAGTGTGTGGGTGGGTGAAGCAAGACTGGCAGGATCCGTGCCCTCAAGCTGCTAAGAGCTCACAGGACCGTTAAAGCTCTACAAGAGCATGCATTCCAGTACCAGGTGGAGCGTCAGCACGAACTAAATGTGGGGTCAGGAAAGGGGCTTGGGTCTGACACCAAATCACCTGAATGTGCCCAACCCCATCTGAGCTCAGAAGCTAAGCAGAGTTGGGCCTGGTTAGTACTTGGATGGGAGAGAAAAGGACTTGGGCTGAGAAAATGACACAGGCCTAAGAAAGTTGTCTGAGTGAGAGTGACTCACCTGAAGAGGGCATGCAGACCCGACCCCTGGTACCCTGCTCACCAGCACCAATTCTTCCCTCCTCAGACAGCAGGCTCTGCTGCACCGCAGGCCAGGCCCAGCTTCCAGCCACATCTTCTCTGAGCCAGATGCTTACGACGATCTGGATCAAGAAGACCCGGATGATGACCTAGATATTTGACTGGACAGACTTGACTAGACTTTTAGTTGCAGGGGGAAGGGAAAGACCGTGAGCCTGGAACCATCGTTCTGCTGTGTTGGCCTTACCCTGTCCCTACCCCGTTTGACCCTGTGTCTGTGGAGGCCCGGGCCTGTGAGCGAGGCCACAGCTTCTGATCAGGAAGCTATGGAATGAGGGAATACAATGAGACTGGAACCACCCCCATGCCTAATAAAATATTTTTTTTATTGAAAAAGAAACTCTTTGGTAGTTATTTAAGAGCTGAGGGCTGAGTGGGGGCGGATGAGAGAAGCCAAGCATGCGAGTATTTACATCAGCTGAGACTGGAGCCAAAATAATGGGGAAAATGAAATGGGAGGCAGGGACAGTCGAGCACCCCCCAGTACTCTCTTTTTAACTAAAAGTAGGTGCACTTTGGGTTCCATATTCCCTGTAAAGATCTCGGTTGGACAAAAGCAGAGACCCTAAAGGGAAAAAAACACCTACTTTCCAAAACATTTTTTATTACTGTACAAAAACACACCCTCCCCGTTTTGTCTCCCCTGCCCAACCCCCCAGAGAACTGTACATGGTGTGCAGAGATGGAGTGACCAGGAGGCCTTTGTCCTGCACCCTGCCCACAGGCTGAGCTCTCTGCCCCAAAGTCCCTTCAGGCACCTGGGCACAGCCATAGCCCATCTGGCTGCGTCACGGGGATCCCAGCTCACACGTACTCCTTGGCAGAGTTAGGCTTGGGGTAGGAGCGGGGTGCCCGGTACCCACTTTTGCTCTCACTCCCAGGACAGGAGCAAGAGAGTAGTGCACCTCCCAGGAGAACCAGAGCAGACCCTGCCCAGCCAATAAAGATGGCAGGGCCAAACTCGTACCTGTGAACAGAAGAGATTAGGGTCAGAACCCCTGGCCTGTTTCTGCTCTCCTCCCTATCCTATGACCCCAGGCCTGTCTCCTTAGGAGTTAGGGATCCTGGGGCCGCAGATGGCATAGTGGTTAAGGGCACTGGACTGACACATGGCTGACCGCAGTGTGAATTCCAAACCTGCTGGCTTATTTTCACACTTCACCCCCCCCTTTCCTTCTCATTCTGTCCCTCATATTAAAATAAATAAAGTGGGACCAGCAGTTAGCATAATGGCTATGTTACTGGACTCCCACGTAGTCGACCGCGGTTCAAGTTCTGGACCCCGTGGCTTAAACTCACACCAGGCGCGTGTGTGTGCGTGCCCAAGATCCCGAGAGGAGAAGGGAGGAGAAGGGATTGCAGCGTGGCCATCCCCCCTGGGCGGTGATTTCTCACTTTCTGTCTCTCTGTCTCTGTCTGTCTGGCGAGCTCATGCACCCTATAGCAAAAACCTCTCCAAAAAATAAAAAATTAATAAATAAAGTGAAATAATTCTTTTAAAAAAGAAGGGGCGGGAACCAGCTGTTAGCGTAATGGCTATGTTGTTGGACTCCCACGTAGTCGACCATGGTTCACGTCCCGGAACCGGTGCGTGTGCGTGCGTGCCCAAGATCCCGAGAGGAGAATGGAGGAGAAGGGGTTGTGGCATGACCATCCACCCTGGGGGGTGATTTCTCGCTTTCTGTCTCTATGTCCCTCTCTGTCTATCTGGCGAGCAAACGCAAACTATAGCAAAAACCTCTCAAAAAAAAAAAAAAAAAAAAAAA
>NW_006159824.1:1357398-1357852 GCF_000334495.1 Tupaia belangeri chinensis | reverse complement strand
CCCGAGAGGAGAAGGGAGGAGAAGGGATTGCAGCGTGGCCATCCCCCCTGGGCGGTGATTTCTCACTTTCTGTCTCTCTGTCTCTGTCTGTCTGGCGAGCTCATGCACCCTATAGCAAAAACCTCTCCAAAAAATAAAAAATTAATAAATAAAGTGAAATAATTCTTTTAAAAAAGAAGGGGCGGGAACCAGCTGTTAGCGTAATGGCTATGTTGTTGGACTCCCACGTAGTCGACCATGGTTCACGTCCCGGAACCGGTGCGTGTGCGTGCGTGCCCAAGATCCCGAGAGGAGAATGGAGGAGAAGGGGTTGTGGCATGACCATCCACCCTGGGGGGTGATTTCTCGCTTTCTGTCTCTATGTCCCTCTCTGTCTATCTGGCGAGCAAACGCAAACTATAGCAAAAACCTCTCAAAAAAAAAAAAAAAAAAAAAAGGGGGGCCGGGGGTGGGG
>NW_006159824.1:1356376-1357329 GCF_000334495.1 Tupaia belangeri chinensis | reverse complement strand
ACTAAATGAAAAAACTCTAAAAAAAAAAAAAAAAAAAAAAAAGGAGGGGCTGGTGTGGTGGTTAAGGTGCTGGACACTCCCACATGACTGACTATGGTTCAAGTCCTGGACCTGGTGGCTTGCTTTCTCATTTTTTCTGTCTCTCTCTGGTCAAATTAAATTAAATGAATAAAAATAATTCTTTTTTTAAAAGTTAATAAACTTTTTTTTAAAGTTAAAGCTTTTGGACTTACTTCATATTTGTCGGGATCAAGGGGTTATAAAAGTCTGTGACAATCTGATGGCCATACCAGGAGCAAGCTACCAAGGCAGCAAGACCTGGGGAGAGAATGAGTGTTATACTTTGAGTCCCCAAACCACCATCTTACCCACCCTCACTCTTAATGGGAGGGAGAGACAGAGCCCTTGCCCCCCTCACCCCCAACATGGACCTAAGGCTCACCTGCCACGATGAAAATGATGCCTCCTGTCATGGCTATTCGAGCCTTCTTCACTTTGTCATCCCCCCCACAGCGGGTGCACTTCATGCCCATGGTGGCCACAAACATGGCCAGGAAGCCCAGCACCAAAGATACCACCATTAGGGCTCGAGTGGCCTGCAGCGCCGCTGCGGAGAAGGGGAAAGGACGCCGTCATTGTGGAAATACCGACGGGCACTCTCGTAGCTCGGGCCTAGGGCCCCTGAGTCCCCGGCCCAGACCTGAGCCGGCAGGTCCCCGCCCCTCCCGTCGCCGCGACCTTCCTGCTCCTGCCACGCCCTCTCTGCTCAAGGATCCGCCCGGGGCGCCAGGGTTTCGATGAAACTGCCCTGGGAGCGGGAAGGGTGGAAGGGGCAGCTCAGAAGCGGGGCCGGCGATCGCAGGCCGCACAGCGCGGCGGCGGCGCAGTTCGGAGCCCGCTATCGAGGCCACGGGGTTTGTGGCTTCGGCTAATCGTTAGATAAGATTAGCAGC
>NW_006159824.1:1355368-1356168 GCF_000334495.1 Tupaia belangeri chinensis | reverse complement strand
GGCCGCGGCCCCGCGTGCGGCCGCCAGAACCCGGGCCCCACTGCCCCCGCCCGATCGCTTCCTCTTCCTCCTGCTCCCTGGCAACCCAGGGCGCCCCGCTGCGGGGCCTCGGCCCTGCCCCGCACCCCGCCTGCCACCCCGTCCCCGAGCGCGTCCGCCCCGTCGGTCCCCCGGCCTTACCGGGCAGGGAGAGCACCGAGTCGTACATTTTGCAGCTCATCATGCCGGTGCTCTGCGTGACGCAGTCCATCCAGAGCCCCTTGTACATGGCCTGGGCCGTGATGATGTTGTCGCCGGCGTAGGAACTCATCTGCCACTGTGGGATGGCGGTGCAGGCCACCAGGCCCACCCAGCCCAGCAGAGCCAGGGAAAAACCCAGCAACTGCAGGCCCGAATTGGCCATTTCCGCCCTTCGAAAGACGGGGAGTCGGGCGGGCGAGCCTACAGGAAAACAACCAAAAACTTGGGGAGCAGCCCCACGAAAAACAGCTTGAAGTGGAGTGTTTAAGTCACCCAAAAAGTCAAAAAAGTTTTTGGCCGGGTCACTGCAAATCTTTTTGTCACCCTAAGTAAACACGCACTGACCCCTCCGGTGGAGAGGTGGTCACACAGCAGAGGGAGCAGGCTACACCTGGAACAGTGGTCCCAGACAAAAGCGTCCCCAAGGGTCAATCAGTCTCCTCCGGCGCTTTCGGCGACCCTATGGAAACAAAGGTGGAGGGGCCGTCTGGGCGCGGTCCCGGGTGCAGCAGGTCCTGAGCTGTCGGCCGGCGGCTGCAGCGCGCTGGAGGAGTTGCTCA
>NW_006159824.1:1352988-1354911 GCF_000334495.1 Tupaia belangeri chinensis | reverse complement strand
TCCGGCAGGTGCGCGGACAGGTGCGGCGTACCTGAGTATATGTAGGGCGTCGGGGGCGCGTCCCTGCAGACACTGGGAACGCGGGAGGGGGAGCGGGACCAGAGGGGCGGCCGAGGGTGACCTGACGTCACCGAAGGGACACTCACCTGAACCGGAAGTCCTGGCCCCAACCCCCTCCTTGCCCAGGTGATGAGGAAGAAACCTGAGCGCCAGGGTCACGCCCCTTTCCTTGCCGGGCTTTGACCGCCGGTGAGGAGCAGGCCGTGGCTTTTCGGTAATCCCAAATTCGAGTCAGCCCCTCGGGACCCGCCTTTCGTCCCGCACCAGCGTGCCCCTTGCCTCTCCCCAGCAGGTGCACTTGGGACGCTGCGGAGCCAGAGCTGGAGGCGCCCTCACCAGCTTCGGCGCCGCCTTGTTCCCGTTCTTTTCTGCCCTGAGCGCGTTGTCGGGCTCTGCTCTCACCACCACCTTCTGCTCTTTTTCTTTTGTCTCCTAGCCTAGCGATCCCACTTCCAGGGACCCTGGCCCAATCCCTGAGGTTCAAGCCCCTTTAGCAGCCTTTTTGCGGTTTCTGCTTCTGGACCCCCTCCCCAGTACCTCCACCCATTCACTGTCCAGGCCCTCGGGTTCCGCCCTCCGACACACACCTGGCTCCTGGGCATGACCCGGCCGAGGCTCTACCTTCCTGGCCCCCACCCTGACTTAATGCCCCAGCCCTTCACAGGGCCTCTCCCACCTGTCGCTGTCTCCCCCAACATCAAGGTAACTTAGAGCTTTGGGAGGAAACCAGGCAGTCAGCAGCCAGCAGAGGGTGGGGGCGGGTAAGGCCTAGGTCTCATTCTTGGCCACACCCATCATTCCCTTCCCTTCTCAAACCTACCTCCCACCTTCACCCCTGTCCCCAGGGCACACGCATTTCTCTTTTCCCCACTCCAGCCTAGCCCAGCCTGATCCGGGTGCACGGTGCACTCGCCTGTCCTCCCTGACTGGCTCTCCAAGGTGGCCTTTGATTTGGCCCTCAGGCGTCCCAGTCACCCTCTCATTCCTTCTTTCCTCCCAAGCTATTGGCCATGCTCCCCTCACCATCTCTTAGGCATCCACTCTTTTCTCCCTTGTGGGTAACGTCCCCCTTCCCACCTTTTCCTGTTGCCAGTGCCTAGTTCCCTGCACCTCTGTTCTGACCTCCACCCCTTGCGGCCCAGCATCAGGCATGAGTCTTTTCTCTCTGTCTACACTGCTGCCTCCCCCAGCCCAGCTTTGTGCCCACTTGCCCCAGGTTGACCTCTCCTGTGACCTCCTCATACCCCTCTGCGGCTCCGCCCTGCGTTTACTTGTTTCTTTTCCTCTCTCCGTTTTTCTTTTCATGTTAAAGGGCATGGGCGCTGGCCAGAGCGAGTGAAATCACCCATCAGGATTTGGGTCCTGCACACACGCATCTGGTGTCATTCTGAAACCACCTCCGGCTGGAATTGGAACCCCCGTGTCAGCCATGTGAGATCTGGCTCCCTTACCCACTGCACTACAGGGACGGCCCCTCTACTTCTCACCTCAACTCTCAAACATTTTCTGTCGTTCCTTCCTCAGATATTTTTCTATACATCTTTCTTTCCTTTATCCAATAAACGTATGGAAAGGCCTCCCTTGTTTAAGTTAATTAGACAAGTTATTATGTAATGAATTAAACTGAATTCTTTCTGTATCCCATGCAGACTTTCATCAACTCTTTGTTATTCATTTTTACTACACAGTTTGAGAAAAGGTGAGTTTAGTTTTTTATTTGCTAGAGGGAATCAGTGGGTGGCATAGTGGTTAAGGTGCTGGGTCCCACATGGCCAACTCAGCAATTCAAGTCCTGGACTGGCAGGCGTAGGTGTGTGTGTGTGTGTGTGTGTGTGTGTACCTGTGGCCCAAAGTCCCAAGAGG
>NW_006159824.1:1351697-1352586 GCF_000334495.1 Tupaia belangeri chinensis | reverse complement strand
ATAATGGTTATGTTGCTGGATCCCACATAGCCAATGGCGGTTCAAGTCCCTGACCCAGTGGCTTGAAAATCACACTGGGCACATGCACATGGGTGCCCAAATGCTCAGGAGGAGAATAAAGGAGAAGGGATTGCAGCATGGCCAACCCCCTGGTGGGTGATTTCTCATTTTCTCTCCTCGCTCTATCTCTGTCTGTCTTATGTGGGGTGATTTCTCACTTTTCTTCTCTGTGTTGCTCTCCAGCAAGCGCATGTGCCCTATATCAAAAAGTACAAACAAACAAAAAAGGGTCTTGCCTCCGAGAAACTTAAACTTGGTACAAAGCATGGTAAAAGCAATGAAAGTGTAATGCAAATATGCCAGTGGAACGGGATGTAAACTCAGAGGCAGACACTCCCATGTATCAGATTTGGGGAAATAGTGACTCACTAAAGATCAAAATTAATTAGACCCCTAACACCCAAAAGAAAAATAAACTCTAGAGAAATTTTAACTAAGACCTAAATCTGAGGGAACCAGCAGCTAGCGTAATGGCTATGTCGCTGGCCTCCCACGTAGTCGACCGCGGTTCACGTCCCGGATCCGGTGGCTTAAAACCCACGCCAGGCGTGTGTGCGTGCGTGCCCAAGATCCCGAGAGGAGAATGGAGGAGAAGGGATTGCAGAGTGGCCATCCCCCCTGGGGGGTGATTTCTCGCTTTCTGTCTCTCTGTCTCTCTCTGTCTGGCGAGCGCATGCGCCCTATAGCAAAAACCTCTCAAAAAAAAGAAAAAAAGAAAAAAAAAAACACCTAAATCTGAGGCCAGCCAGTGCCCCAGAAGTAAAGCACAATGCTCTGTGAGGCTGGCCCTCATGGGAAAGTTCTGGGTTCGTGTCCAAAGACCTGCTGA
>NW_006159824.1:1351152-1351666 GCF_000334495.1 Tupaia belangeri chinensis | reverse complement strand
CCAGGCACGCTTGCACCAAGATCTGGAGGTGCCAAGACTGAGGGTAGACAGTGGTGTCAGGGCTCTGTTGGGAGGTGCTACCTCTCTGCTTCTGTCTCTGTCTCGTTCACTCTCTGTCTCTCTGTGCCCTCTCATTCACGAAAGAAACACATAAATAAACATTGAAAAAGGACCTAAAGAGCAGATGACGTGGTGGCTGGATCTTACATAGCCGACTGCATAGTTTGAATCCTGGAGCTGGAGGCTTGAAAAACTTGTCCAGAGGCCGGAAGGTGGTGCGGTAGTTAAGGGCGCTGGACTCCCACATGGCCGACTAGGGTTCATGTCCTGGGCCTGGAGGCTTGCTTTTTCACTTTCTCTCTCTCTCTCTTTGGAAATATTTAAATAATATTAATAAATAAAATTAGGAACCAGCTGTTGGTGTAATGGCTATGTCACTGGATTCCCATGTAGTCAACTGCAGTTTGAGTCCCAGACCTGGTGGCTCAAACTCACACCAGGTGCGTGTGAGTGC
>NW_006159824.1:1349800-1350904 GCF_000334495.1 Tupaia belangeri chinensis | reverse complement strand
ATTTCCCCCCCCCCCCCCACACTATCTAAAATAATTCTTAAAACACACACACACACACACACACACACACATAGGTGTGTGGGTGTGCATGCCCAAAATCCTAAGAGAATGGAGGACAGGAGATTGCCCAAAGGCTCATTTCTCTCTCTCTGCAAGTGCATGCACTCTCTAGCAAACTAAAAGAAAAGAAAAAATGACCTGGATGTAAACAGTAAGACTATAAAGTTACTGGAAGAAAATGTACAAGAGGGACCAGCAGTTAGTGTAATGGCTATGTTGCTGGACTCCCATGTAGTTGACCATGGTTCGCGTCCCGGACCCGGTGGCTTAAACTCATGCCGGGCGCGTGTGCGTGCGTGCCCAAGATCCCGAGAGGAGAATGGAGGAGAAGGGATTGCGGCGTGGCCATCCCCCCCAGGGGGTCATTTCTCGCTTTCTGTCTTTCTGTCTCTCTCTGGCTGTCTGGCGAGCACACGCGCCCTATAGCAAAAAACTCTCAAAAAAAAAAAAAAAGAAAAAGGAAAAGAAAATGTACAAGAATATCTTTGTGGTACCGAGATGGAAAAGAACACATAGAAATTTTCAAAATCACAAAACACAAGAGGAAAAGATTGGTCATTTTGATTACTTCATTAAAAAATATTTATTTAACTCCATTTGTTGTTGTTATTAATTTGACCAGAGAGATATATAGAGAGAAAGGGAAAGTGAAAAAGCAAGCTGCCAGGTCCAGGATTCAAACCGCAGTCACCCACATGGGAATCCAACACCTTTAATCACCACACCACTTGCTGGCCTCTAGATTACTCCATTAAAAATCAATAAGGGGGGACTAACATATGGCACAATGACTACATCACTGGACTCCCATGTAGTCAACTGTGGTTCAAATCCCGGACCCGGTGGCTTAAACTTATGCTGAGTGCATGTGTGTGCGTGCGCATGCATACCCAAGATCCCTAGAGGAAAATGGAGGAGAAGGGATTGTGGTGTGGCCATCACCCGTGGGGGATTTCTCATTTTCTGTCTCTCCGTCTTTCTCTGTCTTTCTGGTGAGCGCATGCGCCCTAAAGCAAAAATCTCTCAAAAAAAAAAAAAAACAAA
>NW_006159824.1:1340241-1349591 GCF_000334495.1 Tupaia belangeri chinensis | reverse complement strand
ATTCTTCAATTTTGACCAGAGAGAGACGAACAGAGAGAAAGGGAGAGTGAGAAAGCAAGCCTCCAGGTCCAGGACTTAAACCACGGTCGGCCATGTGGGAGTCCAGCGCCTCAACTACCACTCCACCTTGCCGGCCCCAAAAGTTATTTTTTAAAAAATAATAAATGAATACTTTAGGCTAGCGAATGCATAGTGATTGTGGCACTAGACTCCCACATGGATGACCAGAGTTTGAGTCCTGGCCCGGTGCCTGGAAGCTTGTGCTGGGTACATATGCATGCCTGCCCAGAGACCCCAGAGGAGAGGAGAGTAGAAAAGGATTGCAGTGTGCCCATCCCCTCTGGGAGGGGTGATTTCTCATTTTCTGCCTCTCTATCTTTCTCTGTGTCTCCCACAAGCAAGTTTGCCCTATAGCAAAATTCCATAAAAAAAAAATATCAATGAATACTTAATGGATTAAGGAATTCTTTTTTTTTTAAGAGAGCTTTTTTTACTATAGGGCGCGTGCACTCACCAGAGAGACAGAGAGAGAGAAAGCAAGAAATCACAGCCCAGGGGGGATGGCCACACCGCAATCCCTTCTCCTCCATTCTCCTCTCGGGATCTTGGGCACACACGCACATGCACCCGGTGTGAGTTTAAGCCACCAGGTCTGGGACTCGAACCGTGATCAACTACATGGGAGGTTAGCAACATAGCCATTAAGCTAACTGCTGGTCCCTGAATTAAGGGATTCTAGTCAATGAAGTTCCCCAAGAAATAATTAATCGGCAGATGATAGAATGGAATAAGACATTTTTTTTTTCTTAAAGCATTATTTATTTGGGACCAGCAGGTGGCATGGTGGTTAAAGCGCTGGACACTCCCACATGGCCAACCAGGGTTCAAGTCCTGAATCTGGTGGCTTGCTTTCTCATTTCCTCTCTCTCTCACTCTCACCTTCTGTCTCTCTCTGGTAAATTAAAAACCAAAAAATGAATTAATTAATAAATAAATAAAATGAAAGAAATAATTATTTTTTAAAAGAACTATTTATTTATGTGATTAATTCCATTTGTTATTATTATTTTTTAATTTGACCAGAGAGAGACAGACAGAAAGGGAAAGCGAAAAAGCAAGCCACCAGGTTCAGTACTCGAACCGCGGTCGGCCTGTGAGAATACAATGCCTTTAACCACCACGCCACCTGCCAGACCTGGGATAAGATATTTTCAATGGGGACTAGCAGTTAACATAATGGCTATGTCACTGGACTCCTATGTAGTCGGCCACGGTTCGAATCCTGGATCCAGTGGCTTAAACTCACATTGGGCACGTGTGCGTGCATGCCGAAGATCCTGAGAGGAGAAGGGATTTCGGCATGGTCATCCCCCATGGGGGGGTGGAGGGGTCACTTGCAAAGAATAGAGCAAAAAATTTATAGAAGAAAGCTAAAATACTGACAGGTGTTTGAAGGAATGCTCCAAACCACAGGTAATCAGAGAGGGGAACGGAGAAGGGATTGGGGCTATCTCTGTCTCTCTCTCTGGCGAGCACATGTGCCCTATGACCAAAAAAAAAAAAATTAAAAAAAAGGAAACATACACTGTTATGATCACTTTGGAAAAGAGTTTGGCATTTTCAAAAAAAATACACACATGGACCCAGCAGGTGGCATACTGGCTAAACTGCTGGACTCCCGCATAGTCGACCAAGATTCAAGTCCCACGCACAGCAGTTTGCAACTCACTTTGGGTGTGTGTGTGTATACATGCCCAAAATCCCAAGAGGAGAATGTAGGAGAAGGGATTGTGGTGTGGCCAAGCCCCCTGGAGAGGGTGCTTTCTCAGTTTCTGTCTCTCTGGTGTGCGCATGTGCCCATTCGCAAAATTCTCTCTCAAAAAAAGTTACACACACACACACCTATCATATAATCCAGCCATTCCATTCCTAGGAATTCTTCAAGAAAAATCAAAGTGTAGACACATACAAAGACACGTACGTGTCCTAGCAGCTTTATGTGTAATAACCCCAAGCTATTGGAGAAACCACCTAGATGTCCATCAAAGGTCAATGGACAAACCATGATATTTTCATGCAATGAAATATTATCCAGCAATGAAAAGGAATGAATTCTTGATACATGGAGCATCAAACAAGAATCTCAAGATTATGTTAAGCCAAAGATACCAGACAAAAAGAGTAAATTCTGGGGCTGGGCCCATAGCACGGTGGTTAAGTGTTATGCATTGGGAGCCAGATCCCACATGAATGCAGTTCAAATCCCAGCCCCTACCCCACCCCAGCTTGATACTCACGCTGGGCAGTTGTGCATGCATGCCTAACATCCTGATGGGAAGGAGGAAAAAGGATTTCAGCAGGCCCATGCGCCACTGAGGGGTGCGCTCTCTCTCTCTCTCTCTCTCTCTCTCTCTCTAGTAAGCGTGCACACTCTCTGGCACTTAACAAAAGGGGGGGTAACAGATGGCATAGTGGTTACATTGAAGACTCTCACATGGCCAAACACGGTTCGAGTCCTGGACCCAGTGCCTTGAAACTCACTCAAGCATGTGTGCGTGCATGCCCAAGATCCCTGGAGGAAATTGGGAGAGAAGGGATTGCAGTATGGCCATCCCTGCTAGGGGGTAATTTCTCATTTCCCCTCTCACTGTCTCTGACTCTTTCTCTCTCTCTCTCCCGCGAGTGCACATGCCGTAAGGCAAAAATCTCTTAAAAAAAAACCAAACACCTTATGCCATTCAATCTGTTCTAAGCACTATATGAATATTATATTATTCACCTTCACTAAAACTCTGAGCTATAGAGCCAGTATGTGCCTCGTAACAAGTTAAATAATAATAAATACAATAAGTAATTCTTTTAATAATTATTTTATTTTATTTATTATTATTATTAACTTGACCAGAGAGAAAGAGAGAAAGCCAGTCGCCTTGAACCTTGGTTGCCACGTGGGAGTTCAGTGCCTTAACCCTCACACCACTTGCTGGTCCCAGTAAATCGTTCTTTTTTTTACAAAAAAGAATTCTTGATACATGTAGCATCATACATGAATCTTTTTTTTACAAAAAAAAAGAACAATGTATTGTGCCTGGCAGGTGGTGCAGTGGTTAAGGTGCTGGACACCCACATGGCCAACCACCGTTCAGGTCCTGGATCTGGCAGCTTGCTTTCTCACTTTCCCTTTCTTGCTCACTCTCTGTCTCACTTTGGTCAAATTAAAAATAATAATAATAGGGACCGGCAGGCAGCATGGTGGGCTGACCATGGTTCAAGTCTCAGACCTGGCGACCTGCTTTCCCACTTTCCCTCTCTCTCTCTCTCTCTCTCTGTCCCTCTCTGGTCAAATTAAAATAAATAAATAAATAATGTTAAATAAAATAATTCTTCTTTTTGTTTTTAGAGGTTTTTGTTATAGGGCACGTGCGCTCGCCAGACAGACAGAGACAAAGAGATAGAAAGCGAGAAATCACCCCCCAGGGAGGATGGCCACACCGCAATCACTTCTCCTCCATTCTCCTCTCGGGATCTTGGGCACGCACGCACACGCGCCCGGCGTGAGTTTTAAGCCACCGGGTCCGGGACTCGAACCGCGGTCGACTACTGGGGAGTCCAGCGACACAGCCATTACGCCAACTGCTGGTCCCAATAAAATAATTCTTCTAAAAAATAATAATAGCAAATAAAATAAAGTAAAACAATTTTTTTAAAAAACATTTTTTAAAAAAATAACCATTTATTTCATTTCATTTTTTTCCTTTTTTTTTTTTTGAAGAGGTTTTTGCTATAGGGCATATGCGCTTGTCAGAAAGACAGAGAGAGACAGAGACAGAAAGTGAGAAATCACCCCCCAGGGGGGATGGCCACGCCACAATCCCTTCTCCTCCATTCTCCTCTCGGGATCTTGAGCACGCATGCACACGCGCCCAGCGTAAGCCACCGGGTCCGGAACTCGAACAGCGATCAAATACGTGGGAGTCCAGCGACATAGCCATTATGCTAACTGCTGGCCCCATTTATTTAATTTCATTTATCATTATTTTTTAATTTGACCAGAGAGAGACGGAGAATGCAAAGTGAGAAAGCAAACTGCCAGGTCCGGGACTTGAACCACAGTCAGTAATGTGGGGGTCCAGCGCCCCAACCACCACACCAACTGCCAGCACCCCCAACAAATAATTCTTTAAAAAAATCCGGAGATATAGATACTATTATTATCTCCCTTCTTATTTTACCAATGAGGTAAATAGGAACAAAGAGCTTAGGTAACTTTCCAAAGGGCACAATTAGTAACAGAGCTGCGCTCAGACTCAGGTGGTTTGGACCCAGGGCTCCTGCTCTAATCCTGCCGCCTCTGCACGGATGCCAGCTGAAAGGACGGGGTGGTGGCAGAACCCTCCTGCGCTCTGATGGAAGGCGAGACTGGCGCAGTCATTCTGCAAAACAAACTGGAGGGCCTTAGTCAAATTAGGTATATGAACACTATGACTCAGCAATTCTGCCCCTGCAGATGGATATAAATATAGACACAGACATATCTTCCAAAGGCGTCCTCACACAGGTCCACAGGGAAACCTGTGTGATAAGAAAAATAAGACCTAGATCAATGAAGACTACGTGCCATTAATTCAAAGAAAATGTCCATTGCTATGTTATTATTGTTCTGAGTGTCCTTCTTTCTTCTTTTTTTTTTTTTTTTAGAGAGAGATTTTTGTTATAGACCGAGTGGTGCACTCACTGGAAAGATCAGAGAGACAGAGAGACAGAAAGCGAGAAATCACCCCTCCAGGAGGATGGCCATGCTGCAATCCCATCTCCTCCATTCTTCTCTTGAGATTTTGGGCATGCACGCACAGGTGCCTGGCATGAGTTTATTCTTTAAGTCGCTGGGTCCAGGACCCGAATCATGGTCGACTACGTGGGAGTCCAGTGACATAACCATTACGCCATCTGCTGGTCCCAGGTTTCTTTCTTTCATGAGAGTAAAAGAATCAGAATGGGAACCAGCAGTTGGCGTAATGGCTATGTCGCTGGAATCCCACATAATCCACTGCAATTTGAGTTCTGGACCCGGTGACTTAAATTCACACCAGGCGTGTGTGCGTGTGCGTGCCCAAGATCCCAAGAGGAGAATGGAGGAGAAGGGATTGCGGCATGGCCGTCCCCCCTGGGGGGTGATTTCTCGCTTTCTGTCTCTCTGTTTCTCTTTGTCTTTCTGGTGAGCACATGCGCCCTATAGCAAAAACCTCTCCAAAAAAAAAAAAAAAGAGTCAGAGTGATAAGTTTCCTCAGTCCGTCTCACCCACATGATCCCCCATCCCTTCCAGTCAGCCAGAATCATGAGCACACATGCCCAGCGCACGTGCCCAGTGAGTACAGGTTAACCATGGACACAATTCTCCACCCTCCTTGAGCAGCACACTACCACTGTGCCATCGAACCAGCCCAATTATTACTTTTTTTAAAAGAATTATTTATTTAATTTCATTTGTTATTATTATTTAATTTGACCAGAGACAGAGAAAGAGAAGGGGAAAGTGAAAAAGCAAGCTGCCAGACCTGGGATTCGAACTACAGTCGGCCACATGGAAGTGAGTGCCTTTATTTTATTTTTTTTAAGAATTATTTATTTATTCATTATGATTATTATTTTTCACATGAGTTTTGCTGGAGAAAGACAGAGAGGCAAAGAGAGGGACAGTGAGAAAGCAAGCCACCAGGTCTGGGACTTGAACTGAACTGTGGTTGGTCATGTGAGAATTCGAGTGCCTTAACCACCATGCCACCTGCTGGACCCCAGTCCAGCGCCTTTAATCACTGCACCAACTGCTGGCCCGAACCAACCCTATTACGATGATTATTTTTGGAGAGGTTTTTGCTATAGGACACATGTGCTCGCCACAAAGACAGACAGAGACAGAGAGACAGAAAACGAGAAATCACCCCCCAAGGGTATGGCTATGCCACAATCCCTTCTTCTCCATTTTTCTCTCCAGATTTTGGGCACACACGCACACATGCCCAACGTGAGTTTAAGCCACAGGGTTCAGGACTTGAACTGCAGTTGACTACATGGGAGTCCAGCCACGTAGCCATTACACTATCTGCTGGTCCCTATTTTTTAAAGAACTATTTCATCTAACTTTATTTATTTGACCGGAAAGGGACAGAGTGAGAAAGAGAGAGAAGGAGAAAGTAAGAAATTAGGCCACCAGGTCCAGGATGTGAACTGCAGACAGCCATTTGGGAGTTTAGCACCCTTAACCACTGTGCCATCTTCTGGCCCCATCTATTATTATTTTTTAAGTTTATTTATTTTATTTCTGAGCAAGAGAGACAGAGAGACAAGCACTCTCAACAGGGTCTCATTCAGCTGTCTTTCCCCTAGCCTTCCCAGCCAGCCAGGATCATGCGCACAGGTTGACGTGGGAACCACACTCTGATAGTCCACATGGCTTCCAGCACGGCCGAGTGTTGTATTATTGCTGTAGCACGGCGACTACCATATCGTTTGTTGCAGGTGACATGGGTGCTCAGTGGAATTCAAGCAAGTAAAATGTATTGCAACTTATATATACTGTGGAGCTCTGATAACCACAGAGCACAGGTGGATTTAATGCTTACTGAAAATAAGTAAGATCAGAATAAAATAGATAACAAGATATTGGGACCAGCAGTTGGCATAATGGCTATGTTGCTGGACTCCCATGTAGTCGACCGCGGTTCGCATCCCGGACTTGGTGGCTTAAACTCATGCCAGGCACATGTGCGTGTGTGCCCAAGATTTCGAGAGGAGAATGGAGGAGAAGGGATTGCAGCATGTCCATCCCCCCTGGGGGGTGATTTCTCGCTTTCTGTCTTTCTGTGTGTCTCTGTCTGTCTGGTGAGCGTGCGCGCCATATAGCAAAAACCTCTCAAAAAAAAAAAAAAAAAAGGCAGGCCAGCAGGTGGTGTGGATGTTCAGGTGGCGAGATCCTATATTTCAGTTGGGACCCAGTAGCTTGAAAACCATGCTGGGCATGTGTGCATGAGTGCCCAAAATCCCAAGAAGAGATTGGAGGAAGAGGGATTGCTGTATGGACATCCCCCCAGAAGGTGATTCTCCACTTTCCCTCTCTCTGTGTCATTGTCTCTGGTGACCGCATGTGCCCTATAGCAAAACTACACACACACACACACACACACACACACACAAAGATCACTGAAGACAATGTGCCAGGAAGTCTGTCATTAAAGCCACTCCTCTTTCCTCTTCGTCACAGACATGCCGTCCAGACTAGGAACTTCAAGGCCGTGTAAGCCGTGACCATAGTCGCATGAGTCAGCAGCACAAGCCTCCCAGAGGCCGGGGTATTGTTGGTGGCAGGCATCGCGACAGTGACCCTCCGTCAGACATCACCCATGTTACTTCGGGAAAGCTGGCGTGCAGCATCACCACTTACAAAGGAACCAGAGGGGCCGGCAGGGGGCATGGTGGTTAAAGGCACTAGAATCCCACATGGTCGACTGTGGTTTGAGTCCCAGACCTGGCACCTTGCTTTCTCGCTTTCCCATTCTCCTTCTCTGTCTCTCTCTGGTCAAATTAATAATAATAATAATAATAATAATAATAACTAATGGAAATAAATAAATAAATAATTCTTAAAAAAAAAAAAAAGACACACAGAGAGAAACTAGACCTTCTGACCTTAATAAATTGCAGAACTTGGTCAGTGAGCAGACATGGCTAAGTGCTGCCAATAAACAAGGCTGGAGTAGCTGCCATCATTGATGTGGTGCAAGCAGACTATTACAAAGTCCTGGGGGAGGGAAAGTCCCGGAAACAGGCTGTCATCATGAAGGTCAAATTCTTCAGCAGAGGCCTGTGTCCTGGTGGCTTGCATCCACATGGAAAGGTGTTTTTTTTTTGAGAGATTTTCGCCATAGGGCGCATGCGCTCGCTAGACAGACAGAGACATAGAGACAGAAAGCGAGAAATCACCCCCCAGGGAGGTTGGCCATGCTGCATCCCTTCTCCTCCATTCTCCTCTCGGGATCTTGGGCACGCATGCACACGTGCCCAGCGTGAGTTTTAAGCCACTGGGTCCGGGACGCGAACCATGGTCGACTACGTGGGAGTCCAGCGACATAGCCATTACACTAACTGCTGGTCCCCTTCTTTTTTTTTAAAGACAGATTTTTGTGGTACCAGCAGTTAGCATAATGACTAGGTCTAGGACTTGAACCGTGGTTTACTACATGGGAGTCCAGTGACATAACTATTACACCATCTGCTGGTCCCGTCATCACTTTTTTTTAAAGAGTTTTTTGTCTTAGAGCATGTACGCTCACCGGAGAGAAAGAGAGAGAGACAGCGACAATGAAAGGAAAAGTGAGAAATCACGCCCCCCTTCCCCCGGGGAGGGCATTCCACAATCTCTTCTCCATTCTCCTGGGATCTTGGGCATGCACGCACATGTGCCAGTGTGAGTTTCAAGCCATCAGGTCTGGGACTTGAACTGTGGTCGGCCATGCGAGAGTCCAGCGATGTAACCTCTATGCCATCGGCTAGCCCCTATTATTACTATTTTTTAACTTGCTAAAGTGATCAGAGAGAGGCCAGAGAGACAGATGGAGAGGGGAAGGAGACAGCAATTCTCCAGGTCCAAGACTTGAACAGCAGTCAGCCACATGGGAGTCCAATCCCCCAACCACCACTCCTCCTGCTGGTCCCTAATGCATACTTTTTTTTTTATGGATTCCAGTGTGGTGTCCTATGATGTCTACACAAGACTTCCACCTTTAGCTCAGCCATGAAATGAGAGGTGATTTGATCTTCAGCACCTAAGACCCAAATGTATCAACAAAATAGAGAAGGGATAATAGGAGGAGATGGTGTTACTAAAGGTCAGCAATCCAGGCTCCCCCCAGAAGCTGGAAGCAAATTAGGCCTATAGGGGGACCAACAGATAGCATAATGGTTACATGGCTGAACTCTCACATAATTCCCTGCAGTCTGAGTCCTGGACCCCATGGTTTGAAACTCACACGGGGCAAGTGTGTGTGCATGACCAAAATCCCTAGGAAGAATATAAGAGAAGGGATTGCAGCATGGTCATTCCCCCTGGAAGGTGATTACTCACTTTCTCTCTCTCTGTTTCTCCAGCAAGCACATGAACCCTATAGCAAAAATCTCTCTTAAAAAAAATAAGGGGGGGGGGACTAACAGTTGGCATAATGGCTATGTTGCTAGACTCTCATGTAGTCGACCATGGTTCGAGTCCCAGACCCACTGGCTTAAATTCACGCTGGGTGCATATGCGTGCGTGCCCAACATCCCTAGAGGAGAATGGAAGAGAAAGGATTGTGGCATG
>NW_006159824.1:1335892-1340179 GCF_000334495.1 Tupaia belangeri chinensis | reverse complement strand
GGCAAGTGCATGTTCCATATAGAAGAAGCCTCTCCAAAAAGAAAAGAAAAAAAAGAAAAGGAAAGGAAAGTGTTGGGGCTAGCAGGTGGTGTAGTGATTAAGGTGTTGGACTCCCATATTGCTGACTGCAGTTCGAGTCTCACACCCGGCAGCTTGCAATTCACTCTGTACACATGTGCATGCATTCCCAAAATCCCAAGAAAAGAATGAAGGTAAACGGATTATGACATGGTCATCGCCCCTAGGGGTGATTTCTCACTTTCTGTCTCTCTCTTTGATGAGTACAGGTACCCTGTAGCAAAAATCTCTCTTAAAAAAAAAAAAAAAAGAATGAGGAACCAGTAGATGGCGTAATGGTTATGTCACTGGACTCCCATGTAGTTGACTGAAGTTTGAGTCCTGGACCTGGCGGCTTAAAACTCATGCTGTGCCCAATATCCTGAGAGAAGAATGGAGGAGAAGGGATTGCAGCATGGCCATCGGCCCTGGAGGGGGTGATTTCTCATTTTCTTGCTCTCTCTGTCTCTCTGGTGAGTGCATATGCCCTATAGCAAAACAAAACAAACAAAAACTCTCTTAAAAAGAAGAATGAGGAGCCAGCAGGTGGCCTGGTGGTTAAGGTGTTGGATGCCCACATAGCTGACTGTGGTTTGAGTCCCGGACCTGGTAACTTGCTGTCTCACTTTCCCTCTCTCTTTGTCACTCTCTCTGTGTCTCTCTCTGGTGAGTGTATATGCTCTATAGCAAATCTTAAAAATAACAATAAAGAGGACCAGCAGTTAGCGTAATGGCTATGTCGTAGGACTCCCATGTAGTCGATAGCGGTTCGCGTCCTGGACCCGGTGGCTTAAACTCACGCCAGGCGCGTGTGCATGCGTGCCCAAGATCCCGAGAGGAGAATGGAGGAGAAGGGATTGCGGCATGGCCATACTCCCTGGGGGGTGATTTCTCGCTTTCTGTCTCTCTGTCTCTCTCTGTCTGTCTGGCAAGCATATGTGCTCTATAGCAAAAAACTTCTCAAAAAAAAAAAAAACAATAAATATGGATGTTTAAAATAAAAAAGAATGAAGAAAAAAATAAAAAAGGAACTAGCAGGCGGCATAGTGACTAAGGTCCTGAACTCCCATATCAATTTCTGGACCGTGAGGCTTTAAAGTCATGCCGGGCTTGTGTGTGTGCATGCCCAAAATCTAGAGAGGAGAATCAAAGAAGGGATTGTGATGTGACCATCCCTTGGGGGGTAATTTCTTGCGCTCCCCATCTCTCTTCAGTGAGTCCACACCCCCCTATGGCAAAAGCCCTAAAAACATGTCTGTTGGGGACAGAAGGTGGCATGGTGGTCAAGGCATTGGACTCCCACGTGGTTGACCTCAGTTTGAGTCCCAGACCTGGGGGCTTGCTTTCTCATGTTCTCCTTGTCTCCCTCTGGTGAGCACATGTACCTTATAACAAATTAAATAATAATACTATGTAAAATCAAATAATTATTTTTTGTTTTGAGAGGGTTTTGCTATAGGGCACTTGCACTAGCCAGACAGACAGAGAGAGACAGACACAGAAAGCGAGAAATCACCCCCCAGGGGGGATGGCCACGTCGCAGTCGCTTCTCCTCCATTCTCCTCTCAGGATCTTGGGCACGCACACATACGTGCCCAGTGTGAGTTCAAGCCACCAGGCCCAGGACTCGAACCATGGTTGACTACATGGGAGTCCAGTGACATAGCCATTATGCCAACTGGCCACCTGCTTGCCCCCCAAGCCATTTTTTCTTTCTCTTCCAACTCTCTCTTTATTTCTCTTATCTTACCAATTCTATTTTCCTCATCACTTTCTCCACAGTCTTTAAACTGCTCTATCTTTTATTCTTATTATTATTATTCTGGCTCCCCTATCTTTTTTTTTTTTTTAAGAGATTTTTGTTATAGAATAGGTGTGCTCACTGGAGAGATAGAGAGAGACAGAGAGATAGAGAGCAAGAAATAATTCCTGAGGAGGGATGGTCATGCCACAATTCCTTCTCCTCCATTCTCCTCTTGGGATTTTGGGCATACACACACACATGTCCAGCATGAGTTTTAAGCTGCCAGGTCCGGGACTCAAACTGCAATTGACTATGTGGGAGTCTAGCGATGTAACCATTACACCATCTGCTGGTCCCTAAACTGGCCTATCTTCTACATCTAGCCCCAATTTGCTCTCCTTGATTCCATTTTTTAAAATACAGGTATTATTGGGACCAGTAGACGGCGTAATGGTTACATCACTGGACTCTTGTAGTTGACCATGGTTTGCGTCCCAGACCTGGTGGCTTAAACTCACACCAGGCACTTGTGTGTGCGTGCCCAAGATCCCAAGAGGAGAATGGAGGAGAAGGGATTGTGGTATGGCCATGCCCCCAGGGGGTGATTTCTCGCTTTCTTTTTCTGTCTCATCAGTGAGTACACATGTCCTATATACAAATTTCTCTTAAACAATTATATATATAGGTGGGACCAGCAGTTAGCATAATGGCTGTGTCGTTGAACTCCCATGTAGTTGACCATGGTTTGCGTCCCAGACCTGGTGGCTTAAACTCACACCAGGCACTTGTGTGTGCGTGCCCAAGATCCCAAGAGGAGAATGGAGGAGAAGGGATTGCGGCGTGGCCATCCCCCCCGGGGGATGATTTCTTGTTTTCTGTCTCTCTGTCTCTCTCTGTCTGGTGAGCGCACGTGCTCTATAGCAAAAACCTCTCCAAAATAAAATTATATATATAGGTATTGGGGCCAGCAGGTGGCATGGTGATTAGGGTGCTAGACTCCCACATGGCCAACCATGGTTTGAGTCTTGGATCTTGCTCTCTTATTTTCTCTCTCTCTCATCAAATTAAAAAATAAAAACAAAAAGTAAAGTAAATAAATATTTAAAACAAAACAGAATATATATATATTTTTTTTTTTTCCCTGCCTCAGGTTTATTCATACACACAGCACAAGAGGACATCAGCCCACACAGAGAGCAGCCCAGAGGTCACCGGTCCTTCTGTCAGCATAGGGGTAAAGGCCTCTACTATGGGGCTTTCGTGGGGGCCTGGTCACCTCTGAGAGCCTGAGCAGGGGCCAGAACTGAAGCTGGAGCTGCAGCTGAGGCCTGGGCCCTAGTCTGGGTCTTGGTCTGAGCCTTGGCCTTGTTGGCTTTTGGCTGAGAGAGCCTGAGGCCCTTGGCCATACGGGCGCAAGCGCGTTTCCCGAGCTTAGGGTGGGCAAGGTAGGCAAGACGACTGAGCTTGCGGCTGCTGCCCTTCAGGACGCCCCTCTGACCCTCCTTGGGCTTTACGAGGGCCTCGATGGCCCTGGCATTGTTGGCCTGCCTCTTCTTCTTCTTCTTTTTTTTTTGGAGAGGTTTTTGCTACAGGGCGTGTGTGCTTGCCAGGGAGACAGAAAGTGAGAAATCACCCCCCAGGGGGCATGGCCATGCTGCAATCCCTTCTCCTCCATTCTCCTCTCAGGATCATGGGCACGCACGCACACGCACCCAGCGTGAGTTTAAGCCACCAGATCTGGGCCTTGAACCAAGGTCGACTACATGGGAGTTCAGCGACATAGCCATTACGCTAACTGCTGATCCCCCTGCCTCTTCTTTAGACCCTTCCTGTTGTGCTTCTTGGCAAAGCGCATGTTCCTCAGGAACGTGGGGTCCACCCCTTTGAGAGATTAAAATCTTTGTGATTGAGGTTTCTTGATGCCATTTCTAGGTCATTTTCAGGACTGGTTGTGTGTGGTGTGGTTCTTGGGCTTGGCCATGTCTGCACAGAAACCTGTGGCCTCCGAGGAGCCTGGGGCCGGAAGAGCAGTATTATTATTTTTGAATCTGACAGAGAGAACATACACTCACTGTGGGGGAGAGGAGAGGCCACCTCCTCCATGGAGTATAGTCAGGCTATAATCCCATCACCTCCATTCCTCCATCCTTTCAAGATTTGAGGCACCCACCCATACACACCAGCCCAGCCTGTTTTCCACATCATGAGGTCTGAAACGCTAACCTTGCAGTTAGTTGTGTGGGATCTGGCTCTCCCAGTCTCCAAGGCCACGAGGCCAGCCCTCTCTATTTTTTTTTTTTTTTAGAGATTTTCACTGTAGGGCGCGTGCGCTCGCCAGACAGACAGAGAGAGACATAGAGACAGAAAGCGAGAAATCACCCCCCAGGGGGGATGGTCACGCCGCAATCCCTTCTCCTCCATTCTCCTCTCGGGATCTTGGGCACGCACGCACACGCGCCCGGCGTGAGTTTTAAGCCACCGGGTCC
>NW_006159824.1:1326848-1335212 GCF_000334495.1 Tupaia belangeri chinensis | reverse complement strand
CCGCAATCCCTTCTCCATTCTCCTCTCGGGATCTTGGGCACACACGCACACGCGCCCGGCGTGAGTTTTAAGCCACCGGGTCCGGGACACGAACCGTGGTCGACTATGTGGGAGTCCAGCGACATAGCCATTACGCTAACTGCTGGTTCCCAAGGCCAGCCCTCTCTTGAGGGACCCCAAGGAGGGTCCCTGAGAAGCATCAGAAAGGAGAACAGGAATGGAAGGTGCCTTACTCCAAGCGTCAGGGCAGAACCGGAAGTGCTAGACGTCAGCTCTGCACCCACTAACTGCACTGCCTGACTCAGCTCTGCACCCATTAACTGCACTGCCTGTTCATCTGCCCCAGCCTGGGCCTCCCTTCCACCCCCTTTCCTCTTCTGGGCCCCTTTCTCTGTTTCCCTCTCACCGTGCCTTCTCCCTTCGTGGTATTCCTGCATCCCGGTTCTCCTCTCCCCATCCTGATAGGTCTCTCTTTGCCCTCACATCAATCTCTCCTTTTCCCTTTTATTCATAAATGTTTCTCTGCAATGTCCAGAATTCAGTTCTTCATCCACGTCCCTTCAGCAGGTTGGTTATTAATTATTTATCTAATTTTATGTATTAGTAGTACTATTGTTTAATTTGCTATATGGTATATATAGCTATATATATAATCTTTCTCACCAGAGAAAGACAGAGAGAGAGAGAAAGAGGGAAAGTAAGAAAGCAAGCCACCAGGTCAGGGACTCAAACTGAGATCGACCATGTGCAAGCCCAGCACCTTAACCACCATGCCACCTGCTGGCTCATTCCTCATTTAAAAAAAAAAAAAAAGTGTTTGCCACTCCTTCTCAGTCATAAGCAACAGACCCTCATTTCATTTATTCAACAGCTACTGTGTGCCTGCCCCTAGGCTGGGTGCTTAGTGTGTAAATGAGTGCACGGCAGCCCTTGACTCTCAAGTATGGAGAAGAAGCAATGATGCTAGGACCAGCAGGTGGCGCAATGGTTACATCATTAGACTCCCATGTAGCCGACTGCAATTTGAGTCCTGGATCCCGTGGCTTAAAACTCACGCTGGGTGCGTGTGCATGCGTGCCCAAAATCCCAAGAGGAGAATGGAGGAGAAGGGATTGCAGCGTGGCCATCCCCCCAGGGGATTGATTTCTCACTTTCTATCTCTCTGTCTCTCTGGTGAGCACACGTGCCCTTTAGCAAAACTCTTATCTACAAAAGAAAAAGAAATGATGCTGTATGTGAGGTTACTTACCATATACACGGAGCTAGGCTGAGAAAGGCCCGCCCTGGTGCAGGGGGTTTGAAGGATAAGTAGGAGTCCTCTGCCTTTTCAGACTGTGGGGACTGGTGAGCAAAGCCACCAGGAAGGGGTAAAATGACAGTGTAGTCTGGGTACAAAAAGCAGTGAGAGGGATGAGCAGTTGGTGTAATGGTTATGTCGCTGGACTCCCATGTAGTCGACTGCGGTTTGAGTCCCGGACCTAGTGTCTTAAACTCACACTGGGCACATGCGCGTGCCTGCCCAAGATCCCGAGAGGAAAATAGAGAAGAGATTATGGCATGGCCATGCCCCCTGGGGGGTGATTTCTCACTTTCTGTCTCTGTCTCTCTCTGTTTTTCTAGCGAGCGCTCGCGCCCTATAGCAAAAACCTCTCCAAAAAGAAAATAAAAAAAGAAGAAGCAGCAGCAGTGAGAGAGGAGAGGAAAGTCAGGTTTCATTCACTCAGGAAAAAGGTTCAAACCTGAGAGTGGGGACAACAAAGGGTCTAAGAGTGAGAGCAATGAGGGTAGACTTCTGGAAATAGTCAGAAAACCAGTCAGGGTGCTGGTGAGCTGGACTAAACTGGCAGGAGTCCAGGTGGAGGAAACAAGGCGAAAGTCAGACAGTTCAGAAGGAGGTCAAAACACCAGTTGGCAACTAAGTGGATAAAAGAGGGGCCGAGCAGGAAAGGAGAAAATCAGACCTGACTTCTGCCATAGGGGTGACTGGGCAGCGCCCTGGCTGTGATAAGGAAGTGAGGAGGAGGTGCAGGTTTGGACCTGCTGGCCTTGTGCCCTGCCCCAGCCAGGGCGTAACTGGGCACCTGGATCTGGAGTCTCCGAGAGGCCTGGGTGGGATTAACTGAGCCTTTCTTAGGGAGCTGGCGGGCAAGGGGCTGGGGCCGCGACTACCCTGGTACAGCCCCCTGCGGCTCCTCGCTCTCCCTCCAGGTGGCACTAGAGCCCCGCACTTCCGAGACTCGTGCTCTCTGCACTCCGGGCGTCCGGTTTCTCTCTGGACACGCAGACCCTAGGTCGTGCCCTCTGGGCTGGCCAGAATTTACGTGAGGCTCCAAACCGGATCCAAGCCTCCCCAGTGTGTGTGGCCCACGCGACCAGCACATGCGTGGCGGCTCAGGGACCTCGGGGATGGTGGCGGTCGGCGTCACCACCTGTCCCTGGGGCCGCCTCCGGGAACGCGTGTTGGGAATGTGTGTAGGGGACGGACCGGATAGGCAGAACCCAGAGCAGGGCTGCATGGAAAGACAGGACTACGGAGTTTAGCCACTGGACCCACTAGGAACTGAATTTCCCGGTCCCCAGCGCCACTCCCGAGTGGGAAACATGTCGCGGACCCTTTAAGGCTCTATTTCCCTCCCTTCTCCCTCCCAGGACAGGCCGGGACACCCGGGACCTGACATTTGGCGGCTCCTAACATGGGAGCTAAAAATAGCCGCCCCGGGTCACTTGGGGGCATTGCTCCTCACGCACCCCGCGCGGGCTCGCGCGCTCGGCCTCCAGCCGCTGGAGTCCCCACTCCCGCACACGTGGGCAAGAATCCCTGGCCCGGCCCCTCTTTCCAGACCCCACTGTCCCGACCCGCGGTGCTAGACATTAAGACACTTCTTCCAATCGTCTGGTGCGCCTTTTGCTCCAAGGACACTTCTCTTGTCGTCCCAGGCTGGTGGGAACCCAGGGGACGCGTCCCGGGCGCGCTGAGGGGCGGGGCTTGGGTAGGCGGCTCCGCTAAGTTTAAACCCCGGGGAGGTCGGGTGGCCCGTGGAGTTTGGGTCCCTTGGCCAATGACTGTGGAGGGCGTGGCCCCCGTGAGGCGGGGGCGAGGTGGCGAGGCTCCTCGTGTCTTTCCCAAGCCGGGCTCCGCCAGATCCCCGGGAGCCCCGCTGCTTTCAGGCTCCTTTGCTCGTAGCTGTGGGTCCCATCAGGCCCGCCCTCCGGTCGTCGCTCCGGGACCCCCGTAGCCCCCTCGCCCTCTGCCCTCCAGGTCGCGGCCACAGACGCCCCCAGTCGCCTCGCATCACCGCAGCCCTGCGCTTCCAGCTCTTCTAAGACACGATGCCGTCAGGCTTCCAACAGATCGGCTCTGAAGTAGGGTTCGGCATGTGGGGTCCTGCTTTTCCTGGGGTCGCGGTGGGGGTCAGCTAGGGGGCGGTCCCTGCGCAGGCACAGGGGGTGGAGGTGGGGGACTGGCTATTTATACCCGGCCCAGATAACCCGTGACTGTCGGATTCCAATCCTGTCAAGAGGCAGAATGGGACTGGGGGGCCATTCGGGGGCACGAACTGGATCCTGCGAGTCCAGGGTTCGTCCTTCTCTGTACGCGGCGGCTTGCGCAGGAGTCGGGAACACCCTGCCCTCCATCCGATCCGACTTGGGGATATATTACAAATCCAGGCGGGTCTTGGGCTCCGGGAGCCGTCCCACTGCCCCGGCTCGCGGGCGGTGTTTCGAGGACCAGAGGCTCTCCGTGGGCCCCCACCCCCACTCCTGGCCTCCCTCCAGGACGCTGAACTTTCCTTTGGCCCCACAGTTGGTGGAGGGACAGAGGGGAGCGTCAGCCCCCCCTTTTCAGCTCAGGTTTCCGTTTGGAGACAGTCTGTGCCGCCAGCGAGCAGTGGCCATCCCCGCCACCGCCCCTCACTCCACCTTCCCGCCCTCTTCCCACCCGCAAAAACCCAGGGGTGTCCCCCAGCCCTTGATCAGAGCTTAAAGGGGGAAGGGAGGCGGGGGCGGAGACACAGACGTCCATCCCTGGAGGAATGACCGGGATGTCCTTTTCGGAATTGGCCTTCTTGGACCTAATGGGGGCTTCCTGGCACCGACCAGAGAAACCCGATGGGGGAAGGAGGAAGAGGACAGTAGCGAGGACAGTAATGCGCTTGTCAGTTTCTAAACCGGCCCTGTCTGGGATACCTTGAACAAGGTTTTGATTTTCACAAGGCTTTCCCTGACAGGTAGGCAGGGCAAGGCAAATCACTCTCAAGTCTGGGAAGATAAAACCGAGGTCCCGCGTGGAGAAGTGAGTTGCCCAAGGTCACAGAGGAATTTTGAGACTTAAGTCCTCAACGTTTCTCTGCCTCGTAGCCTCAGCCATCCCGTTTCTCCTCAGAGCCCCGCTGCCGTGGGGTTGTGTGTGCTCCTGTTTACATGGAGCTCTCCGTGCAATTCCTAATATGGCCCAGTTTCCCTCACCCGGCATGTGGGGTGGAACCCAGCATCTTCAGGCTCCAGCTGGGCCCAGGGCCCCTGGAGGAAGGAAGAGCATGGCTCCACATGACATGCTGCTTCTCTGCTTGGACTGTCCAGGACGGAGAGCCCCCTCGGCAGCGGGTGACCGGGACCCTGGTCCTCGCCGTATTCTCTGCTGTGCTTGGCTCCCTGCAGTTCGGCTATAACATTGGGGTCATCAATGCCCCACAGAAGGTGAGGGGCCTGCCCCCGGCAGAATGAGGGTGCCTGGACAGGGAGGCCGGGGGACCTGGGGGTGGGGGGGCAGAGGGTCTACAGGGAATCACACCTGTGCTGTCCCACCAGGTGATTGAACAGAGCTACAATGAAACGTGGCTGGGGAGGCAGGGACCTGAGGGACCCGGCTCCATCCCGCCAGGCACCCTCACCACCCTCTGGGCTCTCTCCGTGGCCATCTTTTCTGTGGGCGGCATGATTTCCTCCTTCCTCATTGGCATCGTCTCTCAGTGGCTGGGAAGGTATGGGGCTGGAAGGTAGGGCAGGGGAACGGGAAGGGAGCCAGGCACAGGTGCCTACCACTCACAGCCTGCCCTGTCTGCCTGCCAGGAAAAGGGCGATGCTGGTCAACAATGCCCTTGCAGTTCTCGGGGGCGTCCTCATGGGCCTCGCTAAGGCTGCTGCCTCTTACGAGATGCTCATTCTCGGACGGTTCCTCATCGGCGCCTACTCAGGTACCCACAGGCTCCACAGCACTGCCGAGGCCGTGCCGAGGCCGTGCTTTCCTTCTCCGGGCCTGGGATTTTTGTTCTTGTTTTGTTTGGGTTTTGGTTTTCTATCCTTTTCCTCTTTTTTTTTTTTTTTAGAATTATTATTTTATTTTATTCATTATTATTATTTAATTTGATCAGAGAGAGACAGAGAGAGAGAGGGAAAGTGAGGAAGCCAGCCGCCAGGTCCAGGACTTGAGCCGTGGTTGGCATGCGGGAGTCTAGCGCCCCAACCACACCTCACCTGTGGACCCCCGTTCCTGGGACTTTAGGTGGGAGTGGGCACTGCGCTCAGCCCTCTCTTCTTCCCTCTTTCCAGGACTGACGTCAGGGCTGGTGCCCATGTATGTCGGGGAAATTGCCCCTACTCACTTGCGGGGTGCCTTGGGGACGCTCAACCAGCTGGCCATCGTCATTGGCATACTGATCGCCCAGGTGACTGGGCCTGGCCTCATGGGGGCTCTGGGTAATAGGGTGGGCCTCCAGGGTGAGGCAGCAGGGCTGTGACCTGCCCTCCTGGCCAATCTTGCCCACAGGTGTTGGGCCTGGAGTCCATGCTGGGTACGGCCACCCTGTGGCCACTGCTCCTGGGCATCACAGTGTTACCCGCCCTCCTGCAGCTGGCCCTGCTGCCCTTCTGCCCTGAGAGCCCCCGCTACCTCTACATCATCCGGAACCTGGAGGGGCCTGCCAGAAAGAGTGAGCTCACCCTGCAGTCCAGCCCAGGCCCATGAGTCCACCCATCTTGTAGCACCTGGCCTTCTCTCAGGCCCCCTCAGGCCTGACCCTCCCCGCCCCCAGGTCTGAAGCGCCTGACAGACTGGGCTGATGTGTCTGAAGCGCTGGCAGAGCTGAAGGATGAGAAGCGGAAGCTGGAGCGTGAGCGCCCACTGTCCCTGCTCCAGCTCCTGGGCAGCCGAACCCACCGGCAGCCCCTGATCATTGCGGTGGTGCTGCAGCTGAGCCAGCAGCTCTCGGGCATCAACGCTGTACGTGCAGAGCAGCTTCCAGGCAGGGCATGGGCCAGGTGCCTCCCCAAGGGGAGGGGGGAGGTCAGGCCCTGCCATTAAAACTCAGGACCAGGGACCAGCAGATGCTGTGGAGGTTAAGGCAGCTGGATTCCACGTGGCTGACTACGTGCTTCAAGTCTCAGACCCAGGGGCTTGAAGATCACTCTGGGCGCGTGTGCGTGTGTGCCCAAAATCCTGAGAGGAGAATGGAGGAGAAGGGATTGCAGCGTGGCCATCCCCCCATCTCCCACAAGCACACATGCCCTATAACAAAAATTTGAAAAAGACTCAGTCGGCCCAGCTTGGTGTGGCTGAAGCAGAGGCGGTGATGCCCCTCCTTTGCCTTTTCTTCTCCCTACCACTAGGTTTTCTACTATTCAACCAGCATCTTCGAGACGGCAGGGGTAGGGCAGCCAGCCTATGCCACCATAGGAGCTGGTGTGGTGAACACAGTCTTCACGTTGGTCTCGGTAACTGCTCCCCTCTGCAATGGCACGCACCCCTGACCGCACATCCCTGGGTGCCCCATAGGTCTTATTCTTGGTTGCCTTCATCCTCCTAAGCCCTCCCACTTCCTGCGTCCCGAAGGCCACCTCCCGAGCCCTGACTCTCCCCACAGGTGCTCCTGGTGGAGCGGGCTGGGCGTCGGACCCTCCATCTCCTGGGCCTGGCAGGCATGTGCGGCTGCGCCATCTTGATGACTGTGGCTCTGCTTCTGCTGGTGAGGCCTGGGGCAGGGAGGAAGCCAGCAGTTCATCCCACAGGAGTAGCCCCAAGGGGCTCTGGGACCAGCCAGCCAGGGATACTCCTTAACGCCCTACCTCCAACCTCAGGCCAGCCTGTGTGCCAGGCCCAGGGGTGCTTGGCTCCAGTCTTCTGGGGCAGTGGCCTGTGCTCTGGGGGAGCTCACGCTGCACTGAGGCCTGGGGGCAACTGTAGAAGCCAGGAGAGAGTGCCTCTGGCAAGCTTCAGGTATAATTCCTAAGGACCAGCTTTAGGGCCAAGGCAGGATCAGCGAAGAGCTGAGGCCACATGCTCCCTCTGCCTCCACTCTGCTCAAGGGCCCAGCAGCCCCTGAGTGTTCAGAAGTGCTCACAGCCCGCTTCTAACCAGGGCGGCAGGCCCCCCACAAGCTGCAGGAAGGGGTAGATTGGGTTGAGGGCGAGGGAAGATCCAGAAAAGCCTGAATTGGATTCCCCATTCTCCTCGCCTGGCCCCTAGGAGCGAGTTCCAGCCATGAGCTATGTCTCCATCGTGGCCATCTTCGGCTTTGTGGCATTCTTTGAGATCGGCCCCGGTCCCATCCCCTGGTTCATCGTGGCAGAGCTCTTCAGCCAGGGGCCTCGCCCGGCGGCCATGGCTGTGGCTGGCTTCTCCAACTGGACGTGCAACTTCATCATTGGCATGGGTTTCCAGTATGTCGCGGTAGGTCTCACACCCTGCCCCAGTCTGCCACGCCGAGGGCCAGCTGCTCATGGCGAGCTCACTGCTCTCCAGCCAGGGTCTCCCCAACCCACAAGTGGTCTTTGGATCACTTTGGTGGGTCACCTACTCCACCAGCAAAGGAAATAAGGGAGATGAACTAGTAGATCTTCAGAACAGACCAGCAGCATATCTCAGCCAGGAACAAAGTCGTAAACCTCCCTAGCACGCGAACGGCCGGCAATCTGCCGAGTGCAGTGACTCAGGGCGGTGAAGAGGGAGGAAAGCTAAAGGAGAGCTGGGTTTCACAGTGTCCCTTTTTCAGCGTAAATTCTCATTCCTGGTCACCTCCGTTGTCCTTCCACGGAGCCACCTGCTCTCCGCTGGAGTCTTTAGTCCCTGACTCGCCCTTTCCTCCCCGCCTCGCCCCCATCCAGTCCGTCACCGCCTCTTTCTCCACCTGTCCCAGGACGCTATGGGCCCATACGTCTTCCTCCTATTTGCCGTCCTCCTGCTGGGCTTCTTCATCTTCACCTTCTTAAAAGTGCCTGAAACCCGAGGCCGGACATTTGACCAGATTTCAGCCGCCTTCCGCCGGACACCCTCTCTCTTAGAGCAGGAGGTGAAACCCAGCACGGAACTCGAGTATTTAGGGCCAGATGAGAATGACTGAGGGGCCAGGCAGGGGTAGGAGAGCCTGG
>NW_006159824.1:1318475-1326329 GCF_000334495.1 Tupaia belangeri chinensis | reverse complement strand
TTTCCCTACCCCCCGGGGAGACCCCCTCCTTTCCTCTGCAGCACTTTAACCCTCTCTTCCCCATTCCTTCCAGGGTGGGGGACACCCCTGCAGCCTGGTAGAATTGGGAAGCTGGAGGGAAGGGTGGTCCGAGCACCCCCTCATTCCCCCGTGTGATTCTCTTGGTTATTTATGTTGTGGTTAGGGTGGGCCATTCTCCTCTCCCCTTTCCCTCCTTCCTCCCCATCCAAACTCAAGCTCCAGAACGCTTTTGTCCCCTGCTAAAGGAGGGGAGCCCGGAGGGAGGAGAGGTTCTAGACTTTCAGTGGGACACGCAGAAGTGGAGCAGGAAGAGGAGCAGGGCTTGAAACAAGAAAACAAGTTTCCCACTGCCTTGGACCCTCCTTCTATCGCTGAATTCTCACCGCAGAGCCCTGGATAAAGGAGGTTCTGTCTTGACCTCTCCAGAACAAAGGATGCACACACACACCCCCAGCCTCACTCACCTCTCTCACCACAGACTTGGCCTTCCAGAGAGGGGACACAAAAGATCATGCCCACATGTGATGAGAGGAGGGGACGCAGGGCCCTGCCTCTAGACTTAGGGCCCGTCCTGTCCTGATTGCTCACCAAGACTGCCAAGTGGGGGCCCCCGTGTTTGCTCCTTTTGTCATCCTGGAAGGGTGCTGTCCCCACAGGCTTCTGACCAACTAAGGGAAAGGGACGTGAAAGCCTGCCTGTAAACACTGGGCTGGGAGGAGCCTTTGGGTATTTTTGTATATGTTTGAAAAAGGGGTAGGGAGAAGAAACCAAAGGTCTGTTGTACTGAATGTACGTACGTATGTATAGACATAGGTGTGTCTATAAAGTCACTGTATGACGATGAGGTGTCCTGTCGTGGAGACACTCCAGGAGGACCAAGACAGGAGCCGTAACCTTCTTCTGGCTCCCTCCTGCCTCAGCTCAAGGCCTCAGAATCCTCTGGATGCTGTCACTCATGCTCCCACTTACATTTCTATACCTTTTTTTTTGGTAGCGGTTTTTGCCATAGTGCGTGTGCACTCGCTAGAGACAGACAGAGAGAAAGTGAGAAATCACCCCCTGGGGTGGGGGGAGGGAAGGCCATGCCACAATCCCTTCTCCATGTTTCTCCTGGGATCTTGGGCACATGCTCAGTGTGATTTTTTTTTTTTGAGAGTTTTTTGCGATAGGGCGCATGCACTCGCCAGAGAGAGACAGAGACAGAAAGAGAGCAAGAAATCATCGCCCAGGGGGGATGGCCACACCGCAATCCCTTCTCCTCCATTCTCCTCTTGGGATCTTGGGCACGCAAGCACACGCGCCCGGCGTGAGTTTTAAGCCACCGGGTCCGGGACACAGACCGTGGTCGACTACGTGGGAGTCCAGTGACACAGCCATTACGCTAACTGCTGGTCCCTGCTCAGTGTGATTTTCAAGCCATTGGGTCTGGGACTCAAACCGCAGTCGGTCACATGGGAGTCTATCGACATAACCACTACACCATCTGCTGGCCCCTACATTGCCTTTTTAAAATAATAGTAAATGCTCAATAAATGTAGCGGCAAGGGCCAGGCACTGTTCTTGGCACTCCACAAGGCTGTAAAGAGGCATTAGCCCCGTTTTACAGATGGGGACAGCGCGTCACAGTGAGAACAGCACTAGCTCAGAGCTACGTAGCTGGAAGCGCCAGCCGGGCTCCCAGAGCAGGCCTCGCCCGTGTCCCTCTTCCCCGTTGAGTTACCTGTGAGTCCCTGGACAGAAACGAAGTAAGAAGCAACAGGAGAGCCTGTTTTTGTTTTTACTCGAGGCTCAGGTGGCACATGACAGTTCATAAACTGGCTTCGGAGGTAGGGAGGAAGGGGGATGAAAAATAAACTGGGGTGGGAAAGAAAACAACCAGGAGGAGGTAAGTGCTGGCTGGTTCCTTCTCAGCCTGATTTAGGGGAGGGAGCTGGTGCCTCTGAACAGTAAGAATGGATCCCTTCTCTTGGCCCTTGGTAGGGGATAGGAAAAAGCAAAGGTGGTTGCTTTGGCCCTCCTGAGTCTCAAGGAAAAGGGGGAAAGCTGGTGTTTTGATGTCATGAATTATGGGAAAGGAGGGAGGGGTGCTGGGTTAGGGTACAGGTCAGTTGGAAAAACTGGCAGATACCTGAAGGAGAGAGAAATGGACAAATGAATAACAGCAAGTGACCACCGCGTCCCAGCTCCCACCTTCTCCCACTCACCGGGTGGTAGCCCTGGGTGTCCTTTTTAGTTGGAATCACTCCAGTATGGTGGTGGTGGGGTCCCCACTGTTGATGGGGGCTGAGGTCTACAGACAACAGGTGGCCAGCTGAGACTCATCCTTTAGAGTCCCAACCTCAGCCTTCTCAACCTGTCCCCTCCCTCATTTCTCCCCAGCCGCTCCCCCAGTTCAATCCACAAGCTGATGCTGAGGCTCCAAGCAGAGCTGAGGGGCGTGACATGGGCTGGATGGCCTCTGCTGGGCTTTCCTGCCGAAGGGGGACGCCTGCCAGGGGTGGACCCACAGGCTGTGTGGAGGGGGTGGGGAGGGAGAAGGGAGGGGAGGAATAGAAGGGTACAAGTAAGAAGGGAAGGAAAAAGAAAAGGACAGGAGAGGGAGTAGGAGAGAGGGGACAAGGGAGGAGAGGGGGACAAGGGAGGAGAGGGGGAGGGGGGGAAGGGAAAGGGGGAGAAGAGAGGGGAGAGGAAGTAGGGGGGAAGAGGGGAGAACAGAAGAAGAAGCTGGTCCTGGACCTTTCTTTCATCATGTCCCACAAGCTAGAACATCCCGAGGTCCTCACCTCTGGGGCTGTGGGCTGCCGTGGGCCAGGAGGCTGCTGCCGGCGCCGCTGGAAGTAGGGGCGGTTTCGCGGGCGCTGGGGCTCAGGCCGGGAGCCATCAGTGGGGCCTTGGCTGGGTTTGGTCTCACCATCCCCACCTTCTGTGGTAGGTTGCTGGGGTGGCCGGGGGCGGAAAGGCCTAGACAAAGAAGCAGGCACCCTGAAAAGACCACGAGGGACTGCCTGCCCTCCTCCCCCAGTGTCCCCGTCACCATCTCTGGGAGCCAAACCTCCAGCCTCAGGGCTGTTTGTTCCCCCTGGGCACCCGAGCAATGACCACCCCAGACCCAGCCCTCCTCGCCAGGACAGCTCAGCTCTTAGAACTCTGGCTTCCTGCCCTCCTGCCCTCTTCCTCATGGGCCCAACACTGGATGAGGGGGAAGACGGAGCCCCAGAAAGGGGGTCTTACCTTCGGTACCTGGGTCGGAATCTGGGTGGGGGGACGCGCTCATCTCCCTGCTGTTGGTCCCCCTCCAGTGGGGCTGTCTCTTTGGGTTCTACCCCATCGGTGCCCTGGGAACACATGGAGGCCCAGGTCAGCTGTGGGCACCAGGGGATCCACAGCTCTCCCCCACCCTGGGTTCCACTTCTTTTGGGGACTCTGTGGCCTCCTTTTCCAGAGCGCGGTGAACGACTCACTGTCCTGGTGTCCCTCACCTCTATGGGCTGCTGCTGGTTGCAGGGCCGCGGGCCTCGCACAAACCGCCGGCGGTAGAAGAAGGGCGGTGGGCGCCGTCGTCTGGGCCGCTGCCCGGAGTCTTCAGCCCGCTCCCCTTCGCTGCTGGGTTCTGTCCCACCTGAGGGAGCCTCTGCCACCATGGGTGGGGGGGCAGCTGGGCGAGGCCGGGGTATGAATCGGCGGAATCGACGTCGATTGGGGGCATAGCGGCTGCCTTTCACTGGCACCCCCCCAGGCCCAGTGACATTAGCAGCCTCTGCACCCTGGGAAGGGGGAAAGGAGACAGAACTTGCTGGACCACAAAGGCACATTTGCAAGTCCCCTCGAATGGTGCAGTCGTCCCCCGCTCCCCTTTCCCCCTCCTCAGTTTAGCTCCTCTGTCTTCTGCTTCTTTCTACCCTCCCCTAGGGGGAAGTGGGATATTTTTACCCATCTGGAAAACATCTTGTCTTTTTTTTAGGGGATCACACCCTGTTCTCCACACTTTGTCCTTTTAAAATAGCTACTACTACACCCTCCTGAGTTTAAGACTGGAGGCAGGAGTGGAAGAAGGGCTGGCAACAACCATGCTTTTTTTTTTTTTTTTTTTGAGAGGTTTTTGCTATAGGGCACGTGCGCTCACCAGACAGACAGAAAGAGACAGAGACAGAGACAGAAAGCGAGAAATCACCCCCCAGGGGGGCCTTCAACACCACAATCCCTTCTCCTCCATTCTCCTCTCAGGATCTTGGGCACGCACACACACGCTCCCGGTGTGAGTTTTAAGCCACCGGGTCCGGGACTTGAACCACGGTCGACTACATGGGAGTCCAGCGACATAGCCATTACGCTAACTGCTGGTTCCCAACCACCATGCATCTTTTACTCAAGAGAACCAAGTCTGAGAAAAGTCCTGGGGGCAGGCATCCATTTGGCGAACAGACATCTACGTGCTTAGGGAATGAGAGAAGAAGCCGGGACGTGAACAACTAGCGACAGGGACATATTCCTTACCACGTCCCTTAGAGCAGCCCTAGCACGAAGACACAGCTGGGTGAGAGTCCTATTCCCACAGCCTGAGCTAAAGGCCAGAGGAACAGCTGGCCCCAGGACGATCAAGGCCTGGGATGACCCCCAGGCCACCTCCCACAGTAGCCCCCAGACCTTCTCTCCTTCCACGACATCAAACTCCACAGTCTCCCCATCTCCAACGCTGCGTAGAAACTTCCTGGGGTTGTTCCTTTTAATGGCTGTCTGATTGGGATAAAGGCCATGAGAGAGGTGAGGGCAGCAAGACGGCAGTTCTCGCCCCTGCTGAGCCCACCTCCCGATTTCATTCATTTCAGCATTTTACTTGGGATCCAGGGCTGGAGGATGGAGCGAGGAGGTGGTTAAAGTTTAGTAGGGGAGAAGTCATAAGCAACTGGGGGGCCTCTGGTGATTGTGCAGTTACCACTGTCCCCAGAACATACTCCCCTCCCCCCCCTTTCCCCTGGGGATTTCAAAAAGGGAGGCAAGAAATATGAACTCAAAAGCAAAACAAAAAGCAGAGAAGGTCTTCAGTTGCAAAGTGGGTAAAATGTACTGTGCTTCTTACCTCAATCCCACTGAGCACTTTCCACCAAAGCAGTGGCTCTCAAACTACAGGGCGCATCAGAATCACCTGGAGAGCTCGTTAAGGCAGGCTGCTGGGCCTCGGCCCCAAGTCTGATTCAGTAGCTTTGGGATGGGGCCCGAGACCTGAGGCCAGGTGATGGTGATGCCGCTGCTGCCCTGCTGCAGGGACCACGCTTTGAGAACCACTGCATCCCAAGTATCTCTAGCCTGAATCCTCTCCCTCTCGAAATTGCTGGATTCGTTTCTATAGCATTAGCAGTTCCAGGAGGTGGCGAGCATCCCAGGCCTAGAGAGCAGTGTGCACCAATCTGAATAACCCAACCCAAGTGGGGCCAAAGGTGGTTGTACAGACACCTGGGGCAGACAGGCGGGAATAGGAGGATCACCTCTTGGTGGGCAGGCCATTGTGAGCTAAAAGCCGAAGAAACATGGTGGGTGAGGGGGCATCTGCTGAGGACTGCAAAGGCCTTCAAAGAGAAGCCCGTTCCTCCCCTTAGAAAGCCAACCTAGCTCTTACCTGGTGAACAAAGACATCCTCCTTGGTGTCATTCCTGCAGAACAGGATGGGTCATTAGGGGGGACCCTGGTAAGGCGCTCAGCTGCACTGCGGCCTCCCTCACTGCCCATTCCTAACATCAGTGGGCCCATCCTCGGTCCATGGAAACTTGGGGGGTCAACAGGGCCCAGGGAGTGAGAGGCAAGAGCTAGTGGGGCCCCCAAAAGCTAGTGTAAAGAGACATACCTCTAAAGCCTCAGTGAAACACCTGGACTTCACGAGGAAAGGGTGGAGGGGAAGGGAAAGGCACCTTGAAGGAACTGGGACCGCTCTTTACCTGCCAGAGTGCTCCACCTTCCACCCCGGGGCACCTTGGAACCTGCAGGTGCTGGGTGCAACTGCCCCTGGCCAACACCCCCTCCTCTCCCAGCCCCCATTGGGGCTGGAAAATTCCACTGTCTCCTTCCTTCTACACCCAAGGAGAGAGAAAGTGGGGGTGGGGCCAGAGGTGTAGCACAGGTTTGAGAAAGGAACAAGGCGTCAGGAACTTGCTTCAAATAGACACAAAATCTTATCGTTACTCTCAGCCTGGAGGTGAACCCCAGGGTCAGGCCTCCTGTCAACATAGAGGGACATTTTCACCCATTCGTGATCACCACCTCGCCTACTACCCTGATTTATCCTACACCCTCAGTGGTGGTTGGTGGGGAGGAGAGGAAGAGTGGTTTTTCCTAGAGGAGAGCCCCCCCACTCAGGGGTCCTCTATTTCCAAAATTAGAGAGGGAACCCTTCCCCAGGACAAATGTTCTAGCTTTGGATCTGCACAAAGGTCAGCCTGCTAAGAGGGAACTAGGGCCTCCCAGGAGGGTTGGGCTGGGCAAGGTGCCCATGCTGGGGAAGGGCCGACTGGGGGAGACCAGACTCCGCTCAGAAGCCACCACTACAGCCTCTCCCAGAGCTGAGAGGGGTGCTGCTGCCAAGTGAAGGAAAGCAGCAGGGGTGGCTGGGCCAGTTCATCCCGCCCCCACCCCCTACCCCCTCAGGCCCATCAGGTGGGGGGTTTAAATAAGCCACAGCCCTTCCTGGGAGATGAGTCGTGAGAATGCTATGAGTGCTGTCCATAACAGGAAATCCGAGAGGACTCCAGCCCTGAGCCCTGTATATTCTGCCCCAAAGGCATGGCAATTCCAGAAGGTGAGACAGGCGGCCAAGAGGGTCAGAGTCAGGTTTGCCAAGTTCCCGGATCATTAATCCTCTGCTGCCTTTGAAGACGTGGAGGCAGCTTCATCTTCCACTAAGCACACAGTGGTGCTGCGGATAAAGACTTTCAACCAGTGTCAGCTGGACATTGCAACCATGTGCCTCGCAGGGGTAGAGATGAGGCTGGGAAGGTGTCCTGTCCCACAGGCCCATTCTGAAGACACCCACTCCACCCATCTCTGGGTTCCTAGATACCTGTTGATGAATCCGTAACCATTCCGGACGTTGAACCATTTGACAGTGCCCAGGACTTGGATTGCTGCCGGGCAGAGATGCAGTGGGGACAGTAAGATGAAGGGAAGAGACGGAGTGGGACTCAGTTTTGAGACACTCCGAGAAATCTAACCTACCTATTACCTCTTAAGCTTACCTTCAAGCCAACCAGGTTTCACCCAGTAGCTTCAAGGTATTCTTCCCCCAGTTTTACCAAATAGAAAAACACAAGCTCAGGGTTTCCAAACTCTTCCAAATCTAAGGAATGTTCCCCACATCCTACAAAACTTAGCTCTTCACCTACAACCGGGTACTCACCTGGTCCATGAAGTACCACCCTCAGGTCATAACTGGGGGCTTTCCTAGCCCTCCCAGTGTCAGGGTTCCCAATGCACCTGCTTCCCAGGCTCAGAGCCTTTACCTAGAACTAACTGGGGTCAGCAAGGCCAAGTCTCCCGCCCCGGAGGCGTGGCCGGGCTTTATTCTCCACCCTAAGGCCTAGGCTGGAGGGCCGGCCCCGCCCCCCTAGCTTGGCAGGCACGGCAGCTTATCCCACCAGGGGAATCCACTTTGGTCCCGCAGCTCCCAGCCCTGTTAGTTCTTTGAGCCTCCAGGCCGATCAGCCTTCTGCTTTCTGGACTCTGCCGAACTCCACACTGCCCCTCCCCCAGCCCTCCGACCCCTTAGAGCCGTCCTCGCGCGCGCCCTCCCCTCACCCAGCACCGGCTTGTCCGCCTGACTCCGGGCCGGGGGCGCGGGGGTCCCCG
>NW_006159824.1:1301163-1318326 GCF_000334495.1 Tupaia belangeri chinensis | reverse complement strand
GCCTCGCGAACCCGCGGCCCGGCTCGGTCCTCGCGCCCTGAGCCTCGCCCGCACGCCCGCAGCGGGCCCTGAGCCGAAGCCAATCGTAGCCCGCTGCAGCGGCGCGCGCAGACCCCGCCTCCCGGCCACGGGCCAATCCTAGCGGAGCAGCCCCCTGGCCCGCACACCGGCCCCGCCTCCCGGACTTCGCACCGCAGCCGGGACCCCCGCCCGCTGCTCAGTAAGTACACCTGGGCCCCGCCCCCAGATCGTCACGTGTGCGACTCCAGCCCATCCCATTGGCCGACGGCCTTCCCCCCTCCCCCCTTCGCCTCTTTCCACCGGCCGCGGGAAATCAAACGGGCTGGTCGCGCCCCAACCGCCACCTGGCCTCTCCGTGAAGGGCGGGGCTGAGGGGCGTGGCTTCAAGGTTGCCCCTGACGACCAGGGTGGGGAGCCCAAGCCATCTACACCTTCTAGATTTACTTTGCCCGCACGCTGCTGGGTGTAGACGTGTTTTTCTATCCTCCACCATCCTTTGTAGAAGACGCCCCTGCACACACCGGAGCTATGGGGTCCGCCTTGCAGGCTAAAACGGGCAGAACGATTTTTTCAGCTTACAGTTACCCTCGCAAGCTGGGACTCCTCACTTTTTTGTTTTTGAGACAAAGTTTGCATATAGTACAACGCACAGCTCTTCGATGAGTTTTGATAAATGCGTTCATCCCAGTAGCCTAATCAGGGTATTTTATCAAGTTCCCTCAAGCCTCTTCCAGGCAATCCCAGCGCCCCCTGCAGATCTAGGCAGTTTTGAAGTCTACCACCCTAGACTGGTTTCAGGGACTCCTGTTTATATGCCTGGTGCCCTGGTCGCCCGCCGGGCGCCAGGCTTGGTCCCACGCAAAGCCTTTGCACAAGCAGATTCCTTTGCTGGAACGCAGCCTGTGTCTCTTAGGGCTCTCTTCTTCTTCTTTATTAAAGATTTATTTTATTTAACTTTATTTACTTATTGATATTTCTTAATTTGACCACAGAGGGACAGAGTGAGAGAGAAAGAAAGTGAGAAAGCCAGTCACCAGGTCCAGGACTTGAACCACGGTCAGCCATGTGGGAGTCCAGCGCCCTCAACCACCACGCCACCTGCCGGCCCCATTAAGGGCTCTCTTCTTGAAGCACCAGTTTACCTATCACTCCTCATGATCACATCATCCCTTACTGTTCTCATGGCATTTTTGAGAATATGAAATGATTCTGACCATTGCTTATTTGTTCTACCCCCTGCCCGCCCCCCCCACACACACACACACACGCTAGGCTGTCAACTCCACAGCACTAGGAATCTCTTATCTTAAAAACATGTATAGTTATGCCTGCTGCCTGGGACAGTACCTGGCACAACGTAGGCGCTCGATATTTATTGACTACAATATAAGAAGAGGCCCCCATTCCAAAGATGAGATGACTGAGGCCCTGTGCGAGGCTTGTTCCAGGTTTCTCCGGAGCTCAGGAAGACTTCCCGGAATAACGAAGAGTCCAGAGTCGCTCCTCCCGAGGTCGGTCGCCCGCACCCAGGAAGACGCAGGCTGCGCTGCACAGCGCGTACTTTTAGCCAGGACAGCGCGCCCGGGGGTAGCACACGTGCACCCAGGCGCCGCTCCGCCCGCCCCACGTGCGTTTCCCTTGTGCTAGTGTCCCCCGCCGGGCCGCTTGTCCCCTCCGTTTTTTTCCCCGGCCCCCCCGCCCCCCCTGCCTCCGCCTCTGTAAGTCCCCACGCGCCCTCTGCCGGTCCCCTCGGAGGACACCGCGTCCGACCTGGTTCTGCCCCATCCACTACCCCGCGCACCCCACTCTCCCGGCCCTTTTCTAGTTGAAATTTTGATTTTCAGGGCATGGGTACAGCGGACAGGAAAAAAAAAAAGACGAAAGACAACTAATTCCTAAGATAAGACCATAAAGAACACAGAGATAATCATCAGAATCATCAGCCCTTAGCCTTTTATTTTTTTTAAAGAATGACTTATTTAGGGACCAGCAGTTGGTGTAATGGCTCTATCACTGGGCTCTCATGGAGTCGACTGCGGTTCGGGTCCTGGACCCAGTGGCTTACACTCACGCTGGACCCATGTGCATGCGTGCCCAAAATCTTGAGAGAAGAATGGAGGAGAAGGGAAGGGATTGCAACGTGGTCATCCCCACTGGGAAGTGATTTCTCACTTTCTGTCTCTCTGTCTTTCTGATGAGTGCACGAGCCCTATAGCAAAAAAAAAAAGGGGGGGGGAGAATTTGTTATTTAATTTGTTTTCTTAATTTGCTGTAGGCTTACTAAAAAGAGAGAAAGGGAATGTGAAAAAGCAAGCCACCAGGTCCTGAACTCAAAACCATCGTCAGCCAGGTGGGTGTCCAGCGCCTTAACCACCTTACTACCCTTACTACGCACTGGCTCCCCTCGGACTCTTAAGGACCGATTGACCTGTGCCCAGCGCTGAGCTCAAGGAAGCTGTGAGGCTGGTGGTCAGGTCTGGGGGAAGGCAAGCGAGAGACCTCACAGCATGATTGCAGCAGCAAAAGGATCCCACAGAAGGTACAGAGGGACCTCAGGTGTGGGCTGGTGAACTGCAGGGAGAGGGTGAGGTGAGAGGGTGCTCACAGGAAGGCCCAGTGGACCGCTTTTGGAGTAAGATTAAGCCGGGGTTGGGAGCGTTGCAGGAAAAAATACCCCTGGCAGAAACAACAGCTCTCCATGAAACAACCTGTCCATTCAACAGTTAGATACTCTCTACCCCCATGGAGAATGATTAGCAGGTGCCACAGAGAATTGCTGCTGAAGGGTTGTGCATTTCATTTTTTGGTTAATTTTTTTTGAGAGGTTTTTGCTATAGGGTGCGTGCACTCACCAGACAGAAACAGAGAGACAGAAAATGAGAAATGACCCCCCCACCAGGGGGGATGGCCATGCCACAATCCCTTCCCCTCCATTCTCTTTTCAGAATCTTGGGCACACACACATGCGTGCGCCCGGCATCAGTTTAAGCCACCAGGTCTAGGACATGAACTGCGTACTCTATGGGAGTCCAGAGACATAGCCATTATGCCACCTACGGGTCCCTATTATTATTATTATTTTAAATTTGACCAGAGAGAAACAGAGAGGGAAAGTGAGAAAGCAAGCCACCAGATCCTGGACTAGAACCATGGTCAGCCACATGGGAGTACAGTATACTTAATCACCATGCCACCTGCTGCCCCCCCGTTTTTTTCTTATGGAGATTTTTTTTTTTTTTTTTTTTGCTTTAGGGCACGTGCACTCGTGGGGGCTAGGGAAGTGGGACAGAGACTGTGAGAGGGAAAGCAAGAAATCACCCACCAGGAGGGATGGCCAAACCACAATCCCTTCTCTAGTCTCCTCCCTGGATCTTGGGCAAGTACACACATGCACATAGCACTAGGTCTGGAACTCAAACCAGTCAGCCCTGTGGGAGCCGTAATAGCTAAGCCATCTGCTGGCTCCTCAGTGACCCCTTTTGTTTGTTTGTTTCTTTGTTTGCTTAGGCAGATAGTATAGAAACTTTGTTTATTTGTACTAAGTTAAGTAAAGTACATTCCCAAGAAGTGAGAGTGGGCTGGCTGAAGTCAGACCAGCCACTTGCTGATGGCTCTCAAACCTGAGTTTCCGGCCTGGAGTCCCTCCGAGCTTCCGCCAGCTCCTACTCAGGAGCTGTCCAGCCAGTTGTTCCTCGGGTTTCTGAACCTTGACAGCCCCAAATCTAAGTGCTCCTCTTTCTCTGGACTAGCAGATGGCATAACGGACTCCCATGTAGTCGACTGCAGTTCTAGTACCAACCCGGCAGTTTAAAATTCATACTGGGCATTTGTACATACATGCCCAAAATCCCAAAAGGAGAATGGAGAAGAAAGGATTGCAGCATGGGGCCATTCCCTCTGGGGGGTAATTTCTTGCTTTCTGTCTCTTTCTATCTCTCTGGCAAGCACATGTGTATTAAGAAATCTCTCTGAGGGACCAGCAGTTAGTGTAATGGCTATGTCGCTGGACTCCTATGTAGTTGATCGTGGTTCGAGCCCCAGACCCGGTGGCTTAAACTCACGCTGGGCACGTGTGCATGCCTGCCCAAGATCCCAAGAGGAGAATGGAGAAGAGATTGTGGTGTGGCCATCCCCCCTGGGGGGTGATTTCTCACTTTCTGTCTCTCTGTCTCTGTCTTTCTGGCAAGTGCATGCGCCCTGTAGCAAAAACCTCTCAAAAAAAAAAAAAAAAAGCTCTCTGAAAAACAAAAACAAAAACAAGCTCCTTTCTCTCTCTGTCCCCCCCTTCTTACTGGGCTATGCCATCACCATGTACCCCTAAACAAACATCCTTTGGTGCCTATTCCACCTTTGTAAAACAATCTCCCCTGCATGCCCAGGCTTAAGCTGAATATTTGTAGTACTGAATTGAGATCATTTTTGAAAGACTTAAAAGATGGTGTCAGGCTGGCAGGTGGTGTGGTGGTTAAGGTGCTAGACTCCCACATGGCCAACCACAGTTTGAGTCTCAGGCCTGGCAGCTTGCTCTCTTACTTTCTCTCTAAATCGTCTTCTCTCCTCAAATTAAAAATAAGAACAAATTGGGGACCAGCAGGTGGCGTGGTGGTTAAGGCGCTGGACACTCCCACAGGGCTGACCAGGGTTTGAGTCCTGAATCTGGTTGCTTGTTTTTTTTTCTTCTTCTCTCTCTCACTCTCACCCTCTGTCTCTCTGGTCAAATTAAAAAATTTTAAAAAATTATTCAAAAAAAGAACAAATAAAATAATTTTTAAAAATATGGTGTCACCGGGAACCAGCAGTTAGCGTAATGGCTATGTCGCTGGACTCCCATGTAGTCGACCACGATTCGCATCTCGGACCCCGTGGCTTAAATCTCACACCGGGCACGTGTGCGTGTGTGCCCAAAATCCCGAGAGGAGAATGGAGGAGAAGGGATTGCGGTGTGACCATCTCCCCGGGGGGTGATTTCTCGCTTTCTGTCTCTCTGTCTCTCTCTGTCTGTCTGGTGAGCGCACGCGCCCTATAGCAAAAACCTCTCAAAAAAAAAAAAAATATGGTGTCACCTCTGCCCCCAGTACCATAAGCTTCCAGCAACTCCCCCCTCTTGCTTATTGCAGCCCAAGAGAGAGTTTACCCCTTTCCTAAGGACTGCTCTCCTATTTCTCAGCTCCTGCAGAGGGTCCACACCCGCAGCCTCCCTCTCCCTCTGCCAGTCACTGCTCTGCCCTTCCCTCTCTGCAGGCTCTGCTGGCACTCTTGCCAAATCCTTGACCTTTCCTCCACCTTCTGCCTCCTTGTCCCATCTGCTATATCTGATATCATTACTTACCACCTCCTTCTTGAAACTTCCTTCTTTTTTATTCTCTATTTTTTATAGTAACAGTAAGAATTAACATTTATTTATTTTAAAAAGAATTATTAATTTTTAATTTTACTCTTTTTTTTTTTTTTAATTTTGACCAGAGCGAGATGCAGAGGGAGAGAGAGAGAGAAAGTGAGAAAGCAAACCACCAGGTCTGGGACTTGAACCATGGTCAGCCATGTGGGAGTGTCCAGCGCCTTAACCACCACGCCACCTGCTGGTCCCAGAATTAACATTTATTGAGGCCATGCCCTGTGCTAAGAGCTTTAGAGACATTATGTCAGATAGCCCCTAAATCAATTCTGGAAGGTCGATACCAGTAAAACCATCCCTGTTTTCCACAGAAGGAAACTGAAATATTGTGAAGTTAAGCAAGAGGTCTGAAGTCACACAGATGGGAACAAGCCACGCTGGGCTTCAAATGCAGATCAGTCTAGCACCAGAGTCCATGTTCTAAGTCACCACCTCCTTCCACTAGGCTGGGATTAATTTTGTTTTTAGAGAGTTTTTGCTGTAGGTGCTTGCTAGAGAGACAGAGAGACAGAATATGAGCAATCACCCCCCAAGGGAGATGGCCACACCACGACCCTTCTCCATTCTCCTCTTGGAATTTTGGGCACACACACCCAGTATGAGTTTCAAGCCTCCAGGTCCAGGACTTGAAATGCAGTCAGCCGTCTGGGAGTCCAGAACTTTAACCCCTGTGTCACCTGCTGGCCCTGGGACTCATGTTTCCATCTTCCCCAACAATCCCTTGGCCACACATCCCCTCTAGATCTTTTCCTATGTCAGACTTTGCTTCCAAACTAAAGGTCCTTTTTTATTTTTTAAAAAGTATTTTATTTAACTTTATTTACTTACTTACTTATTTTAATTTGACCAGAGAGGGACAGAGAGCAGGAAAGAGAGAGAGAAAAGTGAAAAAGCAAGCCGCCAGGTCTGGGACTCAAACCATGGTTGGCCATGTGGGACTCCAGTGCCCTTAACCACCACGCAACCTCCTGGCCTCCCAAACTAAAAGTCTTGAAGGACTGTCTGTGGGGACCAGCAGTTGGCGTAATAGCTATGTCGCTGAACTCCCATGTAGCCAACCGCAGTTCCAGTCCTGTACCCAGTGGCTTAAACTCATGCCGGGCGCGTGTGCGTGCGTGCCCAAGATCCCAAGAGGAGAATGGAGGAGAAGGGATTGCGGCGTGGCCATCCCCCCGGGGGGTGATTTCTCGCTTTCTGTCTCTCTGTCTCTCTCTGTCTGTCTGGCGAGCACACGTCAAAACCTCTCCAAAAAAAAAAAGAGAAAGACTGTCTGTGCGCCCGGACTCTGCTCCTCTCCAGACCCGGGCCTCCAGGGAGGATGCTGACATCTGGTGTGTACCCAGTTCAGTGGACATGTTTTTGCCCTCATTCATCTACCTCCCTGTGGCAGGTGCAATTTCTTCTCATACTTTTAAAAAAAATTATTCATTTAATTTTGTTTATTATTATCATTATTATTTTAATTTGACCAGAGACAGAGAGAGAAAGAAGGAAAGTGAGAAAGCAAACCACCAGATCCAGGACTCAGACCGCGGTCGGCCATGTGGGAGTCTAGCGCGTTAACCACCATGCCACTTGTTGGCCCCTCTTCGCATACTTCTTCATGAGCTCCTCAGTCTTTCTCTTGCCCCTTCCTGAAGGCCAGAGTTCCTAGTTTTTCTTTCTTTTTTTGCTATCAAGTACATGCACGAGAGAGAAACCAGAGGGGATGGTTGCTCCACAACCTCCCTCCTCCATTCTCCTACCTGGGTTTCCAGCATGCACGCGCACAAGCCAGGCATGTTTTTCAAGCTACCAGGGTCCAGGATTCAAACCGCACAACCGGTCATGTGGGAGCCAGCTGCCTTCACCACCACCTAGCCCCAATTTTTCTATTCTGCTAATTCTTTTTTTTTTTTTGAGAGGTTTTTGCTATAGGGCGTGTGCGCTCGCCAGACAGACAGAGAGAGACAGAGAGACAGAAAGCGAGAAATCACCCCCCAGGGGAGATGACCACACCACAATCCCTTCTCCTCCATTCTCCTCTCTGGATCTTGGGCACGCATGCACATGCACCCGACGTGAGTTTAAGCCACCGGTTCCGGGACGCGAACCGCCGTCGACTACGTGGGAGTCCAGCAACATAGCCATTATGCTAACTGCTGGTTCCCCTATTCTGCTAATTCTAAAACCTCTCTGTTCGGGACTCCCTCAACTCCTGTGCCTCAGATAGGACATGTTATGGGTCAGATTTTGTTCCCCCCCAAAAAAGTTATAGGGCCGGAAGATGGTGTGGTGGGAAAACAAACACCGGCTTGTTTTCACTTTCCGTTTATCTATCTCCCTCTGGTGAAATAAAAAATAATAATAATACATTAAATTAATATTGAAAGAAAAGAGATCCATTGGGGCCAGACAGGGACGCAGTGGTGAAGGGTGACTGACACTCTATTAATCTGACCCATGTGGGAGATTCCAGGTTCATATCTAGAGACCTCCCTGAGTACTTGCCAGAGAGACAGAGAGAGAGAGGGACAGGAAGAAAGAGTTTGGTCACTCCACAATCCCTTTTCCTTTGTTTTGAACTTTGCCATACACGTGCACACATCTGGCATGTTTTTCAATCACCAGGGCTGGGATTCAGACCGTGCCATCAGTCGTGTAAGACCCAGCTCAGTTAGCCACTAGGTCTCGGCGACCAGCCTCTAATTTTGTTTTGTTTTGTTTTTATTGCCAGAGGGCACGTGTGCTCACCAGAAAGGGAGAGAGACAAAGAGAAATACAGAGAGGGGAAGTATTCCTTAAAGGGGTATGGTCACGCAACAATCCTTTTCTGCATCCTATCAGGATCTTGGGTGCACATACACACATGTGTGCCTGGCATGTTTTTCAGACCACCTGAGTGGGATTCAAACCTTGGTCAGCCACGTGGGATCTGGCTCCCTATGCACAGGGCTTTACTGCTATGCTATGGGCTGGCTTCTTCATTTATTTATTACTTTTTAAAGGATTATTTTATTTAACTTTATTTATTTACTTACTTTTTTTTTTTGGAGAGGCTTTTGAGAGAGACAGAAAGTGAGAAATCACCCCCCCGGGGGGGGGGTGGCCATGCCGCAATTCCTTCTCCTCCATTCTCCTCTCGGGATCTTGGGCACGCACCCACACGTGCCCGGCATGAGCTTTAAGCCACCGGGTCCAGGACATGAACCGCAGTCGACTACATGGGAGTCCAGTCACATAGCCATTACGCTAACTGCTGGTCCCATTTTTAAAATTTTTTAAAATAATTATTTATTTTATCTTATTTATTCATTTATTTTTTAATTTGACTAGAGAGAGACAGAGAGTGAGAGTGAGAGAGGAAGTGAGAAAGCAAGCCACCAGACTCAGGACTCAATCCCTGGTCGGCCATGTGGGAGTGTCCAGCACCTTAACCACCATGCCACCTGCTGGCCCCCACTTACTTAATTTTTAATATGGTTAGAGAGGGACAGAGAGAGAAAGAGAGAGAGATAAAGTGAGAAAGCAAGTCACCAGGTTCGGGATTCAAGCTGTGATCAGCTGATTTGGGAGTCCAGTGTCCCTAATGACCACGCTACCTGCCAGGCCCTATTTGTTTATTTTCAATAGACTTTATGTTTTAGAGCAGTTTTTAAAATTTAATTGTATTTTTTTAAGAGGTTTTTGCTGTAGGTCATGTGCGCTCGCCAGACAGAGAGACAGAAAGTGAGAAATCACCCCATGGGGGGATGGCCACGCTGCAGTCCCTTCTCCTCCATTCTCCCCTCAGGATCCTGGGCAAGCATGCACACGTGCCTGGCATGAGTTTCAAGCCACCGGGTCCGGGATGCGAACCGCAGTTGACCACATGGGAGTCCAGCGACATAGCCGTTATGCTAACTGCTGGTCCCAAAATGTAATTGTATTTATCATTATTATTATTTTTTAAATTTCCTACAGGACATGCATGCTCCTCAGAGAAAGACAGAGAGAGAGAAAGTGAGAAAGCAAAATTCCAGGTCCAGGACTCGAACTGTGGGAGTCCAGCACGTTAACTACCATGCCACCTCTGGCCCTTTAGAGCAGTTTTAAGTCCACAGCAAAACTGAACAGAAACAGAAATTTACAATGTCCTCCCACCCTACATACAGTTTCCTACAGTTGCTTTATGATTTTAAAACATCACAGCAGGGCCAGACCATGACCCAGAAGTAAAATGCAGTGCTCTGGGGCCAGCAAATGTAGCAGTTACGTCACTGGACTTCCACATGGCCAACCTCTCAGTTCAAGTCCCAGACCACATGGATTGAAACTCACGCCGGGCACGTGTGCATGCATGCCCAAGATCCCAGGAGGAGAATGGAGAAGGGATTGCAGCATGGCTACCTCTTGGGGGAGGTGATTTTTCACTTTCCCTCTTACTGTCTCTCTACACCCATGAGCACATGTGCCCTAAGGCAAAAATCTCTTAAAAAAAAAACAGAAAGAGAGAGAGAGAGAGCGAGCTCTGTGATGCTCGCCCATGTGGGAAAGTTCCGGGTTCATGTCCAGAGACCTCCCTGAAACAACAGGCACAGGTATGCCCATGACCTAGGGCTGGCTGAGTCTGGGGTGGGTCACATTGTCAAGATCCTGTTGTGGATGTTGTCTCTTTGTCTCTTTTTCTGTGTTTCTCTCACTTATGGAAGAAATAAATAAACTTTAAACCGAAACAAAGCCTCACTGGTACGCTCTGTGGAAAAGAAATCGTAGAGGAGCAGAGGTAACGTGGGCATCGAGTGCTGAAAGAGATTTGAGGGGAGAGTCATAACCCTATTTGACGTGTGTGTGTGTGCACGTGTGTGTGCGTGTGTGTGCGTGTGCGCGTGTGTGTGCGTGTGTGTGTGTGTGTGTGTGCGTGTGTGTGCGTGTGTGTGTGTGTGCGCGTGCCATAGGGCACATGTGCTTGCCAGAGAGAGAGAAATCACCCCCCAGTGGGGAAGGCCATACTGCAATCCCTTCTCCATACTCCTCTTGGGATTTTGGGCATGGATGTGCCCAGTATGATTTTCTTTATTTATTTTAAGAATTATTCATTTAATTTTATTTCTTCTTCTTCTCCTTCAATTTGACCAGAGAGAGAGAAAGCAAGCTCTTTTCTGGGTCCAGCCATCTTAACTACTACGCCACCTATGGCCCCATCTGGCACAATGTTCAAATCACCAGGCCTGGGACTCGAACTGCAGTCGGCCATGTAGGAGACTGATGCCTTCATCACGTCACTTGCTGGCCCCCCCCCAACCCCATTTGGCATATGTTTTGGAAACCATGTCTGCAGGACTTGGTGGTAGACCGGATGTGGGGCGAGGGGAAGGGAATGAAGGAACCCAGGCTTCCGGCTTGGCCACCCTGGGGTGGTGATGCCGATGCTGTTTATTTCAGTGAGAAACCCCAGAGGAGGGTCAGGAGCTTGGTTGGGGCTTGTATGAAACAGCCGGGAGGAGGACTCCAGGGGAGGGTGGAGGTGTGAGGCTGCAGGTGTGCAGAAAAGTCGAGGCCGGGGCACATGTGTGGAGTCACGAACAGTGTGGCGTTTAAAGCCCCAGGACTGATGAGTTCTCTAGGAAGTAAGTATTGACCACTCTTCTCAGAGCTGAGGAAACTGAGTCCCCGAGAGGCTAGTGACTAGACGAAGGATAAACAGAGTGGTCCGGGGTGGGAGAGGTGTGAACGTGTTGGGGAGGTAGAGATAAGCTTATAGAGGAACAGCTGGGATGGAATGGCTGGAGACAAATTCCGGCAAGACTCAAATCCAGGCGGAAACTTGTCCTGAACCAAGTGGTCCCTGGATGGTTATCTAAAGCACTTGACCAGGCCAGCTGGTGGCGTGGTGGTTAAGGCGGCTGGATTCCACATGGCTGACTGCACAGTTTGAGTCCTAGACCCGGTGGCTTGAAAAACACCCATGCAGGGACCAGCAGTTGGCTTAATGGCTATGTCGCTGGACTCCCATGGAGTCGACCGTGGTTTGAGTCCCAGACCCTGTGGCTTAAACTCACGCCGGGTGTGTGTGCATGCGTGCCCAAGATCCCAAGAGGAGAATGGAGGAGAAAGGATTGCAGCGTGGCCATCCCCCTTGTTTTTTTTCGCTTTCTGTCTCTGTCTCTGTCTGTCTTTCTGGCGAGCACATGCACCCTATAGCAAAAACCTCCCCCCTCCCTCCCCAAAAAACACAGACACAGACACACTAACACACAGGTGCATGTGCATGTGGTGCCCTAAATTCCAAGAGGATGGAAGAGAAGGGATTGTGACATGGCCATCCCCTTGGGGAGACCAGTGATTTCTTTCTTTTTTTTTTTTTTTTTTTGGAGAAGTTTTTGCTATAGGGCGCGTGCGCTCGCCAGAAAGACAGAGTGAGACAAAGAGACAGAAAGCAAGAAATCACCCCCCAGCGGGGATGGCCACGCCACAATCCCTTCTCCATTCTCCTCTCGGGATCTTGGGCACGCACACACACATGCCCGGCGTGAGTTTAAGCCACCGGATCCGGGACTCGAACTGTGGCCGACTTCGTGGGAGTCCAGCAACATAGCCATTATGCGAACTGCTGGTCCCAGACCAGTGATTTCTTACTTTCTCTCTCTTTCTTGCTGTCTCTCCCTGATGACTGCACTCGCCTTGGAATCAAAAAGTATTTCTGATTCCTGCTTGGTCAAATTGAACCACCCTAGAGGACTGAACTATCGGTGGGAATTTAGGCCTCCGTGGCAGGTGTCAGCAGACAGTGAGGGTGAGAAGAGTTTTTTCTGGAGAGGCAGGTCTTAGAGGTCTCTCAGATCAAACTGTGACACTCGTGGTCCGGGCCAGCACAGCAGCACAGGCCCCAGCACAGCTGCATGATGCCAGAGCCACATGGGAGGCCCAGGTTCGATCCCGGCCCCAGCTGGCTGGACATGGTGTCGTGTGCCTGTAATCTTAGCTAACTGGGAGTCTGGGGCAAGAGGATGGCATGGTGAGATTCCGTTATCTCCTGGCCATCCTGGTGGCCGAGTGGTTAAGGGAGTCAGATCCCCTATGTCCAACCGCGTAGTTCCAGTCCCAACCTCAAGGGCTCGAAAAACCTGCCAGGCACTTGTGTGTGCCCCAGACCCTAACAGGGTGGAGAACTAGAGGAGAAGAGATTGTAGCATGATCATACCACAGGGAGAGCTTTATTTCTCTCACTCTCTCTGTCTCTCTGTCTCTCTCAGACATGCCCCTCTGGCAAATTAAAAAAATAAAAAAGTAAACTCTCCCTTCTCGATTCCGCAGAGTGCCTGGGCTCCTCTGTCAGCACTGATAGCCCTACTTTCATTCTTTCTTTCAGTTTTTTTGGTTGGCTACGTGGCGCAGCAGACAAGTTTGCTACAGAGAGAGAGGGAGAGGGAGAAAGACAGGCTGGCCCTGTTTTTTTTTTTCTTTTTTTTCCCACCGCTGTTTTGAAGTCCCCTCACATTTGCTCGTGATCTGATTACCTGCCTCTCCAATCATGAGCAGGGACCCGGCTTGCTCAACTCACCAGTTTGTATCGGAAGTTTCTGACACTTAGTAGCTGTAGTGAATTCAGCTGAGTGAGTGAAACGGCAGTTCAATTTCTGCTCTTACCTGAACAGCGGCTCTGTGAGAACAGGGCCAGGCAATCTTTTGCCTGCTCCCCTCCCAAAAAAGGCTGTCTGTCTGTCCATCCTCAAGGTTCATTCGGCATTTTTTATTTTTTGTTTTCTTTATTTTTTTTTCTTTGCTATAGAGTGTGTACACTCACTAGAGAGAAACAGAGAGAGAAAAAATGAAAAAGCATCCCCTGGGGAGTGCCGGTGCTGCAGTCAGTTTTCTCTTGGGATTCTGGGCATGTATCCACATGTTTCCAGAATGATTTCTTTTAAGTTGTTTTGTTTTTTTATTTTTTTTTTTTAGATTTTCGCTATAGGGCACATGCGCTCGCCAGACAGACAGAGAGAGACATAGAGACAGAAAGCGAGAAGTCACCCCCCAGGGGGGATGGTCACACCGCAATCCCTTCTCCTCCATTCTCCTCTCAGGATTTTGGGCACACACGCACATGCCCCTGGCGTGAGTTCTAAGCCACCGGGTCCGGGACGTGAACTGCGGTCGACTACGTGGGAGCCCAGCGACATAGCCATTACGCCAACTGCTGGTTCCCAGGTTTTTTTTAATCGTATGTATTAATTTATTTTTAATTTGCTAGAGGGCACATGTACTCACCAGAGAGACACAGCAGGAAAGACCAGAGTGAGAGAGAGGGAAAGCAAGTCACTAGGTCCAGGACTTGAGTGACAGCCATGTGGGAGTCCAGCGCCTAACTACCATGCCACCTGCCGACTCCTCCAGCATAGTTTTCTTCTTTTTTTAAACCTTTTTGGAGAGATTTTTGCTGTAGGGCACGTGCACTCGCTGGAGAGCCAGAGAGACAGTAAGAAATCACCCCTCAGCGGGGATGGCTGTGCCACAATCCCTTCTCCGTTCTCCTCCTGGGATGTTGGAGAACGATGCATCCGGTGTCAGTTTGGAACCACCACAGTCGGGCATGTGGGACTCCAGCAATGTAACTACTATGCCATCTGCTGGCCCCAACTCCAGCATAATTTTTTTTTTTTTGAGAGGTTTATGCTATAGGGCGCGTGCGCTCGCCAGACAGAGAGAGACAGAGAAATAGAAAGCGAGAAATCACTCCCCAGGGGGGATGGCCACGCCACAATCCCTTCTCCTCCATTCTCCTCTCAGGATCTTGGGCACGCACGTGAGTTTAAGCCACCGGGTCCGGGACGCGAACCACGGTTGACTACGTGGGAGTCCAGCGACAGAGCCATTACGCTAACTGCTGGTCCCATCAGCATAATTTTTAAACCACCAAGTCTGGGACTTGAACCATGTAGTCACCCATGTGGGATCCAGTGCCTTAATCTCCACACTACCTGGTGGCCCAGTGTGTTTGCCTTTTATGAAAGCCCTTGAGGATGGAAAGAATAGTCTCTACCTGAGTGCCCTGATAAGGATAAATTCTTCCTGTAAAGTATTAGTACCACAGAGAAACCCCACTCCCACTCTACTCCTTGGCTGTTTCTTTTTATCTGGAAGTTTCTTCCAGCAGCTGACTTAATTTGCTTTCACATGCAACACAGAATATGTTGACTGTGATCTTAGATGTGTTTTTCTTTTTTTGGAGAGGTTTTTGCTATAGGGTGTGTGTGCTCCCCAGAAAGACAGACAGAGCGGGCTAGCAGTTGGCGCAATGGCTATGTCGCTGGACTCCCATGTTGTTGACCGCAGTTCGAGTTCTGGACCAGATGGCTTAAACTCACACTGGGCACATATGCGTGTGTGTGCCCAAGATCTTGAGAGGAGAATGGAGGAGAAGGGATTGCAGTGTGGCCATCCCCTCTGAGGGTGATTTCTCGCTTTCTCTCTCTCTGTCTCTCTCTGTCTTTCTGTTGAGTGCACGTGCCCTATAGCAAAAACCTCTCCAAAAAAATATATATATTTAGGGAAAAATAATGGTAAATCATTAATAGTAATTGTCTCTTTGTGTTGGGTTTGATTAACTTTTTTTTAAAGAATTATCTATTTATTTATTCATTTATTTATTTTAATTTGACCATACAGAGACATAGAGAGAGAGAGGAGAGAGAAAGTGAGAAAGCAAACCACCAGGTTTCTTCTCCATGTGGGAGTTTCCAGTGCCTTAACCACCATTCCACCCACTGGATCCCATGGGTTTGGTTAACTTTTTGTTCGTATTTTCTGTATTTTCCAAAATTCGTCTACAGTAGACACCCCTCAAAGGGGATGTCCACGCCGCAAATCCTTTTCCTCCAGGAATCTTGGGCGTGCATGTACACGCACCCAACATGAGTTTAAGCCACCGGGTCCTGGACTTGAACCAAGGTCCACTACGAGGGAGTCCAACAACATAACCATTACACCACCTGCTGATCCCTATCTTCCTCTTTCAATCAACCACTGAATTCCATGAGGTAGATCTCCAAAGAGCCTCTGGTACAAGTCTTTTTCTTCCTGCCTCACCAACCCACTCCGCCCTGATCTGAGCTTTCCTTCTTGCTCACTTGGGCTACTGCGAGAAGCCCCTCCCAGTCTCTTGCTCTCAGTCTCGCTCCATTTGATTCTTCTATCGTCCATGGCTGGTGTGAGCTTCACAGCAACCAGGCACGTCAGTGATCGGCATTGTTACTCCATTATCTACAGAAAAATAGGCTCTGTTCCTCCGTGTAGATTCTGTGATCTCTCTTCGAAGACTCTGTGATCTGACCCAGGCCTCCCTTCCCCCCTTTACTTTTCATTTACAAACTCTGCCTCCTCCACCTCCCCAGCCACTGACCCATCTGAGGTCCTCTCCAATGAGCACATCTTCCTCCAGAACTCCAGAATGCCTTCATTCTTCCCATTACACCTTTTTTTTTTTTTTTTTTTTTTTTCATTTACTGACTAGCTGTCCTTGGGCAAGTCACCTAGATCTCTGAAACCCAGTGCTTATATCTACAAAATAAATAATAATAATAATAGCTAATTGGGAAGATTCTGGTGACTATTAAATAAAATGATGGTGATAAGGACTTTGCGTAATGGGATTGCGGCATGGCCATCCCCCCTGGGGGGTGATTTCTCACTTTCTGTCTCTCTCTGTAAATAATTTTTTTTTTTTTGAGAGGTTTTTGCTATAGGGTACGTGCACTTGCCAGAAAGGCAGAGACAGAAAAATCTCCTCTTGGGATCTTGGGTATGCACGCACACACACCTGGCCTGAGTTTAAGCCACTGGGTCTGGGACTCAAACCACGTTGACTACATGGGAGTCTGGTGACATAGACATTAGGTTATCTGCTGGTCCCATCCACCCATTTTATTAAAGAATTATTTTATTTAATTTTATTAATTATCATTATTTTATTTATTTTAAATTTGATCAGAGAGAGAAGGAAAATGAGAAAGTAAGCTGCCAGGTCTGAGACTCAAACTATAGTCAGTCATATGGGAGCTCAATGCCTTAACTACCACGCCACCTGCTGACCCCATTTCACCCTTTTTTTTTTTGGAGAGAGATTTTTGCTACAGGACGTGTGCTCACCAGAAAGAAAGAGAGAGACAGAGACAGAAAGTGAGAAATCACCCCCAGGGGGTATGACCACGCTGCAATCCCTTTCCTTCCATTCTCCTCTTGGGATTTTGGGCACACATACACACACACCCAGCATGAATTTTAAGCCATCGAGTCCAGGACTCAAACTGTGGTTGACTACGTGGGAGTCCAGCAACGTCCCCATTCCACCTATTTTTAAAGGTATTAAAATGCTGCCTTCCTCAAGAGACCCGATTCCAGACCCTCATTGGTTGATACCTGAACCATGTGACAGTTTTCCAACAACTTCTTACTTCCAGTCTCTTACTCCTCCGTCCCACCCCTCAGCCATTGCTGGACTAACCTGGTCTAACTTTGTAACATGAGAAGTACCTCTCAGTGGCAGCTGTCAGTGGTATACATTGTTTGGATGATGCAGGGGGGACTGATTTGCAACATCTGCGAATTTCCATGGTGTATGTAATTCCATTCCATCATGGCCAATTTTAAGCTACCATTGAGATAATATTGAACAGGAGCTAGGAAGAGATGTACACAATTGCATGTGTGTTTTAAGACTTATTATTTTTTTCTTTTTTTGGAGAGGACTTTTTTTTTTTTTTTTTTGCTATAGGGCACCTGCGCTTGCCACA
>NW_006159824.1:1297354-1300141 GCF_000334495.1 Tupaia belangeri chinensis | reverse complement strand
GCTATAGGGCACGTGCGCTTGCCAGACAGAAAGAGACAGAGAGACAGAAAGCGAGAAATCACCCCCCAGGGGGGATGGTCACGCTGCAATCCCTTCTCCTCCATTCTCCTCCCGGGATCTTGGGCACGCACGCACACGCGCCCGGCGTGAGTTTTAAGCCACCGGGTCCGGGACACGAACCGCGGTCGACTACGTGGGAGTCCAGCGACATAGCCATTACGCTAACTGCTGGTTCCCAAGACTTATTTATTTTTTTAAAGAAGGAAGCTGCTTCTCTTCGTGAAACTTTGTACTCTTTTTCCTCCAGGGCAAAATACACAGTATTGTAGAGTGATGGGACAGCAGTTGGGAGATACCAGAAGGGATACAAGAATATATATCTGAATTCTAATCTTTGTGAGTATAAACACAAGAAGGTAGAAAAAAAAGGTGAACCTATGAGAAGCTGGAGTTCAGTCAATTGTATTGGAATCAGTTGTCAAGAAAGACATTTCTACATGAACGGAAGAGGAATGCTCAATATGTAAATCAGAAAAGAAGGCCACAGAGGGCTTCGCCAATAGTTTCCAGGGGAGTCCTGATCCAGGATTATTACTGTTCCAGGATTCTTCTTGAAAAGAAGACAGGCCTTTTTTACACGGAAGACAAACACATCATGCTCTCAGAACTGTCATTAAGTCAGTGTAGCTAATTCCCTTGCTTTGATTTCAAGGCTCTTTGAACAGGTTTTGTCTTCGCACTCAAATTTTCTTACAGAAAAGACTGACGGATGGTCCAGTCAACATTCTGTTGTCTTTGGTCATTTCAATTCATTTATAAATAAGTTGGCATTACCATTTGTTTTTCAGCCTATTGTGAGTCTGGTTAAGTTAGGTGTATCTTCCTTGGACATTAAATTGGTGTTTAGGGTGTACCAAGTACCTTGGGCGTGATTCTTGGAGCTGGGGACACAGCGGTAAACAGGTTCCTAGCCCTTACAGGTTAACTCTAATGGGGAAGATGAGGCATTAATAACACAATTGCACAAATAAATGATCAACGACCTGTGATAAATTCTGTAATGTATGCTCTAAGAACATGTAACACCCAGAAGTTGACTGAGCTAGCTCAAGAAATGCTTCCCTCAAGAAGTGGTTTGAGTTAGCAAAATAAAACTGTGGGACAGAACGTTTCAAAGCTGAAGACACTATCGTGGACTGTGTGATCCCACAGATGCACTGCCACTGGGGGTTTTCCCAGGTGCTGCCCTATCACTCTACAACACTATGTATTTTGTCCTGGAGGCAGAGTACAAAGTGTCAGGTCCCTTTAAGATGAGGACCAAGGGGGACCAGCAGACACATAATGGTCATGTTGCTGGACTCTCACGTAGTTGACGGCGGTTGGAGTCCAGAACGAGGTGGCCTAAAACTCATGCCAGGCGCGTGTGCATGGGTGCTCAAAATCCCAAGAGGAGAATGGAGAAGGGATTGTGGTGGCCATCCCCCCTGGGGTGGAAAGGGTGATTTTTAGCTTTCTGTCTCTCTGGTGAGCACAAGCGCCCTATAGCAAAAATCTCTCTTAAAAAACAAAAAAAAATCGGAGGCTAGTGTGTGCGTGCATGCCCCAAATCCTCAGAGAATGGAGGATAAGAGATTGCACTATGGCCATTCCCCAGGGGGTGATTTTTTGCTTTCTGTCTCTTTCCAGCGAGCATGTGCCCTATACCAAAAATCTCTCCCCACCCTCCCCAAAAAAGGACTAAAGAAATAAACTGAGGGATAGCGCATTTACGGTCTTTTAGGACTTAAAAAACGTCACCGTAATTTAACATACCACTCTTTTTTATAGCTCCCCCTCCAGGGGAGCTAATAGAGCGTTCTTTTGGAAAGCGCAGAGAACAGCTGGGAGAAAACAGTATTGCTGTGTCAGTCTCTAAGATTGAGAGTGGAACGGCCCCTTTGGCAGCCGTGGGGGCCAGTACGGACTGAGGGCTTAAACAAGATGGTGGCTGGCCCAGGCCGCTCTATCTTCCCGGGTGAAGCTCTATGGCACGGCAGAGGCGTACGGTTTAGAGAAGTGAAGCTGAGAGGGGTGGTAACCCGACCACACTAGCGCACTAGCAAGAGTGGCGCGGAGAGATCTCTCGCGCATGTGTGGAACCGGGTTGGGGTGGGGGGGAGGCTTTCGTGACATGGGGCCCATCCCACCGTGCAAGTTTTCTGAAACGTGGGAGTCGTTTAAGTCCAGTTAAAACCGAGGTGGGGCGTTTCCTAAGACGCATGCGTTCTAGACGCGACAGGCGATACACTGGCGTGGGTCTTTTCAACGCCCGGCGTACAGACGACGTCTGAGGTGGAAGGGGCGTTTAGGATTCCCAACACGCATGCGTCATGAGACAGAGGCGTTTCCTTCAGAGGGTGTGGAGTGCAGGGCTCCATACTGCGCAGGCGCACGGACTGTCCGGTAGGGCGAGTAGTCTATCAAGGGGAGGGAAGAGGAGGTTGAAGAGATTAAAAAAAACCGGTTGCGCCTGCGCATTGCCTACTGCTTGGAAGCGCTCAGGACTTGTGAGGGGCGGGGTCACGTATGCGCGTCATTGGATGGGTAGGTGGGAGGGAGGGTGGAGCTCTGGGAGGGTCTATGCGCTTGCGCAGTGCGGGGGTGGAGGGCGGAGGAGATAGCTAGCACGCTTGCGCGGCTGTCATAGGGCTGCTTGGTTGGTCAGTGGGGAGTCGGCGCCTGCGTACTAAGACCCGTGTGCAGCAGCGGCGGGGGCGGGGGAGGCGGGGGGGGAGGGGGGGGGGG
>NW_006159824.1:1290547-1295924 GCF_000334495.1 Tupaia belangeri chinensis | reverse complement strand
CGGCCCCGGAAGTGCCCCCAACAGGAGACTGCCCTCGGGGTCGGAGGCCGCATGGCCGAACGTGGACCGGAGCCGCATGGCTGCGCGGGGACCCCTCCCCCCGGTCCTGGTCACCGGAAGCCCCGGGCGGCCACATGGTGGGCGGGAGCCGGCAATCCCCAGCGCGGGGAGGTCTGGTCCTCGCGGGCTTATGAGGGATCCAGGAATTGGAGGAGTGGGAGAAGCTCAAGGCCCGGGTCGTGATCACCCCGAGAGCCAGCTGCGGGCGTATGTTAGCGCTCCTCCACTTGATGAGTCCCTGGAGCGTCCCCCCCCAGTCCTCCTGTGAAATGAGGCGGCCACTTCACAGTGTAAGTGGCATTCTGCCGAGCAGGGAGGCCGGAGAAACGGGGAGGCCGAGGGCGATTGGACAGGAGCCCAGCTCTTCCCTCGGCCCGTGCCGACAGCGCCGTGGAGTCCCGGGCTGTTGCGTTCCCTCGCCGTGATAAGCTCTTCACCTTGTCACCGTCTTCCCCGTTGTCTGGTTTGAGAGTTCTTCGGTTTTAGAGTCCTTAACTTTACCAGCCTAGTATGGTTTCTACTACTCACTACTACAGGCGTTTGCTTTAATTTTATTGTCATTCACCACCCCCCACTCTCCCACTTTCCACTGAGTGTTCAGGCCCGGCCTGAAAAGCCGACAGGACCGGTGCATCCTGGGAAAAGTGGGAGGGCCCTGGAGGAGAGGCTGGGTTCCTGGGTTCTCTTTAGGAACCGTGATCGAGGTGTTTGGCAGGGGGGATTATTTGGGAACAGCTTTACTTTCTCCACGTTGGCTGCATCTGCAAGTGCACGTGGAGAGGCGGGAATCCCCCAAAGAGGCCTTGTGGTTTCCTGTACCAGTGACTGGCTTGCGCGTTGGTAGGGGTTGGGGGGTGTAACAGAGCCGGGTGGGGCCTTGCCCTCGGTCTCCACCCTCCCCCCCCATTAGCCCCACCCTTTTGCTGGCTCATAGCTGTTCACCTAATTATAGCCCTGGCTATGTGTGGGGAAAAGGGGTGGTTGGTTTCAGTGGCGAGCAACACCTGAGTCCTCCCTCTCCCAGGAAGTAGGCCTCTCCTCATCTCTGAGATTTGGCATCCCAACTCCCTGGCGCTTTCCTTTCCCAAGGCACTACTTTAGCTTTCGTTTGGGGGGGAGGATCAAGCATTGATGTCTTAAACACACACCAATTCTTAAGTATATTTGAGCCTAGTTAGTATTTAGTCCAGGAACTTTATTTTAGGTGGGCAATAGAAAAGGGGGTTGGAAAAATGAAGTAATGTTTGGTTCCAGAGAGGGATGAGATGGGTTGGAGGTTCTGTTAGCCTCCATCCTTACTGACCCTAGTTCTTTTCTTGGCCCTAGTTGGAATCAAAGCCTCTTAAAATGGCAGATGATTTGGACTTCGAGACAGGAGATGCAGGGGCCTCAGCCACCTTCCCAATGCAGTGCTCAGCATTACGTAAGAATGGCTTTGTGGTGCTCAAAGGCCGGCCATGTAAGATCGTCGAGATGTCTACTTCGAAGACTGGCAAGCACGGCCACGCCAAGGTTAGAATTTCAGCTCACACTTCCTCTCGCCTCCTACATCCATGGGGCCCCAGGCAGTAAACTGCCATTAGTCCTGGCCCTCTCCCTTCTTTGGGTTCTTCTGTTTTGTTCCTTTTGTTCAGCATTTAGCCCTTCTACCCATTCAGACTACTACACCTGCTCCTAGTCTTCAGCTGCTTCTGTGGTTCCCCTTTTGTGCCCCCGTCATTCTCTGGTAACTCTTGATCATTTTGCCAGTCTCTTTATGGTCCTGTATGCTTTGGTTGTTCAGCTCCTGCTTCCTAATTCTTGGCTTTCACTTTTTCCTTTTCCTTTGAGCCTTTTTGTACATGCTGTTTCCATCGGTTTGCCAAGGGTTTCTCCATCCCTAACAGGGAATGCAGGCTTCCCCAGGAGAGGCTGTCACTTTCAAATCACTTTGGTGCCTCATTCCCAGTTCTTGTTTTCCTTTTGGAACTGATACAGTATCAACTGCCTCTACCTGCCCCTGCCAACTCTGCTTGTCCTTGAGCTTTGCTTCTTTCTTGAATCTTAACATTCTTGCTAGTGCTCACTTACTACCTCAGACTCTCCTGTCTTTCTCAACAATTTGACCTGATTCGTCTGTGTTGAGTTTCTTGGGGGTTTGTTCCCTGTTTTATCCATCTTCTGTTGATTTCGCATTGATCCTGGGTTGCCCAGTAATACCCAGAACTTTCTTGGGAGCTCTTCTTGTTTCCTAATTACATAATCTTTTTGGTCTCCCAGGTCCTTTCCCCTCCCCCCTTTTTTGCTTTCTTTAATATTCCTGTTTCTCAGCCTTTTCCCTTCACCCTTCCTGATCTCCCAAGTTTTCAATCCTTTATTCTATAGTCCCTGAAACTTCCAGACTTTTACCTAGGCTCCTCCCACTCCCTTAGGCTTTTAGCATCTTGTTCTTCAGTGGTTTTTGGTTTTTGTTTTTGACAACTTAAGGTAACCCATTTCTCCAGGTCTGTCCTACAGTTTTCCTTTGTGCTGCCAACCCCAATCTCAATGTGGTCTTTTAGTCTCAGGTTTAAAGAAGAGAGTCCTTAAGTGTTTCTTTCATGAGTTGATTGGTTCAGTTCTAGCTCCCTTAATGTTTGCCTTGACAATATAAATAGTCTGACATCCCTCACCAGCCAGGGACAACTTGAGACTCCCTCTCATCCATCCTAGAATTTGGTTGGGTTTCTCTTTGATGCATACATACAGGTCCACTTGGTTGGTATTGACATCTTTACTGGGAAGAAATATGAAGATATTTGCCCGTCAACTCATAATATGGATGTCCCCAACATCAAAAGGAATGACTTCCAGGTATGTAAATGGTCTGGATGAGGATGGGTTAGTGGTTTGTAGGGGGGAAATACCAGTTAACTAGAAGAGCTTATGCAGAGAGAGGAGGGAAATAGCAGGAGCAGGGGGTACTGGGTATTAAAATTTGCTGTCACCTCAGTTTGTCATATACCCTTTACCCTGAACCTACCTGGGCCTATCTTCAGCTTCCTTCCCTATCTGTCCCCAGCTGATTGGCATCCAGGATGGGTACCTATCACTGCTCCAGGACAGTGGGGAGGTGCGAGAGGACCTTCGTCTGCCCGAGGGTGACCTCGGCAAGGAGATTGAGCAGAAGTATGACTGTGGAGAAGAGATCCTGGTATGACCCCCGTTCCCCAACCCCTGCTTTTATGCTCAGCTCTGCTCTTCCTGAGCTCGGGCATCTGATTGTTCCTCTTGCTCCTCCAGATCACGGTGCTGTCTGCCATGACAGAGGAGGCAGCTGTTGCAATCAAGGCCATGGCAAAATAACTGGCTCCCAGGCAAGTAAGACAGACTCCACTGTTATGTTACACACTTACCAAGAGCTGCTCTAGTCTTAATTGCTCCAGCCTACTCCCTACCCCAGCCTGATCTTGTCCTCTGCACCTTCCTGTTGAAGGATAAGCCTGTCTTACCTGGTTTCTCTCTTCTACCCAGGGTGGCAGCGGTGGCAGCAGCGATCCTCGAGCCTGCAGAGGCCCCCACCCCCGGCATGGCCTGGCTCTGGCCTGGCCTTTGGCTGGACTCCATGCAATTTATTTGACGTTTTATTTTGGTTTCCCCCGCCCCTTCAATCTGTCGGGGAGCCCCTGCCCTTCACCCAGCTGCCTTGGCCAGGAGCAAGTGAGCCATGGCCTTGGTGAAGCTGCCCTCGTCTCCTCCCCTCGCACTACAGCCCTGGGGGGAGAGGGGTGGGTGCTGCTTGTGGTTTAGGTTTTTTGTTGTTTTTTGTTTTGTTTTTTTCCCCTTCTTTTAGTCTGGAATCAGAAAGCTGTGGATTCTGGCAAATGGTCCTTGTGTCCTTCCCCCATTCATCCCTGATCTGGTCCCCATTCCCTGTAGCCCTTTACCCCAAGCACCACCCCACAGACTGGGGACCAGCCCCCTCCCCTGCCTGTGTCTCTCCCCAAACCCCTTTAGATGGGGAGGGAAGAGGAGGAGAGGGGAGGGGACCTGCCCCCTCCTCAGGCATCTGGGAGGGCCCTGCCCCCATGGGCTTCACCTTATCCTGCGGGCTCTCTCCCCGACACATTTGTTAAAATCAAACCTGAATAAAACTACAAGTTTAATATGAAGCCCCCAACTCTGCTGCTTATTTGAGCTAAATGGTCATTTGCTGACTGAAAGGTGTATGCGGGAGCCAGAAGCAGAGCGAACCAGCCTTGTAATTCACTTGAATTTGTTGTGGATCTGCCAGCCACCCCTACCCTCCAGTCTTGGCTTACTCCTGGACAGCTGGGTGGGAGGCAACACAAAAAGCAGCAGCCGGGCAGTGGCAGGTAGATTTTATTGGCCTGGGACACACGAGGGGAGCAACCCTTCCCCATGGTGGGGTAAGGGGTGAAGTCCATATGATCTGATGGTCACTTGTGGTAGAATCGTGGGTTCTGGCTGTGTTGGATGAAAGGGAGCCGAGGGCCGGGTTGGCTGGTGGCTGCAAAGCCTGACTGGTGGTGATGAAAGGAGGCCTCAGTCAGTTGGCACACTCCCTTCCACATACATCACACCCTTACTGATGATCACCCCAAGGATATGGGCCAGCTGGCCTGACTAATCCTGTTAACCTGGTAAGAGTAGGGGTTCTGACAGGTCCATGTGGCTGCCGTCCTTACCTTTCCTGCTGGTTGCATCTGCACTGGGAGCTGGGGGGATGTAAGAAGTCCAGGGGCTGGATGCAGAGCCTGAGGGTGCATAGGACGCAGGGAGGACTGCAAAGAGCAGAGTCAGGGCCTGAGGCATACTGGGGTTCCCCTTAGCATAGCCGTGCCCTGACCTCCCAAAGCTCCATACTCACTGAGTCGGAGAATCCAGTCTGCTGGTTGGCATGTTCCATCTGCTTTTGCAAGGATAAGGCACCACCAGGCTGGAGGAACCCTAAGTGGGGAAGAGGCAGGGCATGTGAAGTAGGTAGAGAATGAGAGGAAGGACCGAAGAACCCAGGGCTCCTGCATGGGGTGCAATCACCTGTCTGGGTGGGCTGAAAGTGGCTGTGCACGGCATAGGGCTGTGGCTGAGGCTGAGATAGGTACTGCACTGCAGGAAACGCTGAAGGTGCTGCAGAAGGAGCAACAGCCATTAGACCTTTTACTGACATTTCCTCAGCTTCCAGGAAAATACTCTTACTCACCTCTGAGCTGCTGACTAGGACTGTAGGCCGGCTGGGTGGGCCCATAGTGAGGTGGAGGCTGAGCAGTCCCGTAAGCACCACCTGGGCTGCCTTGGAATTGTCCGTGTTCTGGGGTCCCTGCGAAAGCAGCTGCTG
>NW_006159824.1:1288503-1289964 GCF_000334495.1 Tupaia belangeri chinensis | reverse complement strand
ACCCACATAGTGCCGGGTCTAAAGAGGGAAGGTGAGAACTCACTGCTGGCAAATTCCTTGAAAGCAGAAACTCTTGACTTAAACACATTATCTCTACATGCCCTATGTCTCCCTACCCAGTGCTTGATGTCTGACTAGACTGTTAGTGGCCCGGAGGCTTGCGTGGAACTAGTAAATAAGAGCAAACGGGGCTAATCGCTCAGTCCTTTCTCTCACCGTAAGCACTTGGGGTCCAAACATCTGTTTGGCTCTGTCAGCTGCCATGAGGGTGCCTGGGCGACTGTGCCCTCCAGGGCTCCCTAGAGAGGCAGAAGGGCTTCATGATGCTGAAATGGGAGACTACCACCTCCCAGAGGGCCCATCTGTCTGGTTCTCACCCTGCATGCTGAGGAGGTGAGTTCCTGTGTGAACCGTCAGGCCCTGTTGATATGCAGCTGATGTGAGAGTGGTCAGGTCACTGGAGTGAAAGGAAAGCAGGTCAAAGTCACAGACAGGTGCCCCCTCTTGCCACTAAATACCAGTTCTTTTGTTACTTGATCCCAGTTCCTCTTTGCCCATTTTTATTTTTAGCTCTGTGATCCCACCTCTGCTCCTTTCGCCTCCGTTTTTCTTCCTCATGTAAAACTTTCTTCAGCTGTAAGAAAAGCTGGTGCTTCTCCTCTTGTAGGGCCAAAAGTTTCTCCTGCAACTTCAGAATCTGGGAATGGAGCAGGCAGTAGATGAGGGCAGGGAAAGCCAAAGGAAGAAGTCTACGCTGGGAGGGATCAAGAGACTGCTGACTGCTTACTTGTTCCTTGGTCTCTTCCAGTGACATTCTCTCTTCCATTTCCTTTTTCTTCCTTCTCTCCTGCTCTTCCTTCATTTTCTGTTCCATCATCTTATCTACCTCTTCTTCCTCTGGAGAATCAGGGAGGAATGGGGAAGTGGCAGGATGGAGAAAATAATTCAAACGTTGAGACACTGAAGACCAGCAAAAAACCCTGTTATCCCGACACACCTGTTATCGGTGATGGCCCCTCCTCCCGTGAGGGGATAGGCTTCCCCATGGCTGCAACAGGACTGGGAGAGGCCGACTTTATCAGGTGCTCTCCAAGGTCCTTCCCAAGCTCCAGACCTGGGCCCAGGCCTCTCAAACTCCCACCACCTGACTGTTCCTCCCCTTTGGACCTTGGCGGCGGGCGCTGGGGTCCGCTCGTGGGTGGGAGCCAGCCCTGGGATAGCCGCCCTGGGCCGGGTGCCCTCCCGCTTTGGCCCCCGCTCACCCTGCCGCTTGCGCTCCCGCTCCATCATGATGTGCCGGTGCAGCGCCCTGGCCATGGCGTTGGAAAGCTTGGGGCGCTCCAGGAGCGCCGGCATGGTGCTGCCGGGGACGCTCGGGCTGCGGGCGCCCGGCTCTGTCACTGACTGCCAGACCTCGCACGGGGCCTGCGGAGAGGCGGGCGCTCAGGAGGGCCCGCGCCC
>NW_006159824.1:1273613-1288075 GCF_000334495.1 Tupaia belangeri chinensis | reverse complement strand
GTGTGGCGGCGCCCGGGTCCCCAGCTCGGGGCTCCCGCCCCCTTCCTCGCCAGCCCCGGCGCCAGCCCCTCCCTACCCGCCTTCTCTGCGTTTTCTCCGCGGCCTCCGCCGCGCCTGGGACTTCGCGTCACGTCCGGCGGCCAGGACAAGTCCTTCCGGAGTCACTCTGGCGGCCGGCCTTGCGGATTGGGTGAGGGAAAGCCGGAAGCGCGCCGGGTCTGCGCTCGCCGCCGGATGCGGACCGGCGTGGAGCCACCCGACGCCCTGGGCGCTCCGAACCTGGCTGGGCCGCGGGCGCCGCGCGGGGGCGCTCGAGAAAGAGGCCGAGGCGGGTGCTCTGAGACGGTGTTTATTGGCTCCTTAGAAATCAGAGTCAGTAACAACTGTACAGAGGGCCCCGTCTTCTTTGCGCCCACCCCTGCCCACCCACGCCCGATGGCCCCCGGAAAAAGCAGCTTTATGTGGGCACAGGGAGAGACTCCTCCGGGATTCACAGTAACCAGAAAACAAAAACGGAAATAAATTAAGTGGTATGGGGTAGGATAGGGAGTCGCGTTCCCCAAATCAGTGCATGAAGAGGGGTGCCCAGGACCTGGAACCGGGCTCCCCACAAGCTCCTTCCCACCAGAGGGAGTGTCTGGGCCCCAGGCATGGAGCTGTGCTCCACTTCCCACCGAATTCTGAGAGCCTGCCCACATGCTCCTGCGCATCTGCCGAGGCTGAGCACCTGTGCATGCCGCGAGCCACTGGAATGAGGTGGAGGCAGTCGTCGCTCAGAGTCCACGGGCCGAGGCCCAGCTGTGCTTGTAGTAGTGGCGTCTCACCCCTCATTCCACCCGTACCAGCAGGGCATAGAGGAGTGTGGCCCCCTTCTCCTTAGTGACCCACTCCAGTTCGGCTGGGCTGAAGTGAGGATCAGGAGGTTCTCTGAGGGCAGCAGAAGGGGGGCCTGGGGTGTAGGAGCCAGGGCGCACACACACCTGGAACGCCACCTGAGCCTGGTGCGTCCGCTGGGATTTGGGGTCCCGGAATCTGTCAGATGAAACAGAATTAGCAGTGGGGCCTTTGGCCACATCACCTCCCCCTGCTTGCTAGTTCGGCTCTAGCCACACTGGCCTTGTCCCTAGGATATGCTCCGCTTTGCTGGGACCTAGCACCAGCAGCTCTCTCTCAGTGAAGCAGTCTTCCTCCCAAAGCCTGCTTAGCCAAACCCTTCACTTCCTTCTTCAAGGTGCTCAGACGTCCCACCCCTATGCCTGCCATGACTGCCCGCTTAAATATGCCCACTGCAGCCGCATTCTCATCTGCTGTATCTTTCTTTTGTTTCCGTACTAGTCACCTCTAAACTTTAAAAATACTAAGTACTGGGACCAGCAGGTGGCGTGGTGGTTAAAGCGCTGGATACTCCCACATGGCCAACCACTGGTTGGAGTCCCAGACCTGGTGGCTTGCTTTCTCATCTCCCTCTCCCACCCACCCCCCACCCCTTCAAATTAAAATAAATGAATGAATAAATAAAATAAAATAATTTAAAAAATACTAAGTACTGGGACCAGCAGTTAGCGTAATGGCTATGTCACTGGACTCCCATGTAGTAAATCGCGGTTCAAGTCCCGGACCTGGTGGCTTAAACTCACACCAGGCGCATGTGTGTGCATGCCGCCTGCACAAGAGCCCAAGAGGAGAATGGAGGAGAAGGGATTGTGACGTGGCCATCCCCCCAGGGGGGGATGTCTCTCTGTCTTTCTCTGTCTGTCTGGTGAGCGCACGCGCCCTATAGCAAAAACCTCTCCAAAAAAAAAAAAAACTAAGTACTTATTGCATGTTACTGTTCTAGAGAGCAGACACAAGTTCCACAAGAACAAGGTTCCTTTTTGTGGACAACATGTGATAATGAATGAGTGACAGGCTGAGGTGGAAATTGAACGACTATCAAGACAAAGTGGAAAAGGAGGAGGGCCCACTGGGAAGACCCAGGTGGGGCTCCCTCTTGGGCTAAGCCTCTCAAACCAAGGACCCCACGTCTCCCAGCCCCTAGGTACTCACTGCACTTTGGAGGCCAGGGTCTCGGCCCCAGCATATTGAAGGGACGGGGATAGCAGCACTGGAGGGGGCTGCTCCTCCCGAGGAGGTGCACAGTTCTCGCCTGGCTCCCCAAACCCCACCTCTGGCTCTCCCTTCAAGGGCCGGCAGCTCAGGATGGAGGCAGTGCCTGTGAGGAGAGCAGGGTCAGGGCAGCCCTTCGATTCCCCTCACAGCCCCCAAGACCAGCCTGCCCTATCTCTGCCTGTTTTAAGGTACCTGCTCCCAGCTCCCCTCGGTCCAGCACCCTCCGTACAGCTGCCACATTGCTCCCGTGATATGCCATGTGCCACTTCTTGGTTAGTGTCCCAGCCTCCAGGCGGGGATTCACCCTAGGAGGTGGACAGACAGGATAAAGGTCACTGGCTCCAAGGCCATCCCTTAGACAGGAGTTTTTCTCGTTTCTTCCACGCACCCTCTTGGGACCCTCCTTTCTCAAGGGGGGAAAACAACAGGAGAATGCATGACCATTTGTACCTGAGGTTGAACCTGCACCAGCCAAAGGGCAGGGCATATTCCCTGGGGGGTTCCCCTCGGCGCCTGTGGGCCTCATCCCCTCGCAGCTTCCGGCAAGACTCACAGTAGCACAGGCTACGCTTCGGTGGAGGCACGAAATAGTCCTCTGTGGGAGAGCAGCAGGTTGGTGCTGTAGCTCCCACCCCGGGTCCCCACCACACTACTGCCCTCCAGCTGGCTGGCAGGACTCTGATCATGGCTCTGGAATGAGGTGGGTTCCAGGGGACTGGGACTCACCAGGAAGCAACAGCAGTTCTTGGAAACGGGAGCAAAGGGCATGGTACTCGCAGCTCTTGAGGGGGCTAGCAGCAGGTGGCGGACCCCAGCACACACTTTCCTTGATACCTGAGGGGGTGGAGGGCACGTGTCACAGGAGCTGGGGCGAGAAGTATGGGGGAGGGGCGAAAGTGGGGGGCAGGGTCCTTGTCCTTTGAGGCTGGCGCACCATCCACCATGTCAGCTTTCTCCATGTCCCCTTGGGTTCCTGCACTCTTCCCACTGGCAGCCCCTGGTTCAGGGCTCACGATTGTCACCTGCAGGAAGAGGGGCGGTCAGCTAGAGCCTGCTGTTTCCCCTCTGTGAACCAGAGACTTCCCAGTTTCCCCTGGCACTCCACCTTCCCGCCTCCACTCCACTCACCTGCTCACACTGCCCATAGAGGTCCACGAGCGCGTGGCAGGGCTGGGGCACGTCTGGCACAGCCACCCCCTGGTCCACCCCATTGACATGGAGATGCAGCCCCCCAGAGCTGTCGAGCCGCCTCCAGGCGGGGATTCACCCTAGGAGGTGGACAGACAGGATAAAGGTCACTGGCTCCAAGGCCATCCCTTAGACAGGAGTTTTTCTCGTTTCTTCCACGCACCCTCTTGGGACCCTCCTTTCTCAAGGGGGGAAAACAACAGAATGCATGACCATTTGTACCTGAGGTTGAACCTGCACCAGCCAAAGGGCAGGGCATATTCCCTGGGGGGTTCCCCTCGGCGCCTGTGGGCCTCATCCCCTCGCAGCTTCCGGCAAGACTCACAGTAGCACAGGCTACGCTTCGGTGGAGGCACGAAATAGTCCTCTGTGGGAGAGCAGCAGGTTGGTGCTGTAGCTCCCACCCCGGGTCCCCACCACACTACTGCCCTCCAGCTGGCTGGCAGGACTCTGATCATGGCTCTGGAATGAGGTGGGTTCCAGGGGACTGGGACTCACCAGGAAGCAACAGCAGTTCTTGGAAACGGGAGCAAAGGGCATGGTACTCGCAGCTCTTGAGGGGGCTAGCAGCAGGTGGCGGACCCCAGCACACACTTTCCTTGATACCTGAGGGGGTGGAGGGCACGTGTCACAGGAGCTGGGGCGAGAAGTATGGGGGAGGGGCGAAAGTGGGGGGCAGGGTCCTTGTCCTTTGAGGCTGGCGCACCATCCACCATGTCAGCTTTCTCCATGTCCCCTTGGGTTCCTGCACTCTTCCCACTGGCAGCCCCTGGTTCAGGGCTCACGATTGTCACCTGCAGGAAGAGGGGCGGTCAGCTAGAGCCTGCTGTTTCCCCTCTGTGAACCAGAGACTTCCCAGTTTCCCCTGGCACTCCACCTTCCCGCCTCCACTCCACTCACCTGCTCACACTGCCCATAGAGGTCCACGAGCGCGTGGCAGGGCTGGGGCACGTCTGGCACAGCCACCCCCTGGTCCACCCCATTGACATGGAGATGCAGCCCCCCAGAGCTGTCTAGCCGCAGTCCCAGGATGGTGCCTTCGGGACACGTGTCCAGATTTGGCCCAAACTTCTCACAGATCTGGGAGGAGAGACCTACTGTCTTCCAGAGATCAGACTCCCACCACCAGCTGCCACCCCACCCTTCACCCCACTTCGGGCTGCTATCCTGGCTTTGCTCCCATGGTGCCCACTGCCCGCCCCCACTTTAATGACCCAGAGCCCCCTTCAGCAGCAAATATACCCTCTTCACAGCAGGGATGTGAGGGGGTGGTAGGCCTCAGGCTGCCCGGGTAACTCTGAATGCCCTTACACTCCCTGCTGTCTCCCTCTGGACCTGTGGTCCTACTGCCGAGGTCTGGGTACAACCTCCCTTTTGGACAACCCTTCCCTGCGCCCTGCTCAGAAGACTGGCCCTCGCCCTTCACTCTACTCCCTACTCACCTTGAGGCCGTTGTGGAAGATACCACGGCCCCGCAGCAGCCAGGCTGCCCGTTTGAGGGCACAGGCAGAAGCAGGGAAGTTGAGCCTCTCAGGTGGGCAGGTGATGACCCCCAGGATGAGGGACGATGTCCACTGCCGGTTTAGAAAGTCTATCCGCACCTGGAAGATAGAAACCACTCCACAATCACGGCCTCCAGAGAAGAGGCCACCCCCCAACCACAGCAGGACCAGGCTCCTCAGCCCAGCCAAGGAGGGAACACTGGGCCTCCCAGAGTGTGGCCTGCTGCCCTTTCTGACCCTTGGAGGGACCCAAACTGCCAGCTCAGCTACTGCTCCCTTCCCTCTCCAAGCCTTGCTATTGCCTCTGGGGATTCTCATCCCCGGGGGTTTCTTTCACCTGACTCATTTTGACTTATTCTTCAGTTGACAGCAGAAAGCCCCCTCCTCGGAAGTCCTCACTATCCCCACATATAGGATCAAGCATCTCTCCTAGGGAACCAGGAGTTAGTGTAATGGCTATGTCGCTGGACTCCCATGTAGTCGACTATGGTTCGCATCCTGGACCCGGTGGCTTAAAACTCACGCCGGGTGCATGTGCGTGCATGCCCAAAATCCTGAGAGGAGAATGGAGGAGAAGGGATTGCAGCGTGACCATCTCCCCTGGGGGGTGATTTCTCGCTTTCTGTCTCTACGTCTCAGTCTGTCCGGTGAGCGCACGCGCCCTATAGCAAAAATCTCTCCAAAAAAAAGAAAGGCATCTCCCCTAGACTCCCCCAGCCCCTCCCCAGTGCTCCCCCTCACCAGGCACCAGCTGGGGGTGCTCCATGATGACTGGATTGCCACCCCCACCCGCACCACAGAGTGGGTACGGACTTCCAGAGAACTCAGCGAGGAGCTGCCTTCCACTTGCCTCTCACCTGGGAAGTGCCCTCAGGAGGGCTGGCCTGGGGTCACCCTAGAGAGAGAGAAGCTGGGGATGAGGCAGGACCCACCTGGACCAGCAGCTGGGGCACCAGGGGCTGGTTGATGACAACGATGCCCTGGTTGTAGCTGGCCACCCGCGTGGCTGTACGGTTCCCATTGGACAGGAGGATGTTCTTCCCATGGTTCTCCAGGAACTCCAGGGCTGTGGGCGTCACACCCACTTGGTTCTGGTCCTGGCGTGGAGGAAGAGACTGAGCTGCGTGGGCTGCCAGGCCTGATGCACCTCACTAGGGTTCACAGAGACTGAGTTTACATGAGCCTCTGCTGGGCTATCAGAGAACCCCAAGAAGCCTGGTGCCCCCTCCCTCCGCCCAGCCATGTGCCCGGCAGGCACTGCTGCCGCTCCTTACTCCCAGGCCATGCTCCTCGCCCTCCTCGTCCTCCTCGCCCTCGCTGCCAGTGTCGGAGCTGGGGGAAGGAGGCTGGGTGCCTTCTGACTCCTCCAGCCTCGTGGAACTGACGATGGACACGCTGCGTACTGGCCCGTAGAGATCTAGCACCGCCCACACGTTCTGGGGGCACACAAGAGCCGGGAAGTCAGAGATGGGACCTGCACCTGCTCCAGGACCAGAGGAGGGCTCGGATCTACCTTGGCAATGCCGGTGGCCGCGGGCCCCATGTCCTCGCCATCTACCAGGATGTGCATCGTGTCATCTGCCCCCCGACGAATGCCTACGCGACTCCCCACCTAGGACCCAGGAGGGACAAGGACAGACGGTCAGCCCACCTCTCTCTACCACCCCCACTTCCCACTCATCCCGTCCCTGGAGTCGGCTGCTTCACCCCCAGCCTCTCTAGGTTCCGGCCATAGTTCATCCTCTGGAGCTGCCCGTCTCGCCTCACTTCACAGCTGGACACCATCCAGGTGGTCTTGGTCCGGAGCTCTGGCAAGGAGGGAGGCAGCCCTGGGCCACCGCCAGCCCCAGGCCCCATCTCCCCTGGCGCTAGTGTGGTCAGCCCCAGCCGGAGGGAACCTGCCCACTTCTCATCCAGCTCCTCCACTTTGACCTGCCAAAGAGCAGCTGTCAGCTGGCCATGCTGTGATGGGTCGGCAGCCCCCACCCCTACCAGGCCCCACCTCAAACACTTCCTCTGCTTTGAGCTCCTTGGTGCTGAAGACGAGGCCGTGAGCATAGCCCGCAGCACGCACTGCCCTTGTGCCGTCGTCCTCCAGGGTGACATTCTTGCCACAAGTGCTGTGGAACCGGTGAGCCACGCCAGCCACTGTGGAGAGATGCCCCCAAGGAAGGGGTACGGTTGGGGCAGTGAGCTTCAGGCAGGACTTTCGGATGGGACAGGTCCCATCTGCCACTGCGCCTCAAGACTTCCTGACACCTCTTTTAACCATAAGACAACTCATTCTTGTCCTGAACACCTGGCATCAGGTGTCCTGCTCCCTTGGTGGCAGGGACATGTCCAGGCTCTCTAACCACCGTGGGCTGTCCCCTCCCTGTGGCCTGAAGCTACCCCAGCAACTGTCTACGACAGCACCCCTCAGGCCCATGGCAGGCAAACAGAGCTCCCCCCGCCGCTGCCGAACCTGGGGAGTGCAGGGGGAAGGACTTCTCAGTGGCCGTGTTGCTGGTCGCCAGGCTGTTGTCCATGGGGCCGGTGGCATTGGTGATGGATACCTGGACACACTGGCCGTAGAGATCCACTACTGCGTACACCTCTGGGGAGGAGGAGGCGGCGTCAGCAGCCTGGTAGTGGGGGGAGGGACGAGCTGGGGCGGCAGGCCAAAAGCCAAAGTAGTCACCTTTACCCGGAGGCAAGCCTGAGCAGGCAGCGCCCTGGTCCTGGCCATTGATGAAATAGTGCAGGTCACCCTTGGCCGTCCGCATCATGCCAATGCGGGCACCGGTGCCCAGCGCGTCCAGGTCACACCCGTAGTTGTTCCGCATCGTGTTACCGTCTTGCATGATGGCTGTGCCACTGGGAGAGAGGAGAGCTGGGTAAGCCTCCCGGCTCAGCCCCACACTGGCCCCTGCTCAGTTTCTGCCTGCCAGAACCTTCTAGTACCCTGGACTAGGATCTCGACCTGGGTTTGATTGCACATCTTATCTCCTTTGACTCTGGGATCCCCCCGGGAAAAACAGGAACTACCTGAGAAGGGAGGATTTGAGCCCTGCCAAGACTGGGCAGGGCTTCCCAGAACTGCAAAGACAGACAGACCCCCTAGGTCTGCCACTATCCATGGCCACCTGCTTCCCAATCCCAACCAGCACCCTGAGGCAGCCCAACCTCAGCATCCACGTGTCATAGTCAATGTCAGTCATCGTGTTGGGGAATTCCAGGTCTTCAGGCCGGATAGCAGTCACTCCTGGGAGGAGCCGGGTGGGTCAGAGCGAGGCCACAAGCGTCCCTCCCACCCTCGGCACACACACAGATGCCCCCTCACCAGCCTCAATGGAGCCTGACCAGCGGTCCACCATCTTCTGAATGACGATTTCGAACAGCTCTCCGTCCCGCAAGGCCCTACCGGGGAGAGTGGGGATTGGAGAGGCCCTGCTTGGGAGGCTCAGCTGGGAAGAGGGCAGGCGGGCCAGGAAAGTTCGGAGACTGACCGGTTGGAGATGACAATGGCGTCATTGAACTCGCTGCGGCAGTTGTGGCGGAGCGCTGTGCGGCCCCCGTTGGTGATGACTGCGTTACTGCCGTGCAGCTGGTGGAAGCGCAGGTCCGAGCCCCCTGCCCCTGAGGATGGGGAGCTGGGAGACATCTGGTTGCTTCCCTCGGGGAGTGGCTCAGGAACTGAAGGTACCTCTGCAAGAGTGGATATCAGCCAGGTGTCTCTAGGACCTCCTACGGTCTCCCCAACCCCTGCCCCAGCCCAGGCCGGCCCTGCCCAGCCCGGCCCTCACCCACGTCATCCACAATGGTGGCCTGGGCCGCCTGGCCGTAGAGGTCGACGACAGCATAGACGCCGGGGGGCACGTTCCAGGCAGCAGGACCCTGAGTCATCCCATTCACAAAGAAGTGGAGAGTCCCGTCCTCCCGCCGCACGACGCCCACCGTGTCCCCTGCCTTGGAAGAAGGGGGCGCTGAAGTGAGGAGTCAGGCAGAGTCCCTGCCTGGGTTGGTGTTGTGTCAGCCCACCTGGCCTTCCTGCCCCACGGCTGCGGCCGGCTGGTACCCACTTTCCCACCTTGAGGCGGTCCAGGTTGTGCCCGTATTCATCCAGGATGGTCGTCCCATTGTGCATCACCCCATTGCCAGTCATCATCCAGGTCCCTATGGGACAAGGAGTGGCAGAGGACATGAAAGGGGCGGTGGGGCTGCTCTCCTTTTTCTAAAGAGACATTTTTGCGGGACCAGCAGTTAGCGTAATGGCTATGTCGCTGGACTCCCATATAGTCGACCGCGGTTCAAGTTGCAGACCCAGTGGCTTAAACTCATGCCCAGTGCGTGTGCGTGCGTGCCCAAGATCCCGAGAGGAGAATGGAGAAGGGATTGGGCGTGGCCATCCCCCCTGGGGGTGATTTCACGCCAGAGAGACAGACAGAAAGCAAGAAATCACCCCCACCAGGGAGATGGCCATGCTACAATCCTTTCTCCATTCTCCTATCAGGATCTTGGGCTCACACATGCACCCAACATGAGTTTTTATTTTGTTTTGTTTTGTTTTGAAAGAATTATTTCATGTTGGGGCTGGCAGGTGATGAGGTGGCTGTGACGGCTGGACTCCCACATGGCTGACTGCGGTTCGAGTCCCGGACCTGGCAACTTGCTTTCTCACTTTCCTTCTCTCTCTTGGGTCAACTTCAAAAAAATAAAAATAATGGCAATGAATAAAATTACTCTTTTAACTCTTTATTATTATCATTTCCCAGTTTGATCAGACAAAAAGACAAAGAGAGAGTAGGAAAGTGAGGAAGCAAACCACCAGGTCCAGGACTTGAACCATGGTCAGCCATGTGGGAGTCCAGTGCCTTTAATTACCACGCCAACTACCAGCCCCCCAGCATGATTTTTAAGTTGCTAGGACTCGAACCGTGGTTGACTATGTGGGAGTTCAGTGACATAACCATCATGCCATCTGCTGGTTCTAGGGCACCTCTCCCTTATACATGGCCCCTTTGGCCTTCCCTGAGCCAAAGCCCATCCTGCCTTTCTCTGACAGTTGGCTTTTTTCCCTAAACAGGACAAGAAAACGCTGCCGCTCCCAAGCCGGCAGAACACCCTGCCCCGCGGCACACCCACCAGGCGCTGCATAGTAGCAAGTCACAAGTGAGGAAGTGGCTGGCCGAGGAGTGCCAGAGCTGAAGGGGCAGCACCTCCAGGCCCTGCCCCACCCTGCTCAGGAGCTCACCGGAGCGCAGGTTGGTCATGGTTGAAGGCAGCTGGAGGTAGGCAGGGTTGTGGGTGGTGACGCCGATCTCAATGGAGCCGGCCCATTTGTCCACCATCTTGTCGATGCGCACCTGGAACACCTCTCCGTCCCGCAGGGCTCTGCTGCTCAGCACCACGCCGTGATTGAAGTCATCAGTGGCGCTGAGGGCACAGCAGGCAGGGAATCAGACCTCCAGTGCATGCCAGGACATGCCAAGGCTCACCCAGAGATGCCCACCCAACACCCACCAGCCCCAGCCAACTACTAAGCCTCCAACTGCAGGAGGCACCCCAGTTTTCCAACCAGGACGCCTCAGAAAAGTCTGCCTCCCACTCCCCACCCCTCCATCCCCACCCATTAGAGCCCTTATGCAGGCTTCTCCCCACCCACGGGCCATACTGGGGCCTCAGGGCAGTGCGTCCCTCGTGGGTGATGGCTGCTTTCTGGCCGCAGTTGGGGTGAAAGAGCAGGCGCTCAGGTTCTGCCTGGGCAGCAGGAGCAGAACGGCGGAGAGCGCCCTCAGGGGACAGTGCCCGCAGAATGGCATTGTTGCGGCGGAGACGGTCGCTGTGGTTATTATTGTGGACGATGGTCACCTTCACTGCCATCCCGTACAAGTCCACCACGCCGTATACCACCGGGGGTGTCAAGGGGGTAGCCACACCTGGGGCAGTGCAGAGTCAGGGGAGGAGAGTCAAACGCTGGGGGACCAAGCACCAGAGAGACACAGGAGGATGAGGTACAGAGCCAAGTCCCCACCCGCCCTGGAAGCCTCAGCCCCGTGGACTTCACTGGGCGTCCCCTTACCCTGATCGATGCCATTAATGAAGAAGTGCAGGGCAGAGTTGGACTTCCGCGTGAGGCCAATGTGGTCACCCTCCTGTTCAAAAGAGAAACAGAGCACGGACTGAGTCTATGCAAGGGCAGGCTCCAGAGTGGCCCCAGGGCCTTCCCACAGCTCCACTCCACAGGCGGACAGTTCCAAAAAGTGTTGGTGTGAGTCTGGAGGACAGGGGGGATAGACAGGTCCTGTGTCCCGGTCTTCCAGTCACAGCAATTCATGTCTTTTTTTCCAATTGCCAGAAAGCATGTGCACGCACGAGAGAGAGAGAGACAGAGAGAGAGAGAGAGCGAGCACACAAGAGAGAAAGCACCTCCCAGACGCACGTAATCATGCCACATCTTTTCCTCTATTTCGCCATCCTATCAGATTTTTTTCTTTTTTTTTTTTTTTGGAGAGGTTCTTGCTATAGGGCGCATGCGCTCGCCAGGAAGACAGAGAGACAGAAAGCGAGAAATCACATCCCAGGGGGGATGGCCACACAGCAATCCCTTCTCCATTCTCCTCTCGAGATCTTGGGCATGCACACACACGCGCCCGGCACAAGTTTAAGTCACCGGGTCTGTGACTCGAACCGCTGTCGACTACATGGGAGTCCAGCGACATAGCCATTACGCTAACGTCCCAGACCCATCCTATCAGATTTTGCATATGCATGCACACATGCTGGGTGTGTTTTTGCAAGCTGCATGGGCTGGGACTTGAGTTGATGTTGGCCACATAGGATCCAGCTCCCTACTTACAGAACTTAACCGCTGCAGGGCCAGCCCAGAGGAGACAATTACTACAGTTCCTGAATGCTCGAGGCAAGTTAGGTACTGAGTTAAACCACTTTACAAGCATGAGCTTCTTTAAACCTCAATCTATAAAACCGTGTGGTGCCTAGGCAGGGATGTCGAGTACCCAGGTGGCTCCGCTGGAGTGCCCAGAGCTCTATCCCTCGCTTACCTGCAGCTCGTCCAGACTGAATTCACAGTACTCCCTGCGGGTGCCCTTGCCATTGGTCAGGATCCCGCAGCCGCTCATCATGATGGTGCCTGGGTGAAGGTGCACACGGCAGTGAAGGCACAGGCTTCCTTCCCATCAGCACCCTCAGGCCTGTGTCCCTGCCCTGCCTAGAGCTGGTACCTGTCTGGAGGTTGGTCATGGTGGCCGGGTACTCCAGGCTGTTGGGGTTGTGGGTGGTGACACCGATCTCAATGGAGCCTGACCACTTATCCACGAGTTTGTCGATTCGAATCTGGAGTTGAGGGTGGCAGAAGGGAAGAGCAGTGAATATACTGATAAATGCAGAGGAGGGACCCCCAGCCCTTGGCTCTTCTCCAGCCCCCACTCTCCCAGCATCAGGGTCAAGCCCTACCTTTAGCTCCCAGAGTGAGGCACCAGTGACACCCCAGGACCTCGCTCACCTCAAACATCTCGTTGTCCCGCAGCGGGCGGTTGGTCATGACAACTCCGTTGTTGAACTCATCCAGGGGCCGTCGGCGCTCGGCCGTCTTATTATTGTTGCTGAGCTTGATGAGGGTCCCGCATTTCTCGTGAAAGAGCAGGGCGTCATTGGAAGTGAGGATGGGCGAGGTGGCAGCACCGCTAGAAGCCAGCCCATCCCCTGCGGGTGGGGAGCTCAGGTTCACATTGAGGAGCCCCCCGTTGTAGGCTGATAGGATGGCATTGCTCACCACCTCGGAGAGCTCCATGCTGGCGAAGTCTACAGGGGCGGGATGGAGGACGAAAGTGCGATAAGGCTCTACACCATCAGGCTCAGTGCCCTCTCCCTCTACCCATCTATGAGGCCCGGCCCTCATCCACCTCACTTCCCGCGCCCTTCCCAAGGCCTCCCCAAAGCCCTCACCATTATGCGACTCAAGGCTGTTAGGAAACGTCTCCGGCCTGGCCTGCGCTGGGGACACCATGAAGGCTGGTAGGACCAGGTAGGGTGGGAGGGGAATAAGGGTTCAGCCTCTGCTTCAGGGCCCAGCCTTTGGCCCCCTCTCTCCCCTTAACAGACTCGGGGGTCTGGATGGCCCTGCCCACACCCAGCCTCACTTGCCACTGCACTTCCACCGTTTCATCACCCACTCCCTCTGCCCACCCCTCCACCACTGCCCTGCCTGTGTGCTCACCTTCATCCCCCGAAGTCCCCTGTTCAGCCAAAGCAGAGTCTTCAGTGGGGGCCGAGGGCTCGAGGGGAGGTGTGGGGATGGGAAGAGGGGGGCTGAAACCTGGCTCAGGGGGTAGTACAGTGATCTGGGTGCACTTGCCATAAAGGTCCACGACGGCCCAGACACGAGCGGGCAGGCCTGTGGCGGCTACCCCACAGTCCCGCCCATTCACCCAGAGGCGCAGCTCCCCGGCAGCCGTGCGCTCCACACCCACACGGTCTCCTTCGCCAAGCTGGTCCAGATCCTGACCATACTCCTCCAGCACAGAGCGTCCATCCTTCAGCACCGAGCAGCCGGACACTACCCACGAGCCCCCCTTGAGCCCTGTGGCGCTGCTTGGGAAGTCCAGCACACTGGGGTCCAGCGCCGTCACCCCGATCTCAATGGAGCCACTCCAGGAGTTGACCTGTGATAGAGGTGATGAACAGAGGCTCAACATGGGCCACCAGTGGGTATCCCACACAAGGAAACCACATTCCACAGGCTACTGTGCCCCCCTTTTCCTACTTCTGTCTTCGGGCATGAATCCAAAGATGCAGACCCAGAAGTAATGTTCTGGACTCTGTCTCAGTAATTACCTGCACCTGCTCTCCCTCCATGTCCGCTGTCAGGGCAGCACCCTAACACCTCCCTTTCCACGCCCAGCAGGCTAAATTTCCTGGTCCCAACCCCCCACTTCCTCGGAATTCCCTGGTCTCTATGGCTTCAACAACAAACATGCACATGCTTTCTACGCCAATACTCTGGTTCTCTTGTACATGCCCTCTCCCCCTGGCCTGTCTCCTAGGCTCAGGCTCCGCTAGGATTCACCCTCCTCCCAAATTCTTTTGCAAGCCTGACCTGGCTACATCACACTCGCATCCTCTCCCTGAGTGTTTCTCCTCGCGCATCCTTCCTTCCTGCTCTGCCTGTGAGCTTGTCTTTCAACGGTGAGTTCTTTCCTTTTCTCTTCCCGTGACATCTCTGACTTCTCTCCATCCCCAAAAAACTGTCCCAGGAGACCCGCTGCCCAGCCATTCTAGCGGGTGAGACCGCGTATCCCTCCCGTTCCTGGGTTTCAAGTCTCGTCTCCTTCAGACCGAACATTTCGGCCCCCTGCTCCCTTCCTGCGCGTCAGCTGGTGCTCCACGGCCAGTCGGCTCCCTTTGGGCGCCAGTGATGCAAGCTGCCCTGGCGGTGCTACCCAGTCTCCCTCTGGTCCCCTCCCACCACCCTCCACTCTCGGTTCCGCTACTCCAGCTCTGCACCTTGCGGTCGATGCGGACGGTGAAGACGCGTCCATCGCGCAAGGGTTCCCGGCTCAACACCAGCCCGTGGTTAAACTCTTGGCCCGGTTGCTGCCGCCGCGCTGTACGCCCGCAGGCCGACAGGCTCACCAAGCGCCCCGTGCGCGGGTGCAGCTCCCC